>NW_001813979.1:2214125-2232497 GCF_000149585.1 Histoplasma mississippiense
CGAGCTGAGACGGTCCGACGCTTCCAGCGTGCGATGGTAGTACAGAGCTGTATCAGTAGTCGGAATTGTTGTCCAGGAGTGACTTGATGTAAACATGGATGCAATACGCCAACGTCACGAATTGGATCATCAACGCCAGGGCGGCAAGCCCCATCAATGGGCCCCAGAAATCCGCTAGGCTGTTGTCGTGATTAATGTGGCATATGTTGCCGAATCGATATGATATTCCTGTTATGGATAAGGCAAGGGCCAAACCGACCGCTGGTATTACCCAGCCCAATGTCAGCGTTGTGAAAAAGAATTTATGTCCAGGGACAACATCCCAGCAAATTTGCAAATGCAGCGATAAGGCGCGACAAAAGCCTGTGTAGCCAGATTAGCATTGAATACGGAATATTTGGGATAATATGTCGTGGTTGAAAAATTTTTGAGAGCTTACTCCATACGATGACACCCCAACCACCAAATAAGATAAAGGAGCCTGAGAACGCGCAAGCCAAATCCGATTCCATATGATTTGGAGTAATCGCATTAAAACATTCGTCCGGTTTTGCGATCAAAGGGACAATAAACGAGAGCTATTTGATGGAAGTCAGCAGGGTTATTAACTTGAGAGCCACAATCAAGGTCACTTGCTCGAAAGGGGTTTTCATGGGAGGAATGGACTATCAATACCTCCATAAATACAATCCCAACAGTCAGACACACGCCTAAGTAGTGGCGGTGCGTCCACCTCACGGGTAATACCGCAAAGCTAATCAACAACAGGCAGTTCAAGGTGAATATTGCTACCGCAATCCAATTGGCAACTTCGGTTTTATTCATGAAATCTTTGTGTATGTTAGTCTAGGTCGACGCCGCCGCGAATAGGAGAGATATAAGTACCGTTAGGGTATCTCCAGTCAGCATGTGGGCATGGAAGGCAGCACGATGCATTTCCATTTTTGACTGGGAATGGCTCGCACCATCTGCCGGTAACAACTGCAACGATTCAGTACATGGGATTTTTATACATCCGTTATCACTCTGAATAAAATAGGACACGAGGTGGTTTGACATACATCCGCCTGTAGATGGGAAAAGGTCTTCCTGCATGAACGGGGCTGGGCAATTCCCATACATATCCGAAGGCCCTGCCATATCAGCGTGCCGACGTGGCGGCGCTGCTGCTGCTGGTTCCGTTCCTTTTGTTTAAACCTGCCCCGCGGACGTATAAACTGTCATATCCTCCCTTGGACGCATCAGAACCAGCCAACGGTAATACGTAGATGGTATGCGAAGGGCTTTTACCCCCAATATTCGCAGCCGGAAGACCACAGCCTTGAGGAGTTCCAAACGTTAAAAGGAGGGACAGGCGAAAAGAACCAATTGCTCAGAAACATAAAGTTCTGGCGCTTTTGCAAACGTTGTCTAAAATATAGAAAAGATAAAGATCTTTAGAAATGAAGAATCTACTTCATATAGAAATGAAGTATTAAAATACGGGGTGTTAAACGAAAGGAAGGGGAACCATTAAGGTTCCAAAAATCAAAATCCAAAGGGGACATGCCAATATAATAAGAACGAAACTCCGGAGTGGCCTTAAGAAAACGTCGAAGGCCAAACAGTAGCCATGGCTAGTCAAAACCACAGCGCAATATTATTTTTGTTTTGGCACCAGGCTCGTGTATCCGCTAATAAAAACCGGACAGCAAGATACTACAAGGGACCGAGGGTTACTCCCCTGTGCCTGCCCAGCGTGCCCATACATTTCAGAAGGTGACAAGAAATCGGACTGGTGGACTGGAGGATTCGGGAAAGTGGGACAGTCCATCCAGGGTCCCAAGCATGCGATGTAGGAGCCTGGAGGAGCGATGAGCGCTATGGAGGGACAGTTCCACCAGCGACAGCGCCTCACCTATCAGCGCAAGGAACAGCCATCCCCCAGAAGTGACTTCGAGGAAAGTCCCCTGTCAGTCCCATGCTCGACATGCTTGTTCCACCAGGCACAGCAGGAGGATCCAGCTGGCCGCACGGTCTCCGTGACTTCTGCACACATCATTTGTTGGCGCGAAGGCGTCCCGAGGTGACTTGACTGCGGAGGGGCGAGCCGATTCAGGTCCACTGACTGGATTTGAAAAGGTTGCGCCAAGCCGTAAGCCCCAGGGGCGGGTGTTGAAAAGCTCTATTCCTTACACCTAACTCGCAGATAGGCGTAGTGTGCAGACGAAGGGAAAACATCCATTCCTATGATTGCGATTCTTACAAAGTGGCGAAAACAAAAATCGTCACAGAGTGCGGGTACGTTGTTGAGCCAAGCGGCTCGCACCGATTGGCGGTGGATTTACGGTTGGCCCTTGGGTTAGAAGCAGAAGACCGCTAGCGATGATGGCAAGAAAAAGGATTTCTAGATGGCGACAGGAAAAAAGAGCAAAGTGGAAGGCAACTTGATATCAAGGACTCCGAATGACTCCGACTCTCCGAGAGAGTCCGCCTGCGACATTTCAGTTAACTAGCAGCCCTGCACATTTTCTCGAGAATATTCACCCGGGCGAGGAGCCGAAGGGGATGCTTGTGAGTAGCCTTGTCGCACCAGGGCAGTCCCTTGCTAGGTTACTTGCTGGGAATCCACAAGGACGAGTAACCAGCGCTGGAGCACAGCGTCCAGACCGTTCACTGAAAAAGGCGGAGTGGAGCGGCGTTGCCTTCTTGGCTCCATTTTTACTTTTTGCCTACGCCGTCTGTCAGTTGAAATCTCTGTGCCCGTATTTTGATTCTGCCTCCCTTCGACGGTGGGGTAGCCAGAAGAAGAGGGGACAAACGCCCGTGATGTATGCAACTCAGGCTTGTGAGGTTCGGGGAGGTTTGACCGTTTGGAAGCTCAGAGCCAAAATAGTTACAGCTGATCAGACTCGATACAAAACCAGACAAAATGATGGATTCCTGACCCACCGGACAATCTGTACTCAGCCATTTATGACAAGATACTGTCTCTTTTCTAGCACTCCGAAATAGGCTTTCCACACTTTATTTTGTCTCAATGATTGAAGTGCCCGACCTTGGAGGATGCTCTTGTCCTACTCGCTACTGCCAGCTTTCTCTGTTCTGGTAGGCGAACTGAACGCCGTTTGGTCTTATAACTTTTATTTACTCCGTTATCTACAGAAGGAATTTATGCTATACACATAATCTTAATTCTGGCGGTTTGTACTTGTTCGTTAAATTGATTTGATTCGTTCTTCATACAACCAACGATGTATTCGGATGATGATCAGATCACTGCACGATTTCTCATTTCTCATAACCTCGGCGGCTTTCTGGGTTTCAGTCCAAATTTTTACATAAACTCTCCATATGAGCTTGATTCCCGATGCATGCTATGCAAGCCCCAAAGATATAAAACTATCCGCGGTCAGCGTGCATGTCTCAAAGGCTTTGGAGCAATCAAATTAATAAATGCCCTTTTAGCGCGAGGCGGTAAAAAACCCCGAATTTGTTTTAGCTAGGACCTGGAGACGAAACGTAAGATATGGGCAGAGGAATAATCGATGTTCTCATTTCCGAGCCTGAGGGGACATAACATGCGTCCACCATGCCGCACCTCTATAGTAATTGGCAGATTCCAACCACAGCATCTCAATTGGCAAGAGGAGAATCTCTAAGATCCTATTTTCCCGCAAGGAAGAAAAAAGGAATGGTTCCAGGAAGCGCTAACCACACATTGGTTCCATGGCTCTGGGTAAAACTTCCAGGGACTGTACAACCACATTAACGTGGACAGTAGAGGCCAGTTTTCCCATGACGGACATCCTGATACATCATGGGGCCAATATGGGAGGGGCCCGCCGCCAGACAGGTTGATAACATGTTGTACGGAGTCATTGGCATCTGAGATCTTGAGCCTTAACCTGAACCATACGAGTATCCATTTATCTGAGGAAATCTGGAGAACAATGGAATTATGTTTTAACATGAGCCAGAGGAAACAATCAGCGTTTGATCTGCTTCTGGAGCAACAGAGTGTGAATGACCAGGGTGTTGGTCAAACCCACCGCTCAACAGTAATAATAAAATAAATACCTTAAATTTGGCAAAAACCTTGGGTAAAAGTGACAATTTGAATCGACGTGGGTATCCTTGCATTATTGGAATTTCTATTTTCCCCAACTTTCCCTTGCATCGACGAGATATAGAAAACTAATGAATCCCACGTGCTGAAATCACCTACTCCAAAGGCGCGCTATTTCTCCTCGGGTGTCCAAGCGATAGTATTTCCTTAGCCGAATGCAAAGACCAATTACGGAGACTTGCGGGAAATTTTGTTGCTGACTTGATAATTGGCTCGGTGCAGGGTGAGAAGACAAAAATTTCCAAGTTCTGCGAATCTCGATGTCAGATTCCTTCAAGAAAGAGTCGAGGCTTGCGGAGAGGCCTTTCGGAGTCCTCTAACTGGCTTGATAATGATTGATAATTAACTAACTATTGTAACTAACTAGTTATTATCCTTGAGATGATATTATTAATAGTCGTTTTATCACTGCTAGATTTAACTGGTTGGTTAGTGTCTTTCGGTAATTCTCAAACCAACTAGTAGAGAAAATAGCTCTTGTTTAAAGCTTGTGAGGAGTTAGGGAAAAGTCCGGCGATCACCCCCGCGACAGTTCCAGAGACATTTCGAGAAAAGGAAAACTGGAATTTCCATGTGGACTGTAGGGACCAAGATGGCATCATATAGTTTGATCTGACATGGAATCTGAAGCCCTGGCTCCCATGTAAATACAACGCTGCTGTGGAATGGCCCGGGCCGCATGTGCCAACGCCATCCAAAATAGACGGTTAAGTATCGTAAGGAGCAACGCCCTATCTAGTAAGAGCTGCTATCGAGAAAGAAAAAGAAAAAGGAGAGGAGCGAGGGATGGAGGGAGGATGAGAGAGGATGAGCTGGAATCCTGTCCTTGTAGGCAAGAATAAACCAATGCCGTTTGCTCTGATGGTCATTCCTCTCAAGACATTCATTTGCGGCGGAGGCACCACAGCATGATTCGCATCCCTAGGCTGCGGCAAAATGTAAGAGGCAACAGCACCTCCTTTCCCAGCTACAGTGGGCCATCTAGGACAGACAGGCATTTGCTGATGTAGGGATTCGCCACAAAACAGTCAGCACTCCATGAACGTTACGGCACAGTGAGAAATTTTTCCAATTTTTCATAGCTGACGCCAGTGCTTTGCATTGTCTAGGAGAAGAAGGATTGAATTGGCGAAACCCCTCTGAATCTGCGAATACGGCAGTAAGCTGTTCTATTCTCCTTCCCCTCAATCAGACGCCGCATAATATCTTCGATGATATTATCAAGTGGCGAATATCATGGGCGTTTAAAAACGGACCATTTTCCAAGCTAGCTGGGAAAACGAATGTCATAGGCTTGCCTGTGAAACGAGCACCCAATCAACAGCTGCCATTCATACCTTCCGTTGACGATGCTCCGAATTGGCTCTTGGAGCTCTCCACAGCACCGACACAAGGCTGAGCCGGTGCGGGATATCTGAGAACCAGTGAAAATGAATATCGTGGTTGTCATAGTCGCTTGCTGGTATCGTCATATTTAGCTTTTGGCCTATCAACGGGTAATTCTCCGTTATCAACACACGCTAGCTATTGTTGGCACTCTCGCATTTTATGGCTGCGGCATTGCTTTTAGATTTGCGGGGGCTGGGCTTGGAGGAAGCCGTTTGAGTGGATAAATCCGTCTCACGAGTCTTCTGACTCCAATGCTTCTGTTTTTTTTCGTTTCCTGGCTGCTCGCCTCTTCCAGTCGATATTTACATCCCATGTTGTGCTATTGGAGGCCACCGCGAGCTGAATCTCAGCATATCAAACAATCATATATGCCTCCGCGGCCCATAAAAGGAAACATCATTCGAATAAGGGAACCTTATGTGATATTGAACAAGGTTCATCTCCAATCCAAACATACAGAATACATCTTTTGATGCCGTTACCACTCCAGATACAGAACTACACGGAGTAAATCATGCGCAGCCAGTGATCCCCAATTCGAACATGTTGAATCTTCCCCACACATGTGTTTTTCATTATTCGCCCTCTCGAATCGCCTAGGTGAAGAAGCTCGTTGGCACGGTTCATGCTTGTCCACTGGGAGTGAAGGACGTGCTCAACAAAACTCAATTTTCAAGTGCATTCAAGATCTACAGTACGAGTTACCCATCAAAAACAATCACAACAGATGCCCATCACCGCCGATTCCATCTTCTTTAGTCACCTCATAATGATGTTGGGAGCTGTTGCGAATAGTTCAAAATAGTTGAGCATCTATAGTGTGAGTGCGCGCGAGTAACAGATTGGTATCTTGAAGAGCTATCTTCGAGCTTCTAACCCATGTGGTGCCACAAGACGCAACTCTTGTCAATTTGGCCAATGGACATCCCTCAGTTGAGACGGACTCGAGCACGGATACATGGTCAGACAGGCCGTACGTGTGAGCACTGCATATATGACCAGCAGAGAGAAGAGGTCATCAGATCTCAGTGATGATATTATCGAGCTTTATTTTCCAAACTTGGGTTCTGATCCATTCGAGAGGAAAAAGAAACTCTCCTGGGATGCATGCACCCAGTGATATATAGCTTTGGGGGGACCAGCATTCTTTGCAAAACGTGGTTTACCTGCAGTGACCCACTCCCCGCCTCTCCTGTGGAAGAACTTAAGATCAAAACACAACTCGAAGCGTGGTAGCACAAAGAGGAATGAGGGAGTCTTTCTTGTTATTTCCCCTTTCCTTCTTCATTGACATTAAATTCATTTATAAGTACGAAGGATCTGCATATCCGCCCGCCCTTATGCCCCTGATCTTCCAGTGGTGCATTGTGCGTAAGACACAGCAGCTTTAGAATCTATACCTCACTTAACTGCCTTGCTGCTTGATGGTGATGGATCCTCCCATGTGGATGGCGGAAGTGTGAACATGGGAACAGTGCCCAAATCTCACGGAAGACCAGGAGGCAGCACTTGTCATTGTTTGAATTACGGTGGTGGTGTATTTTGGTTGTACATTGACGCACGGCCAACATATATCGACATGTCCATTCATGTATATGGCCAAAAGGGTAGGCAATCAAATAGGGGGTTGATTCTAACCATGGCCTCCTCCCTAACTTGTTTCCCTAACCTTTTTGGCTGCCGCCGCAGGTTCCAAAGACATGGGGGCACGGCATGGCATGGCAGTGCGGGGTTCTTGCCAAAGGTCTCGGGCATTCTACAAGCCTGATAGAATGGTGTTGTGTTTCTGAGAATGAAGGATTATCTATTGCAGACGACGGTAGTGAGGGTTGGGTATTATCAACATACTCCTGACGAGCGTCCTTATCCGGAAATCATTGATGATCGCTGTGCTAACGATCGAAAATAGAGACCCATCAAGCAAGAGTCAGGTTCTTGACTTCGAAGAATTTCCTTTCCTATTGTAGGTAGCTTAAAGCAAAAGACCAATATGCTAATTGGTCGTCATATTACAGCGACAATCGATTGCCTGCACTATCAGACAACTTGCAAACGATGCCAACGCTGGGAGGCTGGAGTATTGAGCAGGGCATTGATCAAGAAACATCGTCCCCTCATCACGTTTATTGATCATAGATAACTACTAGGTAGGAAATGTAAAAGCCGGTGGCCTCGGACCGGCCCGCAACCGCCCAACGACAATTGGTCTGCATTGGAAGCCAGCACTGACCAAACATATGGTCAGTGCTACAGACCCGATAAACTTCGGCATGGTTTGGATGCATGGACTGATGTTCGGCAAACTGCAGGTAGCTTGTTTTTTCTAAGTCCGGCAAACACAGGGCCACGAAAAGGGAAACTGACCGGCTGTGAAACGAGATATATCTAAGCAAAGAGGGGTTGTGAGTAAATGTTCATTAGAGGAACAATACGGATTAGCACACTCAACGAAAAAGAAAAAAACAAATACTTAACTGTTATTGAGGTAGGGTAGGTGAGAAGCATGAATTAGGAATTTGGAAAAAAAGATATAAGGAACGAAAATTGGTGCCTAAGGGTGCACGCTAAAGAGGTTATCATAGTGTAACTCGAGTCAACCTTGTAGATATTGGGAAGCAACCTACACGGGTAGCTATCCAATGAGGGATGAATGCGCACTCAAAAAATATATTGATTAGGGAAGGGGGGGGTGTCATATGTAGGATAAGAAGATCGTTGCTGTATTGATTTAATTGAAGTTTTGAAATATAATCCAGGAACGGACAAATAAAGGAGGTTTATGGGAAGTAGATGCAACCACTCCGACCTCCTCTTACAAGAAGATGTCCCACCTGTTCGTAGTTCATCATGAGCTTGCACCCAAGGAATCTTGGGCGAAGTATGCTGCTTCGTGCTACGCCGGTACGATGCTGTAAGAGATGTCTATACGCTTGAGGTTCGCCGACAATGCATTTGTGTGGAACAGGGTAAAGAATGGCACGTCATCTGCAATACGGACTAGGCATATCATCGGAGACTCAGGGAAAGCACAAATATGGAGGTAGGTAATAGTATTTCAGAGGGCTATTTAATATGTGCCGGAGAAATATTTCTCGGAAAAGGTCGAGGCACGCATGTGGAGAGAAGGGAAAGTGCGTAACACAGAAATGAAGCTCATGGGATTTGTGGTCCTTCTATAAGATATCATATATTAACAGCTTCTGACCCAAATCGGAGCATGTTTCACACGTTTAAACATTACATATAAGATCATTCCACCTATCCACGAGTTTTTGTAAAACAATTGACAGGGGTAAATCAATATTATCCTAGATGAATTAATTCATCGAAGATGTTCAATATCATTTAACGGCATATAAGTGGAGGGTGAACCGATAAATTGTGGAATAACGGAATGCTAGACAGCATGGAATCTCTTCCAAGTACAATTTGTCGATGGTAACTAAGTCCCTAATCTGATTTTCAAGTAGTTTGGGGAATCCACGTAATCTATATCATATTTCGAGGTTAGCCCTGCAATCAGAACAGCTGCACAGTAATGTGCTAGTAGTTCAGAGAATCGACAATGCTAATTAGGATGCAAATCAGAAGTCCATATAGATCATTGGAGAGAAACCATAGGTTCCACCCCTGACATAAGAGGTACCAGAAAATTGTATTTGGTGTATATCATCATTGGCAAGAAGGAACATCGGGGGGCATAACAAGATGCAACGTACCAATTCAAGAATTCAAGCCAATTTGTTAGCTGGTACAGTGTTAATGATGTTAGCGCATAACGACATCGAAACCCAACAACGGTTGATGGTGTTATTCCGTTGCAGAACAGTATTATTTTTGAATTTGACTGTGAGGGATGTTGGGGGAAAAAAAATCTTGTCATCTCTGTAGCTCAAAATTGAACGCTAAGACCTTTTTGGACAGTATCACGTGGTATTGCAAAAAGCCCCTGCATGGATGCAATGCCATTACCGACTAATCGTATCGCAGAATGGCGAGCACGTTTTTGCGCTCTGGATGGCGGAATGTGGGGGCGCGGGTGATTTGAACACGGACGATCCAACATCTGCAAATAAGTTGCAGAGAGAGTGACGCCGTTTGGGTCTTGACAATCGCCCAGAAACTTATGACCTTTTGAAATATCTGCGGAAAATCCTAGTATGTTTGAAGACATTACATGAGAAAGACCTACCTCTGGCTTAGCAATTTGTTATACCTCATCTTGTAACTCATCCTGCTTATAAAAATGCCTTTGAACGCCCTGTTCAGAGGCTGGTATTTACATTACCATGATTCTCGTGCACCCTACGAGGCAAATAATGAGAAACTCACACATCGCTTTCTGGATGTGATTCACCGCAATTGGCATTTGGGATTTACCTCCTTTGGTGGTCCTCCAGTTCATTTCAGAATTTTCTACCAAAAATTTGTCGAAGATCAAAGGGGAATAACACCATGGATCGACGAGCAAACAGTAAGGGACTTATATAGAAATTCGAAAAGCTTCTCAAGGGGCAGTCATCATGCTGACCTTTTTTATTGATGTTTCTAGTATCAAGAGCTATTTGCTCTGTGTCAGGCTTTGCCAGGGCCAGGCAGTACAAAGATGATATTCTGCATCGTTCTAATCCATGCCGGTTTTCTACCGGCTCTTCTTTCCTTCATGATGTGGAGGTTGGTATTGATCTAAGTGTTATTTCCTCAGGATTGGTCTAATATAGCTATCCTATCTAGTCTTCCTGGTGCAATTGGAATGTACGGGCTTTCTCTCGGAGTCCAACGTATAGCTGAAGTGCTTCCTGAGATTGTGTATGCTTTTCTCTCTGGTCTAAATGCCTCTACTGTTGGGATAATCACTTTCGCAGCTGTACAGGTATACATTCATATATTGCCCTTCATCATCTTGTTAACTGCTGGATATAGCTGATCCAATGGTTATAGTTAGCAGAGAAGGCAATCAAAGATCCGCTAACTAGGATTCTCGTTATCATAGGCGGTTGTGCTGGCCTTTGTTTTAATGCACTCTGGTATTTCCCCTTACTTCTAATAATAGGAGGAATATGCAGTATGAGTTGGGACCTCTTCAGTCTCCAGAATATCACCAGAATGAGAAGGAAACTCCGTCGTCGAATGTCAGACCCTCGGCAGGAGGTTGAAGAGAGCGTTGGACAATCAATCACTCTACGTGAGCTTCCACAGCCCACAGGCGGTGTTCAGAAACGATCAGCTCCTGCTCGTAATATCAATCCACTCAGTACTAGTGTTAATCCAGGCGCTGTTAATGAAGAGGAAACAAATATATCTGCGAGTGGAGATACACGCTCGCACAAAATTCCTACCAAATGGGGAATTTTAATCATTGTTGGCTTTTTTGGTAATGCCCCTCTTTACCAGTACGCTACACTATCATCAGCACATCAAACTCACAAGTCACTAGCTACATTTATTGCGATCCTTGTTGCACGTGGAGTTGTTCAAAAACGCCCGCTGGAATTGGATCTATTTGCGAGCATGTATCTTGCGGGCACTATCATCTTCGGAGGTGGTCCTGTTGTCATTCCTCTTCTCCGCGAGTACGTCGTTGGGCCTGGTTGGGTGTCTCCTCGAGATTTCTTGATCGGCCTCGCCATTATCCAAGCTTTCCCGGGACCAAATTTTAATTTCGCCGTTTATCTGGGCGCTTTAGCATTAGCCCCTTCCATGAATCCCACTATTCTGGGTGCATTCCTGGGGTTTCTAGGTATCTTCGTCCCTGGTATTACTCTTGCGGTGGGCTTCCAGAGCATTTGGAGAAGCATTCGAACCATCCCTTTCATTACTAGTCTTTTGAGAGGCATCAATGCCACGGCTGTCGGTTTAGTCTTCACGGCTGTATATCGGCTCTGGGAAATTGGGTTTCTGAGTGCTGACTCTGTAGCGGGTCAAAGTTTGGGAAAGGAACCCTTTTGGCTGGTCGTGGCGGCCATATCATATGCTGGAAATGCATGGTTCAAGGTCCCTCCAGCTGCTGCTATTCTTATGGGTGGTATTTTGGGTTTGTGTTGGTATGGTGTCGTGAGACGACAATAAGATGAAAAGATTTGGGAAGTAGAAATCCTTTGTTTAGGCCACCCAGGAGATGGCCATTTTGATAATTTTATGTTCTCCCACAAACTGATATTCTATGATATACATTTATTACACCCTGATAACTGTGGATTTCATGAAAACCCTTTTGATCCATGAGATGTGAATTCAGCTTTTCAGCCGATCGTTTTTTGTGCAACTTGTCATATTCTTTCCCATCAGGTGGCATAGTTTATAGATAATATGATGAGAACTTGAAGATATCTATAAATTTTTATTATATCTTCTTTCAAATAAATTATTATTACCTCTTTCAAATTCTAGACAGTGTCTCTATCAGGAAACTAGTGGTTATCTGACAATTCTCTCACTGTTTACACAGAGCTCCTTTGTCCCTTTTTCACACAGCAAGGTGAAGGGTTGGTTTTTCGTTTATATTCATAGACAGCATAAGTTTGGGTAGACAAATAGTACCAAATACCAGCTGCTCCAACTCAAAAGGCATGCGCTGGAAAGAGATTGATTCTTGTAATCTTCCAGGTTGGAAGAGAGGTTGAACTTGGTTTGTTATCATCTATCAGGTTGGTTAGCGGCAGCTAATAAGAGACGAACTAATCCAAAGGTTGGAACGGGTTACAGGTAAACTAAGCGAAAAGGCAAGTCACATGATCCACAACTTCAACTTGCGAACTTTTTTGAGGGACAAACTTGCCGAAGAGAACTCGATCATCATCACATCCTCGCTGTCGACAAAAGATAAAAAGGGAACTCTTACTTCGACTTCCCAAACAACATCAAAATGGGTCGCCTCCACAGCAAAGGAAAGGGTATCTCCGCCTCCGCGATCCCTTATTCGCGCAACCCTCCCTCATGGCTGAAGACGACCCCCGAGCAGGTCGTTGACCAGATATGCAAACTGGCAAAGAAGGGCGCTACTCCCTCTCAAATTGGTGTTATCCTAAGAGACAGCCATGGAATTGCACAGGTTAAGGTTGTTACTGGTATGTCTGGGAATCCATTCAAAAACGAAGAGCGAGGTAAAGCTGGCCAGCGCTGCTAACAACATGGGATTGCACAGGTAATAAGATCCTCCGGATCCTGAAGTCGAACGGTACGAAATCATGTATTATCACAGTTCCCCAGATGGTTGCCGTGGGATGAGAGATATGGGATAGAGGAGTTGGGCGGAAATCAAGCGGAGCTCTCTCTGTTTATCGCGGAATCTTCGACTCAACAGCTTGATCCCACTCATGCTCGTCGATATCTCTTCAAACCCGGCCATCATACCTTGATATTTTTTTGTCACCCCAGCACTGCCTCTGCTTGGTCATTCAATAGGCTGACAGAGAGTCTTTTTTTTGGGCAATACGTCACAGGCCTCGCTCCCGAAATCCCTGAGGACCTTTACATGTTGATCAAGAAGGTAATTTATAACTAACGCAAAAATTCCTTCCATCAATTTATGGCTTTGCCCTACAACCCTCTTTGTGATGCTCTTCTGTCCTTTTCACTAAACAATGCAAATTAGGCCGTCGCTGTCCGCAAGCATCTTGAGCGCAACCGCAAGGACAAGGACAGCAAATTCCGTCTCATTCTCATCGAGTCGCGTATCCACCGCCTGTCCCGCTACTACAAGTCTGTTGGTGTCCTCGCGCCCACCTGGAAATATGAGAGTGCCACTGCCAACACTCTGGTCGCATAAGCGAAAAGACAAAAGAAAAAAGATATGAAAAATCTTTGGTCGTGATATTCAGGTGACAAGCTTCAGGTTCAGAGGAATTAATAGCGGGGTAGAATTTGTTAGGCGGCGGAATGGTTTTGTTTGGCTATGTTAAATAGCTATGAGAAACATTTAGATGAAGTGACGTTCTCGGCGTTAAACGTATAGGAGCCTCAATACTCCCGGATGTTTTCTTTTTACATTCATGCCTTGTATGATATTGTATGAGGATGTATCTACCTCCCACATACATTATTCGCCTTTCACAAGCAGACTCGAAATTCATATTGATACAAGTATTTTCATATTTCGTATTTGTGTTGTATCAGTGAGGGTCAGCAAGTAATCCGAGAAACAGGGTATACTCCATGTCATGCTAGAAAATTTAAGAAAATAGTCCAAGTGTAGGCCGAGCCCAAGGGTATATGTATCCAAAAATTTACTCTTAGCAACCTATCTATATACGGCTATCCAAGTACGGAATAAAGGTAGTCAGTGTGTCAACCCACCTTGCATAATTTAAGCAACAGAGGTTTCTACTCTGACCTCCCTTGCAACAGCATTACACAACTCAACCCTCACACCGGCACCAGTAAGCATATGAATCCACAATCGTTGGGTATCACTTAGCCGGTCATTCTCCGACTTTACCTCCACAAACATAACCTCCTTCCTCTCCATGCTCCAGAGGAACAAGTCTGGGATGCCTCCACCCCTTTGCTGGTACTCCTGTGCCATAACTTTACATACAGTAGCTAGAGCTTCACCGCGGAAACACTGCACAATCTCAACTAGATCGGATAATTCGAACGACCAGTCGATGCCGATGACGCATGTTTCTCTCTCCGCTTCACGGTCATGTACTTCATGAATAAGCTTCTCGGCATCACCATTGGCGATCTGGGCAAGCCTGTGATTGATTTCTGAAGCACGAGTGGGATAAAACGAATCTGTGTGTAGATCTAAGGGACAAGTTTGGAAGGGCGTTTGGAAGACGTTGGGAACATATGCGTAGAGGATGTCATAGAAGAGATATCCAAACTATGCATAACGGGAAGGTGGTAAGCAAATCATGGGAAAGTCTGATCAGGGTTTAGATTGTCAACTTACCAATGTTCGGACTATGCCGCTCTCGCAATGGAAGCCCTTCCACCCCTTGTCTCTATACCAGCTTAGGCACATACTTTCGACTCTACATTCGCCTCCGCCTTCTCGTTCATCTACCCAAACCGTAGGTCTACCTCTTCGAGACACGGAATTCGGGGTTTCCTTCGAACCCAGACTTAATGGGAATATCTTTCTCAATCCGAATTCCTCCCACGATCCGTTCTTCTGGTTTAACCAACATGACATGTCCAAAATCGTGCTGTTCCCGCTTTGTGACTTTCAGCGACTTCTCCAATTTTGTGATTCGTTTCTGTAAATCATAGTGGTATACCAAATGGCAATCAGGATCCTCAAGGCCCTCTTCACACGTACGAAGAGCTGTTCGTTTCCATACCCTCTTTTGTATCTCCTCAGAACGGTTCTCAAACGGGGTTAAAGACCACATATAATGTTCTTCCAGTAGAGCTTTGCGCTGGTACCACGCCCCTCGGCGAGCAGCATGGAATAAACGCTGGTCAAGGAGTTCTGTGAGTAACTCATGCTCCCGCTTATAATTTTTGAAACGGCCCAAGGCATAGAGGCCTTTATGGATTATCCGGGTGTATACCCATGCTGGGGAAAATCGGCGGAGGTATGCACCCTCTCCAGTTTCGTACACATGTTCTTTGTGTTGCTCTTCAGCGATCAGAGCTTTCCATCTTTCATAAACACTTTCGGATAAAGATTTAATGAAAGCTAGCTTCTCCATGATTGGCAGATCCGGTGACTCTAGAGTGTTGTCAATATCAAACTGCACTCGCAAGGCAGCTTCAAACTCCAGTAAGGCAAATCTCGAGGGGAAAATGGAATTGGAACGGGAAACGATATAATTTGGGTAATTCCTCCGCGAAATTTTCGCTAATATAATGGTTGTTAAGGACTTTTCTGTCCATTCCGTAGACCGGTAAAATAGTAAATGAACCCGCTCAAAGAGTCTACGTGGCGCGGAAGAGAGTCTGATGCAGTCACCAGTGTGATCCAAGATCTTTTTTGTGAAATGCAAATCTCGAGTGTTCCCTCGGCTTAACGAATTACTCATCCGATTTAGAGAAGAGTCGCTGGATTCTTCGTCGTCTGGCTTGCATCGTGGGAGCCAGCCAAGTCCTGACTGCGTTGTGCTGGACTCGCGCAATCCTTTCAACAGCTCCTTCTTATTTTTCCCCTGAACTTTGGCTTCCTTTGAAAAGGATTTCAATTCATCTAAGAGGAGCAAGGAGGATGCTTCTTCAAGTGTATTTATTTCTTCTAATCCTTCAGCGAACTGAAAATTTTTACCAAGAACGGCATTTTCAGGAGACTTCAGTGCTGGAATATATGGGGGTTGAAGTAGAGTGGATGAGGATGGGAGCTTTCTGCTGTGCCTCAATTCCTTTACGGCCGCAGGCATATCCGCAATATCTTGATAGTAACCAAGGCGGTTGACACGATGCCATGCAGATGTTTTGCGTAGAAAAAGTCGCACATATCTATTCAATCATTAATTACATCATTGCATTTGGAGTTGGCTACAAGGCAGTCACTGACAAATATTGAGCTTCATAGCTTAATCTTCTCCAGTGATCGAAGACTGCCATTTCCGTTTCGTCAAACAAATGGGTTTCGTCTACCAAAACGCTTTCCAATGCGACGTTAAAGGCATCCACATATATGGAACTTTTGCCTTTCACCCATCCCCATTCTTCATAGCGGTGGTGCAGGTTCGCGGCACCGTTTTCGGTCGTCAATTCTTGGGCTTTTGAAGCCTCATAGTCCGCGATCGCTTCATAGTCCGTTTTGATAGGGGGAAGAGAAGATTCCAAATCAGTTTGGGTGCTAGGCGGATAATCTTCTACGCCGCTTGTATTGTTGATTCCATCATCATCATTAGATCCAGCCTCCGTTTTTTGATAGAGGTATATAATTTTCTAATGGAAAAACTTCTGACTCAGATTCTGCATTCGAAAAGAGGTCACCAGGGCTTCCTGCTCTCCTCAGTCGTTTAGGAGGCGGACCTATATCCTCCATATTGAACTCTCAGGGAGGACATTGGAAGAATCCCCCTACACGCAGTTACGCGCGGATGGTGGCCCGAATACCGCTTGAAATGTATGGATAATCCCAGTATTCGAGAAGCGAGGGGGTTAGTTCACAATGAAAATTCAGAACATTCTATCATTGCAAGGTGAGAAACGGTCGTTTCTCCCGCAGCGAAAGGGTTGATCAGGCAGAACGCGCTACTGTCGGGAGGAAAAACAGATAGTCACATGACATTTTAGTTTCAGCCAAGTTGTTTGTATTGTTTGCAGTTAAGCTCAACCTCAAGCGTCCATCAAAGCAAGGAATGCGATAACACCAATGATGCCTTAAACCTGTCTACTCCGGCATGACTGAGGCATTCAAAGACCATCCCAATCGCTGCATAGTCTGAGGCTTATCTGCGCTCTCCCCTTCCTCCTCCGCCTGCCAGCAATTCGCGGTTGTCCCACTCAATTCCACAGCTTGGCGCAGAATCGGAGCTATCCAAGTCGCTTCTATCTAAATAATACCACAACCATGAAGGACGTAGATGCTGTACGTAAAACCAAATATCCTATGTACTTTGAAAGCTGCTCTTTATGAGTGGTATCCACAAAATATCATTGTCATATTCACTCGTTCTGTATACCATACCATTCGGTGATCTGAAATGCTCCCAATCTTGTAACAAGCAGGAAGCTAACAGCATTCCCCACTGTAAAATCAAATATTTAAACATAGTCCATACAACCGCTCCCTGAAGAAACTAGTCATCCTCTTCCCACTCCTCTCTCGCAACATCCACCTGTGCCAACCGATCTCATTAGCACCCACGCCAACAACACTACCGTGCAATCGAATCCCGACGAAAGGTGCGACATCACAATGTCCGGAGGCGGGATGAGTAATGACAACCAGTCGCAACCCCAGTCTCAGCCTTCCGTACCAGCTGTGTCCTCTGTTTCCGCAACTAGCTCCGCAAATACCTTTCACTTAAACACAAGCAACAATGCATCCACAACCCCGATACCGCAAGTGCGGCTCGGCGGGGCACCAGCGCGTGTGTACTTGAACGAAAAGATAGTGCCATATTTATTAGAAGGAATGAAGACACTCGCGAAAGAGCAGTTAGTACTTTTCGCTCTTAGTTTGTTCCTTATTCTTTTCTCCCTCCTCTTCTCTCACTCCAACCTTGCGCGTGAAAAAATCAACGAAATGTTTCCCCCACTTTGCCCAGCTATGCATGAGAGAACTAACAGTGAAGTGAAAACTCCCTCAGACCCTCAAAACCCCTGCGAGCCCTTGGTGAATACCTTATACAGAAGAGCAATGAGGTTGAGGAATGAAGAGATAGAATTACATGCGTGACGCATGAATATTCGTTGCATATCATACGCCAAATACGCTGGGAAATAGTTGTCGACCTATACGCAATTTGGCGATTTTTATTTTCCAAACGAAGGGGAAATTTGGGCGATTGTTACAAGTGGACTATTGAAATGATCGGATAACACTGGGCAAAGAAAAGCTAGCGATAAGCAATCTTATTTTAATTGGTTAAACTAAAGGCAATCAGGAAGATTGTTTATGAAATGCGCTGAAGGACAAATTCGGGTTCCCGGCGATCGGCGTTGTTTGAAAATTGTGTCATGTATATATATGAATGCTTTCTCAGGGGACTTGCATACCCTTATTGTTGTTATGTTCTACATCCCTTTAATCAGCTGATAGAGTTCACTTGATTGATCTCATTCTTCCATCACTCTATTCGGTATGAAATGGCACTGGTTGATTTGTGTTTCGCAATGTTGTAAGCTAGGTGAATAGGAAGGCAGGGCGTTTGCGGTTTTATCAACCAAAGAGCACCGGGTAAAGAATCAAGCCGGAAGGGATGTAGGGCTAACAGAGAGGGGTAAGCTTAAATAAGGGTTCAAACAGGATTTGTTTC
>NW_001813979.1:2233198-2255421 GCF_000149585.1 Histoplasma mississippiense
GGATATGGAGCTTTGACCAACCTTAAAGGGACATAGACAATCTTTACGGCGTATTGAAACTTTGATTAAAGGTGACTATTATCAAAGAAACCGACCCAAAAGGAAATGGCGACTACGAGTACACGCATGGCGATATAATGGCAGATTTGAGTCCGGCTCCAAGAAAATTGTGTTTGGTCTTTGCAGACGTGAAGACGTGAAGCGGGAAGTTTTCCTGTGGTACTTGGGAATATTGAGCTGATATCTTTGCTCGTCTTGGGCGAACCATTGGGAAAACCGTTATCTGAAACTGAATAGAGGATACACGGCGAATAAAGTTGACTATCGACAACGACCATAGCTGAAACTGAAGTATAGTGTTGACCATAAGAAAAACCGAGGCTGTTACAGGTAGACATTTTGTGTTTGTGTTTTTTTTTTTTTTTTTGTTCAATCCGCCGCTAATTTGCGTTTCGGTGCGAGAAGAAAGAGGAGAAACAACCAGATAGACGTATCACAGCAATAAGTTAGCATGGAGCTGATCGGATCGTACGAGGTTGGAAGAAAACTTTCCGTATTCGCCGACAAACCATGAATGTGTGAAAAGTTGACTTTTCAGAGACAAAATAGAGAAGCGCCGCCGTAACCGTCGATCTTGACCCTCAATCGAGAGAAGTGACATAAACCATTCCTGGAATACAGAAAGAGAAATGGAATAGAAGACACAAGTAGAACAAAAGAATGTAGAGAAAAAAGAAAGCAGTCTAAAAAGCGGCTAATGGCCATGATGCCAGGCCACGATTTGAAGCTTTCTTAATCATTTTTACCTACCTATCTCGCGCCATATCGATCATCTCCACCACGGCCTTCGTAGCCACGGCCTCCGTATGGATCGCGGGACTCGCGGGGAGGTGGTGGAGCGTCAGGATAAGCGGAAGAATGGTGTGAACGAGCATCGTCGCGATCGTAATAGCCACGACGATCATCCCCACGGCGGTCATCACCGCCACCACGACGCTCGTACCTCTCTTCACGACCTCCTTCGCGACCTCCTGATGTCGCATAACGATCGATACCACGGTAGGATTGGTCGTCACGGAAGTCACGACGACCGTAATCTCGACTACGTTCGTTATACGAATCATAACGGCCATAGCGGTAATTATCATCGGATCGACGCCCTCCCCCGCCACCATATCCTCCCCGACGGTCATCGTAACGGTCATAACGGCCGCCACGGGGCGGGCCACGAGCGTCTATATAGCACGTCAGCCACGTGATAAAAAGTTTCTAATTTCAGAGAAACACGCACAAGATGTCCCACGTTTAGGAGGACCAAAGTATTTGCCGGGGGTTGGCGTTCGTGGACGGCCACGACGAGCTTTCTCAATGCTAAGAGTTCTCCCTTCAATGACTTCACCTTGAAGGCCTTCCTTTGCAGCGTCCGCTTGCTCTGCAGTTACCATCTTTACGAAACCGAAACCACGCGACTCCTTGGTGTGGGGGTCAACCATAATCGAGCAGCTCTCAACATCGCCATATTTTTCAAAGAGCCTGGAAACATCCGACTCGGTAAGTCGCGGGTGGATACCGGTAACGAAGAGATTGGAACCAGTATTGACGCTTCCTTCATCGTCGTCGCTTATTTTCACCAGCCGATCATTTTGGGGTACACTAGGATGATATTAGCTGCCAAAACTCCGTTGTTTTAAAATGAAAACAAAAACAGGCGTTAAACTTACCGGAGATGATCACCACGGCCATTTGGAGACATGCTTCGGTTTCGAGCTCCGCGTCTCGCATTGCCTCTCGGTGAGGCGCTACGCTCGCGATCGAACCGGGGTTCGCCTAAAGGATTAGTCTACAGACATAGGTGTATTTTATAGATATCAATGCATACCGTCAAAGCGACCATTCTCCGTTTCGTATTCCATAGTAGCCATTGACTTGTGGTGATTTTAAAGGGGATGGAGCGAGAAGAAATGGAGTAGGACACTTTGGCCACTTGTCGAGACGAATGAGATTCACCCGAAGGGACACAGCGGGGGAGGAGGGAAGAAACAAGGACGTCAAACAACGGATCTGCTCGAGAGGAATGAGACGATCAAAAGAAACGAGGAGGAATCAGTCCCCTTTGTTGGTGGTTCGTTGATGGGTTTGTTGATGGAGTGAAAAAAAAGGTCAAGGGTCACCTTAGCGCTTTGGAGGATCTTAGGTTGACCCAGTAAGGACTAGCGTCATCCGAAGAATCCAGGCCCAAACAAACTGTGCGGCTCCGCCAAAGGGCAAAAAGTATTGGCCGGGGGAGTGGAAATGAGCTGAGGGTGATATGGATGATTGCATGTTGAATCAATGTCTTGGATGTGATTGAGGTATTCATCTAAAGACCACAAATCAACTTAATTCGTAGGTTGCTAACTACCAGCTACCCGAAACTCCTCTAATTAAACAAAATCCGAAAGCGTGAAATCCTAATCCCTACCCGCCCCAAAATTCAAGTAAAAAGTGGGTATGGAGAAAAAATAGGAGACAGGTAAATTGCGGAAATGGATAGAAAACACAAATATAAAAATGGGAAACTGCACTCAGTGCCTAGAAGAAGCTTAGAAACTCAATATTTTCCAGGCAGCCCACTGTAATTTAGTTCTTTTTATCTTCTTCTATCTAAAACCTTTCCATCTCCTTCGCGTCTTGTGCGTTTTTGGTTTCAAAGCGTCAGCGACAGCGGCATCCGCGGGGATGTCAACATCACGATTAGTTCCAGGGACCCCGCTTAATAAATCTGGGGCGTAATCTGGAGGCTCATCCCCGACGAGATCCCGTAGCTCGTCTTCGCCGATTTCACTTAGCTCTTCACTCATTCCTCTAAGCACTTCTCGGCCGGTCCATCTCTCCTCATGAACGGTAGTCCCGATAGGATCGAACGGCTGCATATACCACTGTATACCACCTAAAGATAAAGGAGGTGGGTCTTTGCTAACCAGAGAATCAGCCGGGGAGACCGGGGAGGTCGGAGAAGCCATTCGTCCATCACGAGATGAACCAGCCGCTTCATTATTGATTCTGCCATCCGTAGGCTGAGATACGGGAGAGATCACTGTAGGAATTGATATAGCAAGCCCATTCGTTTTTGAAACCGGAACTCCCTTGGCCTCATGGCCACTAGCTGTTTCCCCATTCACATCGACTATAGTAACATCTTGATCTCCATTTTCAATCCGTTCCTCAGGTTCAGCAGGCTGAGATTCTGTCGCGGTTTCTGGTGCCGGTATCCAATCATCTTCCGGATCAGTCTTTTTTCCATTCACTAATTGATATCGTTTTGTAATGTCGACGTCATTTGTCGTCTCCCTGGGCGTGGCAGCCATGGAAGCCCTCCGTGAGTGAACACTATTTTCCAACAAGTCATCCAAATCTTTCAGTTCCTTTTCAAAAGGCTTTCCGCTCAACTCGCTTTCCTTTCTCAGCGAATCTTCTAAAGCTGGCTGTATCGCCTTGATGATCCGCTTCGCAAGTTTTCTCTTTTCCCTTTGCTCCAAGCTAAGTTCTGGCGCTCGCTCCATAATCTGCAACTGTAATTCAGCTGTATCACCCACAGATTCAACCCCTATTTCAGAGGTAAAGACATTGGCAAGATCACGAGAAAATGATGAAACTGAAGTATACACGCGTTGCTCCAGTTTTGACCGGATAGATAGCAGCCCGGAGCGGAAAACCGCTTTCCCATCGAGTCTAAAAAAAATGTTAGTGGCCAAAAATAGCATGTGCTTCAAGGAATACAGTATACGTACGCAATAGATTTTTCAAGTAATGGCCATAGCATTGGAGGAATGGGGAAATAAATCAGATCAACTATACTTCGTAGTATCTCCGCGTCTTTCAGCTTTTCTCGCTCTCGCTTCTTCACTTCATCGCACAGCATTCTAACTCTGTCAAGATCCAAGTAAAGCCTATCTGCGAATGCTATCCTTCTCTCAAGTCTAACGGCTCCGACCACTCCCATTGCCGCAAAATTCCGTCGTGTAATTTCCGCTGATGAGAAAGTTTCAAGTTGCAGCTGCAACCGTTTCAGCAACGCTGCACCCCGACGAGATTCTCGTTTTAGCGTCCAATACTTGCAAGCGTCCTCAGCATACTGCTTCCTTTGTCGGACGGTAAACCGCTGTAAAGACGCGATAACACTATTCAATACAACTTGAGGAATAACCGGTGCTCCAGAGGGTAACTTCCAAATAGTTTTTGGAGCTGTGCGCTTGCGTTTGTTCCCGCCTACTGTAAGCGTAATCCTGGGTGTAATTGCTCGATTGTCCTCTACAGCAGGGTCATCTTGAGAATCCGTACCCAAAGCCAAAGCAGCAGCCTGACTATCACCCCACCTTCGGCCTTGCATCGTGTTGCGATAATATTCCAAGGCCTCTGCAGTTGCCGCATCGGTATTATGTTCTCTTCTCCAGTCTGGTGGGACATGCTTGTCACAAAATGCTTTTAGGCTGTTCGATTCCATGACTGCAGGAGCTCCCGGTATTAGTTTCATCTTTAGATAGAGGTGAGCCCGTCTCGCGCAAGTGACATGAAATGCAACAAAGCAATTTTTGTTGCTGCATTGGATGCATGCTCCCATTTTCTGACGGCAGATATAGCATATAAGCTTCCAACGATTCCTGGGAACCTTTTCAACCTCATTTACCGGCTCCATCAACGATGGGTTGCCAATCGAGACTTCGGGTATCCACACTGCACAAAGCAAATGTGACCATTTCGAGGTGTTCGTTTGCTTGAAAGCTCCTTCAGTGTTGGGGCAGAAGATGCACGACGGAGATCCACGTCCAATCAGCTGACACTTTCTACACAACCATTGGCCTTCGGGGATGTACGGCACACCATAGCACTCTTGGTGAACCGCGAGATCGCATCCATCACAGAATACTATTGCATTAGCATTCTCACAATCACCGTCATCACAAATTGCGCATTTGCTATCCTGTTCCTCGCCAGGACCAGTGTGCTCGCCGTTAACAGCCGCATCAGAGCTAGAGCGGGGTCGTTGTGTTTGTGGCGGTTTGGGGTTTGGTTTGGGTATACGCTTCTCCAAAGCATACCATTCCTTTTCAATTTTTGTCATGGTAATCTCGAAAATAGCAGGTTTGATGGGTTCAAACTGTCCCTCCCTCCTCTGCGCATTATATGTCTCTAGCCACTTGGCGTCCTGTTCATCCATATCATATTCCACTCTACCAACTCCAATATTTCCAATGGCAGCGTTGGCATCACCGTCGACGGGCGTTGGCGGGTTTAAATCCAGGTCTTCCTCAGCGGCACCTTCAGCCATACGAATTAATCGCCGTTCATGACGAAGGAAAATATCACTTTCTTGGTAACCAACGCTCGCCATGGTGCGGTCAACATAATTTTGTTGTCCCACGCCTTTCTGCTCGAATGGAAGAAAAGGATCCTTAAGGACAAACGACGGTTTCGGCAAGGTAAGTTTTTCACGGGGATTAGGTCCGGGAGGGGGCACAATTTTCGGTCCGCTAGGTGTCCCAATTCCATTCGTCAAGGTCTCACTTAGCCGTGGACGCCCTGGCCGTCGTTTTGCGGGAGTAGAGCCATTTGTTGATAATTCGACGGCGCTGTCTCCGCTTTCGTCAGTCCCTCTGCTTGAGTTTCCATTTGGGAGCGTAGAGTTAGGCTTGATTCCGTCGACTTCATCAGAGCTGAAAACAGCGATTTTGATGTCGATGTCAAGGTCTGGATGGAATTCCTCCCAGCCCCTCTCTTCTCTAGGTTTGTAACCGTCGCCTTGTGCAACAGCAAGGGCAGCGGCCGCAGCAGAACTGTACCTTCTCGCTTGGTTCTTCTCGCGCCTGGGTCGAGTAGAAACAGGAGAGGTGGCAGGCTGTGTTCGCCGCACGTTATTGCGGGAAGGTTCGCGAACAGGTCGAACTCGAGGAGTCGTATAGTGCGAAGCAGTGGTTTCCTTTACTAATCCCGCAGGTGTTTCGTTCCCATCAACATCTACATATCTTCCTCCACCGCCTGGTCCCCCGGGAACATATCTCCGTTTCTTTGGGGGAGGTTCACTGTTGGTGGCTTGATCTGCATTCTGGATAGCTCTCAGGCTTTTTGATTGAGGTCGAGGAGTTCGCGGGATTGTGGTTCTCTTTGAGGAAGACAGTGGCGCCATAGTTAAGGTAGTGGCTTCGGAAGAAGACTCGCAAGTCGTCAATACCGGTTGGGTTTCGTGGTGATTTGGATTAAGAAGATGGCGAGTGAATTTGGCGATTGGAATGCTCGTAACACGACGTTTGAATGCGAACTCCTTACCATAACGGTATAGCCACGGATAGGGAACTATCCGCACCAGATGCCACCAGTTCTGCAGTTGTAGCAGTTCTCTTTGTCTTCTGGATGGGCGGGTTTGAAGGGTTTCTTGATATTGGAGGCAGGAGAAATACTCTAGCTGTATTAAGGTTAGTGCCACAGACACCACAAGCGCAAACCACCTGACTGTTTAGCACTTAGCACAGGAACAACCCTGAGATCCATGGATGCCTCCTCGCCTGAGAGACTACATCCTCAGAGCTGAAAGGCCATTCTCTCCACCAGCTCTAGTGCCACAATGAGCGGTGCCGGTGATGATCGGTATGTGTGTATACGATCTTCCAACTCGCATTTACAGTTCACTTGAATTTGGGCTTGCTAACAAAAAAGCTTTCCTGCCAGGTGGCGCGGTGGGCGTGGTTATGACCAGAATCGCCAAATCGGGCAGCGACACCAAAGCGGAAACCTGCGCGACCGGTCAATAGGAGGACATCAACAAGATCGGCACCCACACCGGGGCTATGGAAATAATGCGAATGCGACCAATTCCTGGGGCCCTCCGCATGGAGGACCCCCCCATGAACAACATATTCCTGTGAGGTCCTTCAACGCTGCAGAGTCGAAAGGCGCGCTCAAGCAAGGTATTTTCTCGTGTAAATAGGAAACATGAGGTCATTTAGTTCAGATTGCTAAGATTCGTATAGGATATCAGAATGTCGACTCGCATGGTGTGTACAACAAAATCGAACGCTAGTCTCTGCTACTTTACTTCCCCATGATGATATCAATACTCATTTCCTTTGACATAAAACCAGTTCCGTTCGTTTATAAACCAATCGGGAAAGAAGCGAACAACTCCCGAGCGGCCAGTGGTCCCTGGGGTTCAAAACGTACGTTCCATTCATTCCGGAGAGCATAAAGTAACAGTTACTGAAAGACAACAGCAAACTGTATGGTCAACGGGAAGGACTTTTTTCTCGAGCTTCGAAAGCAAGTGTCTGCTTTACGTCAAAGCGGTAATAACGCTGCCGGTGGCTGATGCCAGCCATGGAGTCAAAAGATTTCTGACACCGTGGACAGGCATATTTCTTGCATTTCATTATGACCAGCCCGTATTTATCCTGCACAATTCAAAAATAGATATTAATCATGATATACCCAAGTGCATTAGTTTGAACAATATTTCTTTTCGTTTCGTTTACATTAGAGACAATGTAACAAGGACTTTTTTGAAATGGCCTCTGCGCGTTTGTTTGTTTTTTCTCTCCCTCAGAACAAGCACCGCCTCCGCAACAGTCACATTCTGCTCAGGATGGAAATGTCTGCTATTCTTACTGAATTTTTTTTTTCCCTTCAGATTCAATTCCATTTCTTTTTATTTTTGCTTCCTAGCGGTAGGAGGGACTCTACGCGTGTTCCGTTGTTCCCTTTCAGCTCCCCATTGTCACATCGAGACGACCTTCAGGCAGCACTGTATTACATATGAACTGAGGCGATATATCAATTGCCAGCCTTTCTGAGCACACACAAATCCATAGAGTAAACATTCGTACCTGTACATGCAGTTCTAGAGTTCGCATTTTCTCTATTTATTCCTTGTGAACTTGCTCTGTATTCACTATGCACTGTATGTGGGTAGTCAATGGCGGCACGTCCACAATTACTATGTTACCTCTCTTCCTTTCATTTGCTAAACGCCCAAATGTCCGGTTGCGTTGCCAAAACACAAGAGCCAACAATGCACTGCTTCGTCCACATTGTGATATTGAGCATCTTTCCGATAGCCAAACCCAGAAGGATATTCTTGATATCAACGGACGATATTTGCACTGCCCTGCTCCCGCGTCTCTCAATAGAATATCTTGACGAGAATAAAATATCCCGGGTTGATTATTACAACTCGATTCTATCGCCAACATCAGGCCAATTCGGTGAGGCGATCCTATTTGATGATCTTAGCGCCCAATCGACAATGCCTCCTTTCAGAAGTCAAAACGGCCTCCGGCCGAACCCAGATACTGGCCAATCAAGATTAACTCGGTATGCCAATCTGCCTATGATTGGGTATATATACTATATACCTCTGGAGTGTACTCCGTATGGATCTATTAATATCTTTGCAGCAGATCGACACCATTCAACTTGCAATGCAGGAACTACGTACTCTGTGAGACTGTGTGGGATGGCAATGCACTGTCCCACCTGGAGGCTGTCCAAGGAGAGTCGCATGGGCCTGCTGAGACAGCCGCGCTGTCAAATCATTGTAACAGGGAGCCGGAAGACCAAAAGCAAAAAAAAAATAAAACAAAAACAAAAACAAAAACTGTAACCGGCCCAATAAAAGGCGCCTCTGATGCCTCCTAACAAAAATACACTGTACACCTGGGGTTCTCGCGAATTCTGAAACGGCCGTTTGCTTCGGGGTGGCAATCGTTGAATGCCACTGAATTCAACCATCCCATATCGGGGTTCAGCGGCTAAGTTCGACTTCTATTGGGCGGATGGGGATAGCGCCCAGCGGGCCGTGCGGCAACTTAAATCCCTAGCTGAACCGCCTGGCTCAAGTGTTCTACCTCTTGATGCACAAACCGCGGGGAGTCCAAACCCCCAAAAAAAGGCCAACAAAGAGACATCTGAAATCAAACTAGGATCGTGAAGCAAGGATGGAGAGAAGCCGGACCTGAAGGCCTTAAGCGGAAAATAAAATCGTATCCTAACGAATTATTCACCGGTGACCTGGGCTTCTTGAAAAAGAAAATATAGGTTACTGCAAAGACAGCCAACCCCTCTCACTGTGTGAAGACCAACCCCTCACCAGACCCGTGTATTCCATGAGCCATATCCCTGTAACCATTTAGCTAGATCTACCCGAAGCCTTCGAACCCGAGCATAGCGTTGGCCAGTTCGCCAACAAGTGGAGCGACCTCACTCTGTGAGTCTGTGGCATGTATGTACTGTTAAGAGTAACCCACAGAAAAGATCTTCTCACTCTTTCCTGTCCTGGGAAAAGCCACGTCTCTTTGGCCAGTATATTTAGAAGTATAAAATGTGCCGTGCAGGTATGAATATGGCTAAACGCCCACGGAGATCTCCTCGAAATGAGAACCTACACTGTACGCTTCGTGCACACAAGAGTGGAGGGTTTGAACTAGTTCCCACACTTTGAACCCCTTGTCTACCCCAATGCCCTCCATTGGGGTCCATCCAGGTGGCTGGATACAGAAAGATCGTCTCCACGGTTTGGCACCAGGGTAAACTGCAAAATGTCTCCGTTGTTGGTCCGTGGTAAATTTTCCTCGTTACAACAGGAAGGGAAAAGAAACAACTATAACAGTTCTATGGGATACAAGGTCAAGAAGCAAAACTAACCGTGCTAATAGTTTACGCACATCCATTGTTCTAAAAAACAACGATTTGAACAAAGGGAGGGAACAAAAAATAAGCGCTCTTTTCCCAGAATTCAACCCGCGTTGCTTTGAACTGAGCCGCCATTCTGCAGCCTGTAGCAGCCCCCCTCCCTGTCGCCCGCCCCCCAGGATCCAATGAATTCTCCTCATTCCTCAGGTTAGTGGAGATCAAGACATGCCAGGCCACGACTGTCCATGTAGACGAGCATGTAGGGACTAGCGCTTTCCAGGTGGGCCGGCGTTTGCCGTCCCCCTCTTCGCCCCTGGGGCCTCCTACCTCAGCGTTCCCAGCGCTTGAATCCACCCACTAGCTTCGCTGAATTCTTGCATCTCCAACATCCAATGACACAATTCCGAGAAACCCCTGCATTTCTCCCTTGGCCTCTGCTTCACCCCCTCCCTCCCTTTAAGCTCTTGTCCTATGTAGCCTTGTGTCAGTCGACAAACGATGGCTCTCTTTCCCAACCCTCCAGTTTCACCCCTGGTACCCGCCCATCCATGGATCGGTCCGTTAGCCAACCCCCCAACCCTCCCTTAGAAGTACTGCGTGGTGAAAGCATCTTGTTTTGTTTTCTGCATCTCATATGCCTCTCTGCTTTTCAGGAAGCGCTGACGACCACAGACAGATAGAACCAGCACATAGCCCTTAGAGGGGGGGGGGGGGGGGGGTTGATTGGAAGGGCAGAGTCAGGAGAAAACGGGATAACGGAGAAAGTAAAGCGAAAACATGTAAAATATAAAGAAAATAAAATAAAAATACAGTTCTAATATCTCGAGTATTCAAAGAGATTAGAATTGGACGCTCAAGAATTCATAGGCTCGACTTCACCCTGCCTGCAAATGTAGTTTCATATAAGAACCCTTCGCATGTACCTAGGTAGCTTGTCCACCCAACCTGGGACTGTATTGTCGCTTTCTCCCCACTCTCTTCCATTTCGCTCACTGCATGTGTTTTTTGTTTCGAATCTTCCTCTCCATTGCCTTGACAAGCCTCCATTCCGTCCTTTACCCTCTTGCCCTTTCCTACTTTCCCTGCACTCCATTTCTCCTATGTTGTGCTTTTTGCACCGTTTCCCTCTTAAGTTTCCCCTGCAGCGGCTTCGCTGAAACGAACATACATACTTCTCCGGTTAACCAACCACCTACATATATCTATAATTTTGTATACCTATTTAATCAAACCGGTTTCGTCTGTCTCGTTTCACCCTCCCTCCCAACGGGTCTCGCTCCCCTCCCCGCTGCCCCCTTTTCTCCACCTTACACAGGCCGCTGCATATCGCATACACATAACGCATAACAGAACACCATCCCCGTCCTCTCCAACCCGCTGGCCCCCCTTCTTCCTTGCTGGTAGTTGTCCCCTCGTTTGCTGAAACATAGAAAGGGCGCGCGCGTGCCTCCTAAAAATAGAACGGAAGTTAAGGACCAAGCAAAATAAAAAGTAGCAAGGATAAGCACAAAAGGCGCCTAGATATCACTAGAAGCTTGGTATTCTTCAACTCTCTCCCAGAAGGTAAATATCGGCTTTCTTTTCTTTTTTTCTTTTTTGTTTAAAAAAATAATAAAAAAAAAAAAAAATCAGGAGTGCAAGAATTTTGTTTCGTTTCATGTTTCGACGATCAGTTTTATTTTTTCTTCTTCTGTAACTTTTTTTTTAGTTTATTTAATTTATTTGTTGTCGAAACTGGTGTGGTGTGGATGCCTTGATATACAGCCTTGCTAGGATGCCGTACGGAGTTCTTTAAAACCCTTCCGCGCGGACGCACAAACACAAACCAGTCCATTATCCTGAAATCAAGCAAGAGAAAAAGTGACAACAAGGCGACAGAAGGAAGAAGAGTAAGGCAGACAGGTGTCGGGCCAAACTGGACTTCTGCTAACCATCGTTGGACGTTGGAAGTTCCTTCTACAGGCCCTTCACGTGGTTATTCTGTCTGTCGGCCTGGTCTCTTGTTTGTTTCCCTCTTTCTTTCTTTTCTTTCCTTACACTCCCAAAACCCACAGTTTATTGCACGGTCATCCTCGTTGCATAATATATCTCGTATCACCGGTCGTTTAATTTACCAAAGGCATCTTTTTCTGTTCACCCTTTCCCAATCCCATCTACTCCTCTCCCCTTCTTGTCGATAGCAGGAAGATACATGACGCCGGTATAGACAAAGCAGGGAGACGATTCGTTCTATTCCTTCATGTATAAATATATTGTGGATCACTGTTCCACGACTTGTTAGACCTCGGGCTTCACTCAGAGAGCATATCCTGGCAGCTCCCTCACTCGTTGTGCTCGAAGCTGAAGCCTCGATTTTTTTGTGTCCTTTTGGTTGTAACCTGATACGAACTGAAATGCCGAAACAGACAATCCCCCGAGGATCTAGACGATCCAGGCCGTACCCTGACCCGAAATCGAGAGCTGCAATGATGTCCACAGCCATGATGCATCAAACGCGAACGCCTGCCGCTGCAGCAGGAGCAATCACCCGCCATCCTCCAGCATGGGAGGACCCAAGTTGCCCTCGCACCATGACACCACCACGCATTTCCACGTTAGATCGTCGGACCATTCCCGAACGGCCTGAACGCGCGGTGCCTGCTTCTCCCGCCACACCCTCCACTCCAAGTCAATCTGGACCATGGTCACCACAAGACGATGAGATTCTCATCTCTGCTCGTGCCCAAGGGCTTGGCTGGAACCGAATCCAGGAGCAAAGTTTCCCATTCAAAAGCTCTAACGCGTGTCGGAAGAGGCATGAGCGGCTCGCAGCGAAACGTCGGGGCTCTGAGTGGGTAGACGAACGAGTCCAGAGAGTGACAAGGCACTACAACCAGCTGAGGCCCGAAATTTGGCGACCACTAGCAGAAGCCACAGGGGAACATTGGGAGGATGTAGAAAAGCTTGTAAGTTATTCCCAGTCCCCTTTCTATGGTGATCCGCATCCTGCCTTCGTTCCGGGACACCACCGGCAAAATGTGAAGATCGTCAGACGGATGTTGGCATTAACTCGGAGACCACTTAGTGTTTGGAACGTGCCCAGCGAAATCTTCTGCCCATGACAAGCCCAAGCTCCTTGAGGAGAGCAACCTCCGATAACGAGAGTCGAGGGAGTCATGATAGTCATGATGAAGAGAAGTTAAAGATCCCCAACCTCATACGATGAAAGATACACCAGACGCTGCATTCCCGATGGGATTAAATGGGATAACCCTTGGGCGAGTTAGGCGTGTGGTGGTTGCTAAAATTTGTGGTTAGCGGGTCCTTCATATTCAGTTTTTTCACGCATCCTAGTCAGCTTGCATCGGGTCTGCCATTTGCTTTTGAAATTTTTTTCCTCTTTTCTCTTCATTTTTCTCTTCGGTTGTTAATGGAGTCAAGATACATACATATGTAGCCATCTCTTGGGCTATTGCCCAAGATTAAAAACATATGAAGGGGTATTGTTAAAGGAGTATGTGCCGAGTCGTTGGGATTTTGTCTGTTAACGCAATGATGCGTTTTTCCTAATATCGTTTCATTTTTTTCCTTTGTTGAATTTTTAGACGATTTTCATCGGTTTTGATCCGTATGCTTTGCGTTCTAGTTCCTTATGAGTTGTCCTTTCTCTTTCTTACCAACTTTCCAGTGTTCCAGCTTCCCAATGTATTTCCTTGCTTTTTTATACAGCCTTATACCTCTATAAAGTCTCTTTTTCCATATCCAAAACGCACAACTCAAGAAAAGGAACGAAGCGGGTTGGAACAAAGAAGCGAGGCGTTCATCTGTGAATTTCTTTCTCTTTTTCCTTGAGGATGTTAGATAGAGCCGGATTTTATCCAATCTCCCGGCCCTAATATACCACCATCCTCAGCACGAGCGTCAAGAGACCATTTCCGTAATGGCCGACATAGAAGATCGGAACGCCACCCAGCTTCAAACATTTCAATCCCCGCCCACCCAATCATCGCGGCATTGTCAGTGCAAAGATAGGGCGGAGGAGCAATAACATCGACATCTGAAAATCCACGAATGTCGAGAAAAGAACGGAACAGCCTCCTCAAGAACCGATTAGCACCAACCCCTCCGCTAATGACAAGGTGTTTTACATCCTCAAACTTTTGACTTTCGCATGTTTGGTCTTGCCGCTGTTCCCTTTGTGCGTGCTGTTGTTGTTCGCGTAAGTTTTGCAGAGCAATCATTGTCCGAGATGCTAGATGTTCGAAACACACTGTCATAAAGGTACGCGCGATATCCATCCTCTCGTCATTTGACATGAAGCAATCTCCGGTATTGCCCGCAGCTTGCCATGAATCTCGTTTGTTGGAGATAATAGTTTGAGCCTGAGATGCGACCCCTGAAAAACTAAATTCCAACTTTCTGGTATTGGCAAACGGCATGGGAATTGACCATCCCCACCGATTATCCTTCGATTTCATGACTTCCTCCATTCGTGTTCGTGGAGGTTGGTAGTCTGCGTAATCGCTAGGGCCATCGGGGAACGCAAATTTTTCCAGCATTTTCCCGTACATCGTAGTATTCGACTGCTCCAGGAACGACTGGGGCAGAAGAGATCTGGCAAGTTTATCCAGAGCATCTCCAATGGCAATGTCCGATGTGGAAGCGAGTATCTCGTGATCCACTATTGACCTCGAGAGTACAAGCAGCGTGTGCCCTCCAGATACAAGAATGGACATGAACGGGAAATTCGGCCTACTGCTAGTTCCTGTATCTGCCTTCTCTCCAGCTGTTGTTTCGCCATGCTGTCGTTGTTGGAGAGAAGCTGCCAAGCGGGGCGTAAGAAGGTGTGCTTGCATATGATGCACGCCGACAATGGGAACCTGCCAGGCCACCGAGAGTCCCTTAGCCGTATCCAGACCCACGGATAGATTCGATCGCATTCCTGGGCCCCTTGTAACTGAGATGAAATCGGGCTTCCGTAGTAATGGCGGCCGGTCCCCACGGGCAGCGGAGGAGGGAAGGCTGATTATCCGTCCCGCATCATTCGCGCCCGTAAGCTCAGCTGCAGGCAGATACGTCAAAGCCTTATTGACCAGCTTTGCTGTATGCTCCTGGTGGGAATCAAGAGCCACGACAGGGTGGATGCCGTGGTATTTCCTCGAGTCCGCTGTGATGTTTTCCAGGAAATGGACGGTAGAGCTGGCGGGGATTGACGACGATGATGACGACGACGACGACGACGACGACGACGATGACAGCTCGCCATGCTTCTCGACAATGGCCACAGAAGTGTCATCGCTGAAGAAGTTTCAATCCATGGACAAGGCATTCAAGCTGGTCAGCAAACCGTTTCTTCCCTGACATCGATCATAGTTCAAAGAAAGGTTATAGGCATCCCATGTAACATATGTGACCTACCATGACGATTCGATGGCGAGAGTTAGAAGATATCGCGGGTCAGAGATGCGGCGACTAGAGAACAATTTACGACAGCACAGTCCCCGCAATGGTTGCCGGAGAAAAAACATTGACTGTGTTGCTGCGAAACCCAAAGGAGTGTAAGGAGCGGTTGGGCACGAATAGCGATGGGCAGCACCGCAAGCAAGCTTTTTTGGTTCTTTCGAGTCCGAAGAAAGTTTACCCAAGGATCTGCAGGAACCAATCACTCGGGCGGAACGGGTTCTTACATGGAACACAGAGACAGACAGCCCACCAGCACTCTCTGAGATTGCGCATTATCTTGTTCCTTTTAGGAAACTCTCCTACTCCAAGTTTAATTTGTTCTTATGTCGAAAGTTTCGGGAGATACATCCTAAGAGTTGGTTCAAAATAGCTTCCCAGCGATTTTATCCAAAGTCGTCACCTCCCCAATCCCCAAAGTAGATACTCACGTGAATTCTTTCGCATGCACGGTATCACAATACAAGGTGGCACAACTTAATTTTTAGTTCGTGAAAGGACAGGATCGTTGCTATTTTATCTAATTTTCAATGTTACACCCCGAGGATCCAGGCAGGTATCGGACAAGTAAAAGAGGCACGATCCAGGATCGTGAAGAAATTTTTTGCAAGGAAGTCCCTTGTCTAGGCTTGGAACATCCAATTGTCCTTCCTTGCAAGCGCTAGAAATTTATATGATACGGTAAGTATGGTACACACCCTCATAACAGTTTTGGGGGGGAGGGAATCTGGGTTGGGAGGCTTGATGCCTAAACCTTGGCGGTCAAGTTAGGCACGAAGGCCCCATCAGTATTGAGATTTCCATTTAAATTTCGGTACTGGATTTACGGAAAACAACGAGTGTTGCTTGGCTTTCACCGCTTTGCCAGCCCTTAGCTACGCAAGAAAGCAAACCGTCACAATGAAACAAACCATGAAATGAAAAATAATTGTCAATATTCACTTGGGAGGGAAAGAAAATATCCGGATCAAAAAAAATAAATAAAAGTTTAATTTATCCGAAACCAAGAAAGATTTAAATCAATAGAGTTCGTGAGGGGCATAAATTCCGAAAAGGCATACATGTCTGCTGCTTTCATTTCCCTTCTCTAACACATCACAAAAATGTCCCAGCCACCACCCCTTTAATATTACTAAATATAGCTACTATATCTCCGCCTCGCAAACGAAGGAAATGTATCCCCCTCCCTTCCCCCTCCCGCCTCCCGGCTCCCCGGGGTGCGGACCCGCTATTCTCCTGAAGCTGCTGATCGCTCGCGGTGGGTGAAGCATCGAATTCCCGTGGTGTATGGTTTCATGGGTTTCAATTGAACGAGTGGCCCCTGGCGCGTGAAAGAGGGGTAGCGAGTCCGAGCATACAACTTATCCAGGGACAAAGCTCGCATGTCCACCACACTCAGACAGAAAGGAGAATTGAGTGAGTGGAAAAGAGACCCCACCCCCAATTTTCCAAGAGGAGGAACGGAAACAGAGGGATACGACGGGGTCGTGCTGGATAAAGTCATATATAAAGTCATTCAATTTTCCCAATACGGCGTTTTCTGTTATTTTTGCTTTGATATCATTTCACATCCGTCATTTAAGAGCGGAGCAGCCATCGTCGCTCGTCTCTGGACATCTTCACGTAGCCACCATAGTAGTCATCTGTGTTCTCAATAGGGGTCACACAGTGGATGGTGGGTTCGCAATTGAACTGGATTCGCTTAGAAGAGGCGCCGCTCCCTGGAGAGCTGGAGCAGGAGCTGGAGCAGGAGCTATTCTTCTTGAGGATGCTTTTCGAAGAGGCAGAGTTGGCATATGCAAAAGGAGCTTGATGTTGCATGGTGGAGAAACCTCGTTGGTTGAGCTTTGTGTTGCGAGCAGTTGGGCTCAGAGGAGAAGGCGATAGTGGTGTCCGAGGAGACATGGTCATAGTCATGGCAACGGGAGATTTGAGGGATAGAACAGGACGTGATGTGTTGCTGGTCGAGGCAGCAGCGATGCTCAAAGAGAGCTTAGGCTTAGCGGCGCGTGCAGCGTACATTATGTCTGTGGTTGTCTGTGATTGTTTGAGGGTATGTTGAAGATAAGAGAACGCTTGAATATATAAGAGGATAGATATAAAAATATATGCTCCTTCTTCAGCGTCGATCAGGGTGAAAATGAGTCGTCGACTCTGGCGCGGCCACGAGACAAGACCGAACGAATAAATAAAATGAAGACACGGAGGCCTGCTGAAAATAACCGGAGACCACTTCAAACTGAAGCGTAGAGACAGAGGATAAAAATAGAATGAATATTAGAGAGGCGCGATGATTGGGCCAGCCAATCAGTGCAAATTGGAATAAAAAATATGAGAGGAGGAAATAAAGAGAAGAAAGGGGAGTTTGAAATTCGAAACAGAGACTGCAGCAAGAAAGCAGGACAACGAGGGAAACCTCAGCGGCTATATAGACCCTTGAGCTGCCCAGTCGCCCAGTTCGGAGGAGTTGGGTTCAAGGGGCAAAGGGGCAAAAGGTGTGCAAAATAATGGTGGTTGGCTGATCGCTGCTGCAACCGCCTGGAAAGGTCTGGGATGCTGAGATGCTTGGACCCAGCCCTCCCTGTCTCGGCCAATCAGGTCCTGAATGTGCAGGGAGGGCGGTGGAAGCGCCCTACCAATGCATGACGACACATCGAGATCACGCATATCTCACGTTGTGGCCACTTGCGGATTCTTGGTCTGGTCTATCAGATGCCAACTCCACCCAACCTCGTCTGCTGGAGTTTGTGCACGGGTTGGACAAGCTGCATGAGGACAAACCGAACAACAGAGGAAGGGCGAATGTGTGACCGATGTTGGTGATTTGGCGGTGATGGCGTGGTCGATTTTTTCAAGCCAGCCTTCGTTCCTCTCTAGAATGAACAACAACTCAAGGTGCGGGGTAAAGTTGCGATGCTGTTGGATCAGCAAATTGAATTGTCCTTGGAATCGACCTGATTATTCAAATTTAAATCAACATGTCTTTCTCTATGAGTATGGAGCTCTCTAGCAGAGGTGCTTTTTGTCTGATAATTCTAAGGATCCATTCCAGACGGTTTTCTTTATTAATTGGAAAAGTCAGTGTGTAAGTTAGTTAACGCTTAATCAACCACTCACTGATTGGTTAATTTCTACTCTTAATTATCAGAGAAACCAGTTCAGAGTCTTTGGCTTGACCAGTCATTTTAACTAAATCATATTCTAATAGCTTCCAAGATGACCGTATAAGCATCTATATTGATAAAGTTGCGGTGTACAAAATACTTGTAATTTTAATTATTTATTTATTATTACTGCTTCCCTGGGAAGGTCTTTCAAGGGAATTGTATGGAAGAATAACAGGCGTGCTATTAAAGTCAAAGGACGATGTTGTCAATGAATAAGGGATGAATAGACTAATAGTAAGAAAATGTTGGCGGTTTGGATTGGCCCCAGTGGGCCTGGCAGAAAAGGGGTTTGCGGGTATGAGGTATGAAAAGCTTTATATGTACTGTACAAACGGAAGCGGAAAGGTGGAGGGAAAGAAAATATGCTCACTGGACATTAGCCGGATGCAAAACCCATTAATTTGACTGTCGATACTCGAAGCTTTACGTTGTAAAGTATGGATTTAAGTTTTCTAAATTTTGAGGGCTCTCATTTAGATATTGAGGCCCTGACTTCAAACATACTACTAGCACTCCACACATGATTTCAAAAAATAACTATGCTACTAAGAGCAAATAAGAGTTAGTGAGTCAAAAGGTTACCTTGATCTTAAAATAAATAAAGGGCCGAATCCATGAGTACAATAATGGCAGCGCCTGGGAATTGGCAGATAGTAATAGTCCATAATCCAGTTGTACTGCACAGATATAGCAACACTGTGATTTAAACTTGGTCTGTAACATTGCTTGCCTTTGCCCTTCTGAAAGATAAATAAGAGTAAATTCCCAGGCGGACTTCCCAGATCTGCTTCCCCCCCAAATGTATAGAGCTAGCAAAAGTTTGTTCCATGCGCAGGCGGAGTATTTCGATTGATTGTCAGGGCAATAATGGTTTGAGCAAGAGTACACAGCTCATGTAGCCAAGGACCCATACCATTCCCAGTGTCCATACTAGCATTCATCAAATGTAAACGTTCGGTGGCATTGTCTATAAATTTTTTACCCTCTCAGATAAATCTGCTTCTGTAGCTATGAGAGTGAGATCCGGCCATTGAATCAAGAATAAAATAACCAGGTCAGAAAACGAATACAGCGAGCAATACATACTGATCTCATCCAAGTCATTGAATTAAAAATGAGGTTAAGATTTTCGATCACTGACTGACACAACGTGCTTCTTAATTGTTTGATAAAAGCTACTAGTAATGTTGAGAATGTGAAAAGTGAACTGGTTTACTCAAGCCGTTACAATTGAAATATGAGACATTAATCCTCTTTAACCACATCTAAGGGGTCCAGGGTAGCCCCCATGGGGCTTAATTTACAATGGAGATAACTATCCTGCTCTTTCCTCCATTTCCTCGCGAGCAAAATAGATTTCGCCCCGCAACCTTACGCACTATCGATAGCATACAAAGAAAATAGACTTCCTCATAAGCATGGCGCTTAATCTCGGATTTCGCTGCCTTGAAGTTCAGTAGAATGGATGGGTCAAAGCAACCCCTGCCAGCAAGGTTTCCTGCATTATTGGGATAGGGTTTGTACCCCTGCCAAGGACCATCAAAAAGACTCAACTTTGACGACAACAGGGGCTATGTAGTCTCCCTTTTTTTCTCTTTGGCTTGTGGATTTCGCAACGCAGGATAGAGAGACGAGCAAGAATACTGTCTTTTTGCCCCTCTGGCAGTTTACGTGGTGTGGGATATCAGAATTGGGCCGATGCGGGGAGGGCGGGTCCGAGCTGTGTAGCTTGTGCCGATAACGGCTCCTCAGGCTCTGCGTAACTAGTGGGAAGCTAAGCTCGAGAACTCCAAACGATGCTCTCCGGTGAGCACAATACCAGGGGAAATACTCTGGCTACGCATGGATTCCTCAGCCTCGATACATATCATGGGTATCGTAGAAAGAGAAAAAGCGCGTACTGGTCGCGGTCTTCAATGCAGGAACCAAAAAGCTTGTGTAGGGCTCGGGAGTGCTAAAAATAAGTAGCCACGATGAAACCGAGGCTTCTTCCCTAACTGCACAAAACAATGCACGTCTTGTCCGCTGTGGCTAGATACGCCGTATCTCAGTAGTCAGTTAACTAGGTAAATAAATAAGCCAATCTGACACAGTCAATCGCCTCATCGGCCTTGGACAGAACGCGGACGCGACCATTTTGTCACATGGTTCGTAGGTCCAGCCAACCCACCGCCCACGCCTTGCCCGATCCGGCCGCCGTTACCGGTGGGCCAGATCCGTTGAGTCAGCAATCAAACACCTGCTCCGACAATTCTATTGGCTGGCCGCTGGTCAGCAGGCAAAAAAATCTGTCACCTTCAAAAAATGACAGTTTTATTTCATTTGGCCTTCTAAGCAAGGTTCTCGATCTCCTATTGCTCTCTGGTGTTTTTTTTTTTTTTTTTTTTTTGGCAAGACCACCACATCCCACCGCTCACACGCACACTCATTATTATGAATCGTTGGAAGTGATTTTTCATCTTTCTTCATTTTCCGCTTTTTTGTTTTGCAGTTGGTTTAAGGTGTTGGTTTTCCAACGTTGTTACGTTTCGACTTTCGTTTCTCCCTGTTCACTCACTACTGGTAGGCTGGCTAGCTCCAGAACCTCTTTTAGCTGCATTCCTCGGAATCGCGGCTGTTGACCTTGTCGAAATACCCAGGTCGTTTTTTCTTTTGGCCTTTTCTTCAGCCTCACATCCTAACCCCAACAGCTCATTCACCTGGATAGCTGCGAGGTACCGTGCATGAGTGTGTGAGTGTGTGGCTATCATTGAGTTCCAATTACCAATTAGCCTGCTCACCTCACAAATCTTTCGATCATGGCTGGAGTTAAGGATAGTATAAAGGATTCCCTCAGGGGAACCATTGTGCCGGATCCAACCCTGCCAGTTACATCCCGGATCAGGGCACATTTCCACCATCATTCTAGAATTGATAGCGAGACAGAAGAGCGATATATGAACGAGGAGGATTTCATCAATGCCATTGCCCCCGTACATGAAGACTATGTAAGTAGTCTTTTTTATTTCCATGAGCTACGTAATCAGAAAACAAACATCGATCCGCTGACACCTCGATTTTAATTCACAACCGACAGCACAAAATTAAACGCGAACAATACGGTATCCTATTCCGAGTTGCCGACCGACGAAAGACTGGCAAAGTAAACCTGCATGATTGGGCCGCGTTCGAGAATCTAATTGCCAAGCCTGATGCGGAATATGAGATTGCATTCCGTTTGTTTGACGTTGAGGGGACGGGCGCGATTAAATATGAGACGTTCCAAAAGTTATATAAGGAGAATACGGGGAGCGATAGTATCCCCTTTGACTGGAACTCGGAATGGGCATCATTGTATACAGGAACGAAGAAGCGACGGCATGACATGACCTACCCTCAATTTGCACAGATGCTCCGTGGCCTCCAGGGCGAGAGAATACGTCAGGCATTCCACCTTTTCGATATGGATGGGGATGGATACATCGAGCCGGAGGATTTCCAGCGTATCATACTGAAGACCTCCAAACACAAGCTTTCAGATCATGTGCTAGATAATCTACCCTCCCTGTGTACCATCAGCGCGGGAAGTAAGATTTCGTATGCAAACGTCCGCGCTTTTCAGAATATAATACGAGAGATGGATATGATCGATAACATCGTCCGCAGCGCCATCAGCAAGAGTCACGATGGCAAAATCACCCGCACCGATTTCCTCAACGAAGCCGCTCGCATAGCGCGCTTTTCTCTCTTTACCCCTATGGAAGCTGATATCCTCTTCCACTTTGCCGGTCTCGATACCCCCTCGGGAAAACTCTCCTTAAACGATTTTGCGAAAGTCGTAGACGCTTCATGGCATTCTACAGCTGCTGCGCTCGGTAATGCGGCGGGTGGAAGGCGCCACGCAAGCCGCAGACAAGGCCACTACCAAATCGAAACAGGGTCCTCCATTAGTATTCTGGGAGTCCGTGGCATCATTTTTGG
>NW_001813979.1:2256260-2272178 GCF_000149585.1 Histoplasma mississippiense
CCACTGCGCGAAGACGATAATGAAAGACGAAGGCTTCCGCGCGTTCTTCAAAGGCGGCCCGGCACGTATCTTCCGCTCGTCACCGCAGTTCGGATTTACGCTTGCTGCCTATGAGGTTCTGCAGAAATGGCTACCGCTTCCTGGCAGTCATGCAGAAGAAGTTACTCCCATCGGCCACATCGAGCCGGGGTTGGGTCAGCGGGCGACAGGGCCTCTGCCGTATATCCGGTCGCGGAACGCGCTGAAACTCATTCTTGATTTGGATGAGAACTTTGGCCGGATCAAGGTGCCCAAGGGCGCGGCGTTGCCTGGTGGTGCTGCATGAACATGATGAAGCAGACAGAGGTGTGTATATTGGTCCACCTATCCATGTCGTGTTTCAGTATCTCTAGCCGCTTTCTTTTTTACTTCCCCTTGGCTCGTAAGCCTACTTTGTGCGTTCCCTTATCGCCTGCCCTTGGCTCGGCTCCTCGCATCGATCAACCACGCTGACCAGGCTATACAGCCAATCAGTGATCCTCCTCTTGCTGCCCCGTCCCCAAATCTCATTTCAGCACCGTCTCTTTGCTCAAATTTTTTGCCATAACGCCATAGATTTTGTTTATTAATTTCATTATTTATCTAAATCTCTTGGTCGACCTTCTTTCTTACCTCAGCGGCGTCGTTGCATACTTCCCATTTCACACATAAATCCTCTAATGAAAAATTATTTGCTTGCATTCTCTTAGATGGCCTTTCCTTTTAAGAACGACATATTCGTTTTCTTTTTAATTTTTCATCTTAATATTGCCTTCATCCACATCTCGATTGTCTCTTTTTGATTTTTCCCTCTGCCTTTTTACTTTTCTTTTTGGAAAACTAACAGGATGTCCCTTACATAACCTGCTCTTGACCTGCTTCCGGCTTTGTTTTTAGCACATCGCCCGTTTTTCACGGATAAAAAGAGAAATACAAAACCAATCGTATCGATAGAATGATAGAAAATAGAGAGAAGGAGGGAGGGTGCGAAAGAGCGATAGAACAACTCACAACCCCTTAAATCACTAACCGCAACACTAACATCCAATTCTTCTCTCAATTTCTACTTTGTATATTTGTGTTATCTAGATTCTAATCAGACCAGACTAACCTCCTTTACTTGCTGAGCGGATTTTTCTCGCATTGTTTCATATTTTGTACTTGTTATTTATCTGCCTGTGGCTTCACTTCTTCCTCTCTCTCCCCCCTCAATTCTTCTAAAATAAATCAAATATGAGGTTTTTTTACATTAAACTGAGCGTTAGATGGTCTCTTTCTAGGACATTAATTTATTCATTTTCATACTTCTTTCTTGATGCTACAATAGAACCATGGGATGAGAAAACCTTCATAATGTGGGGTGATTTCTGTGCCCATTAAGCCCTACGGTCGAATCATTAATTGGTTTATTCCAGAGCATATGCGCTCCGGTTCGAGCGATGATCTTCACAGATCAGGTTAGGTTCTCTTATGTTTTAATACTCGGATGCGTATTTTTCTCAACTTAAGAAACTTTTTTCCGTTCTCAGATCTTCTGAATCATAGTTCATATCTAAAAATATACAACAACTGAATCTTTATGATTAGAAAGATTAAAGAACATATAATATACTGTACACAAAATCCATTCAGTTAAATTCATCAAGTAATAGATCAGTTGATTAAGAAGAGATGTTAAATGAATACCTATATCCTCTGAGGTTTGGGGCTCGGTTTTTCACCACAACACTGACCTTTGTGGTTACGTCATGGCGCGACCTCCTTTTCTGCTCAATGAGGAGAATCATATAGAGCTGCAAGATGTTTAATCTACGGAATGGATAATATCGCTAGTAAGATTTTGTATATTATTCACATCCAATAAATAATAACTGAAAGAAAAGATATCCCACATCAAGGCATCGCTCCACTTTCTTGATAGGATTGTTGCCGAACATAGCAATAACAAAAAGGTATAACTAGTAAAGTGGGCAATCATTATCATGCATAGCTATCATTACGCTATATATATACTAAGCAACATATCTTCAGCAAAGAAAGGGGAATCATTCCAAGAACCAATCCTGCTGTTCTGCATTTTTAACAAACTCCTCATGCGAGATGAAACCGTGATCCAACCTAGTCCGATCCATGGAGGCGGGGAAAAGAGAAAAAGACAACAAAAGTTTTACCAATTTAGACCTCATCATCCCGAGAGTCGATCTCGTCTGGGGGAGGAAGAGGAGGGCGGCTAAGAAAAAAGAAAGAAAGAAAGAATAAAAGGAAACTCAAAAAAAAATACCCGTTGTCAAACCAAGAATTGTCGCCACCCCAATCCCCAGCGCCGTCCGTCCAAGATATTTCTTCTTCTTCCTCTTCTCCCCCCCCTCCCGCCGCGCATGCACTTCGCCGTTCAGCCGCTGGATATCGCCCCTCAATATTCTCCCACTCTCCTCCACAAGTCCAATCTTCCTGTACAGATGCGCTTTCATCTCCTCAAGCTCCTGGCCGTACTCGAAATCCTTCCTTCGGAGTGCTTTATCCAATTCCTCACGCAGTGTAGTCAGTTCGCCAGCATACCGTTGCCTCTTCTCCCTGATCGCCGAATATAGTTCTCGACCTGCCGCCGTTTCGCTCAGTTGCTGGCCGTGTGTGACCATTTCACGCTGTATGCCCAGGGGTGCTATGAGGTGTTGGTTGTACCGGAGGCAGGTTTTGATAATCTCCTTCGCTGATGACCTGCTCCCGTCATGACGCATCATCATGCCTCCGTGGCCGAGGATGCCGCTCCAGTAACGATCGCGTAGTTCCCTCTCGCGACTTACCCCCTCCTCGAACGTGGGTAGGATTTCCCACATGTTCGTGATCATGATTGCATTGGATAAACCCTCTGCGCCACAGAGCTTTTTGAACATGTGTAGGCTGTGTAAGGCAGCGCTGTCCATGCGCCTAGCTATTATGTCGTGTAGGTATACGACGCCGCCCAGCTTAATGTCGTTGCTGTAGATCTGGCAAAGGAAATTGGCGATGGAGCTGAGAGTAGTGATGTCGCTTCTCCTGGCGTTGTTGAAGCTTGGAATATCTACGAGGATCACTCGTGTTGCCTGGTTAATTTGGTACGGGTAGATTTCGATGTTGTTCATGCCTATGCAAGTCGAATCAGAGAAAAGATAAATCGGAGGGAAGATCAGGCTGGCTGGTTTATTTGCGATGAATCTGATATGGCAGGGGAGTAAACATACATCCTTCGAGACCGCGGCCGATAGAGTCACCCGGCCCGTCGGCCAAAAGGGAAATAAAAGTGCTTTTCCCTGACCCCGTTAGTCCCATTATGGGAATCACAATGTAATTTGGGCTAATATTTTTATTTCCAGGTTAGTGAATGGTCGAAGAAAAATGAGTAGTTTCTATGGAGCTTACCAGAGCCTGACTTCCTCCTGCCTTTGGCGCAGCGCCAAGTTTGTATTTTCATTTTGACTTAGATTCTGGCTGTGATGTAGCGGCAGCTGCGGCAGTCTAGGAGGTCTACTGTTTTGAGGGGCTCCTGAAGGGGGGTTGTTCGATAACCATTCTTGACTTGACAACGGACTATGATGATACGGTGGGGGCGAGTGACGAACAGATGGCGCAGGAGAAGAGAACCGCGATGACCCGACGAAGCTATACGGTGGGGGAGGGGGCTCGTGGCTGTTTAGCACGGACATGTTGAGGCTTTCAATCCGACCCCTGAGTTCAAGTTGATAACAGGCCGTGGACACTGCGGAAGTACACGCACAGGGGAAACATTCTAGGGGAAGTAGATAGAGCAGGATCAGAGACCCGATGAGATACTTTTTTTTATTAATATCGTCTCCTGATGTGGCGCGCTTCTGCAGTCAACATATAACCTGCAACACGGACAATCCTTGTTGGTCAGTTGAGTTGGCGCCCTTGGTTTCTGGCTCTCCTCTCCTTTCTAGCTATTCCCACGCCCCCCAACACTTAGTTTGAAAGCTGATTCAAGTTTAGAAAAGTCCCTTTTTTCTTTTGTATGGTGGGTAACACGAAAAAAAAAGGCAAAAAAAAAAAAGGCACAGTATCATGTTGTAGATGGCACAGCCACACTTTTCAGGCCATGATGTGATGGCCAATGAGATGAGCCAAGAGGATAGGAACAGTAGCGTCGGAACATCCTCAGCACCGCAAACATGCTTGGATGCTCTAACCGGCTTGCTTCATTGGGTGATCCCAATTCAATGGGATATTGACGGTCGCATCATGGAAGGATTGACAATCCAACCAGTGAAGGGCAAAAGACTAACTTGCGCGCTGCCATCGATCTACCACGAAGGAGTTCTCTCGGACCCTTAACGTCCAAGTTGGCAAGGTTGTTGACCTCCAAAATGTTTTCCCCAGGCTCATGGCACATATGTTTGATGGTCCTGATCTTCAGGGGTACTAGTATGTATTACAGCTGTCCACATGGGCTGTTTCTTCTGCTGATCTGACCTTCCAGTATAAATTCACGAACCCTCAGCAGCCCTTAAGCCAGCAGTAACTTGCTCATCGGTGACGTACGGCCCCCATCTAGAAATCGGAGGCGGGGGCACGGGATCATCATTTTCTAGATTGCGTATTCTGTACAATTTTTGTTAATACTTATTGTTAGCTTGAATATTCGCACGGCTTCGGCTTGCTCCTAGTCCTGGGTCACCGTCATATCATCCCGTTGGCATCACAATGCTCAACGACACTGGCAGCACTACTCTAACAGTTTTGACACAGATCTGATTGCATTAAACATCTCTGCAGATTATTAGCGATGATATATCTACCAATGATATATCGATGTGGATATGGCCCGCTGGTTTCCAGAGCCACCGCAAGTGGAATCATCTAGCGACGTCGGATCACACTTAACATACAATTTGTTAACTCTTCAATGGCTTCCTTGTCTGGTGAATTCTTTTGTTATTTCTCCCGAAATTGAGACTCAACATACTGTACACTGTATATTATATAATTTATCCTTTTCTCTCTGAATTCTTAATACCGTAGTTTGCTGCGTTTTATGCATGAATATACCTCTCTACCACCTCTTTTCTTTTTCTTTTCTTTTCCTTTTTTTACGGCTACCACAAGCTGCGTTCTCCTGTATTGTCCCACGCTGTAGCCTGATGACAGTATACCGAACCCTGCAGAACCTGGACATATCGGTTGTTCAGCCTTTTGGTATTTAGAGCTCATGCAGCAGCGTTGAAGCTAATAGTAATTAACCCAGAGCCTTCTCGGTGCCTTTCTAGTTCTCTAGTTATTAGCTACATATGCTGGGGTCCGGAACAGGTGCATCAGCATAGACGAAAAGATGCAAAAGTGAGTGCGTCAGGTTCAACATCAATGCTCAGTGCCCGAGCAAAACCCGAGGCTTATTCCATGGAGGCGGTCTGGATGAGTGAGGTGGTGATAGGTGCAACGGGGCTACTGGATGGAACAGGCTAAGCACGGTCAGGGATGTATGTTGAATTTTGCGTGTCAAGCAAACATAATGATGTCCGGGCTGCGCTAGGAACATGTTTCTGACTAGTGAGGAGGTATTTTGTCCGAGATTATTTTGGGAGCAAGGACATTTTAAAATTTGTAACAAGGTCGATGTCGAATTCGTATACTAGTGTGGGACGGAATGTTTAGAAGAAACTGGACGGTCGTTGAGGGTTGCTCCTTTCCGCAGTAGATACATCATTAGAAGTGGTTGGTTGATACTTGGTTGCCCCACCCGGTTCCCCATGGTGTTGCGTAGTTAACTGTTGGGAATCATCAAGATCACCATCGGATTTTGATGCATCTCCGCGTTGCGTCCGCTTCGACCTGGAATGCCATAGGGATTCTTCCTGCTCAATTTCTCTCAACACTAAAGGATCCAATCAATTAATATTGGTTTCCTTCACATATATCAAGCGGTATAATTACCTTCTTCCCACTCCCTTTCTTTTGCTTCGTCCCCGGTTCCCAATAGTCTCTTGACATCCACATCTTCCCCCTTCTGAATTCGCTCGATAACTTCTTTCAGCAGCCGCATTTTCGCATCCGCACTCCGGTTATAATTCGCACACTCATTTCGGAGCATAATCATACGAATTGCCTGAGAGCCGATGAGAGTGAACATGATTACATAAAATGTAGCTGGATTAGGCGCTCTAGATTTTCGGCCTGCGGTCTCTGTCCCACGCGAGTTCCCATTTCGAAGGAATTTTGGAACCAAAGAGGTCCACATCGAAGGTTCCAGGATCTTGGGAACTACCCGGCCCGTTGCAAGACATCGGAGCTGGGAAAGATGCTGGGTTGGCAGGCTGGATCGGAACAGGATGGGATTGGGAGGATTTGTGCGGCAACAATGCCTCAATAATAAGGATCGGGAGGACATAATAAAATATGATTCTTCACTGTAGAGAATGAATATTATCTTCTCAATGTTGGAGTAGAGAGGGAAAATGGGATAATGTCAAAAGTCGTAGTTCAATATCAGAAGAGAAAAAATACGCTAAAGCCATTGGAGATTTTTTGCAATATGGTTGCTTATATAATCAATATGGTTGCCCGGCAACCATTAACTAGTTAGCTAGACAACTTCTGCCACTCGCGGACATCATCGCGGTTGAACATGGAACATGGCCAACTTCATTGACAGCTACGACAATATCGGTTTTAGAGCGCACAAATGGATGAAATAGCTCGTTCCATGCACACTCTGGAAGTGTCCGTGAAGCAAGCTGTCAAGTTTCCGTCTACATGCACCAGCGAGACAACGTTATTGCTAAAAAAGCTCCTCTCCGCGAACTCCGCCAGCACCAATGACCACGATGAAGCACGCAAAAGTGCCAAGTCAACGAGACGACCAAAACAATCAACAGGGCAAAAGGTTGCCAAATCAGTCCAGGCCAAAACTCCTGCTAAATATGTTCCACTCAAAACATCGCTTGGAACAGAGGATGGGCTCTCGCAGAAAGAGAAGCTTGTTTTAGCCACGGACGTATTCAATTCCGCGTCAAAGGCACTTTCCGATTATGTGAAGCTCTCCTCAAAGTGTCAAGAGTCTCGAGAACCCCGGAAAAGCAGAGTTGACACTCCACAAAAGGCGTTGACTCCTAGACGGCCATTGCAACCTGTCTCGCCGAATTCGACCACATGCTCTCCCGTAAAGACGAAAGTTATAGACAAGCCTACGCCGAAAACGAGAATTCAAAGTTGTGGGGTTGTGGAAGTTGCGAATTGTGCTAGATTGGCGTTGTCATATGTTCGAGACCAGAGGCCACCTCCCTCGGTGGAAACCCTGCAATTCAATAGCCAACTAGAGCAAGGTTTTTGCGTCCTGATCGGGAAGCTTCTTGCTGTTGGTTTGATTGAACCTGCAATAAGCGAACTGAGAAAGCTGAAGAGGAGGATAAAAGGATATATGATGAACGAAACATCGAAAGGGAACCCTGAGCGCGCGACGAAACACGCCAACACCGACCAGTGGGACGAACCGTCTAAGGAAACACTAGCAGAACTTATCCTGTTTGACAGCATACCTTCTGATAGACAACTCCTGAATTTAGTCATTTCGTTTCAGGCTCATGTTTTAAAGGCCATCACCACTGAAAAGAAAGTGGCCATCGTGAATAAGCTTTCGGATCTACTTTTGCTGTCACAACCAAGCAGCCCTGCTAGTATTATTCTTACAGCTTGGAAAAAAGGTGTTTTAGAAAACAGCAAGGCGGCACAGCAGTTATTATCTCTTTCGCAAACTATTTTTTCCCTCGCTTCACCGTCGCCAGATACCGAAGATGGAAAACGTCACCCTGCAAAACCTCCCATTAAATTTAAGGCTACTTTGAATCTCCAACTACTGGCATTGGAAATACGATGTGTATGGTGGAAGGTTTGTGGACACAAGTGCGATATGGAGAAAGAGTTGTGGCAACCGCTAGCTCGTTATCTCACGACATTCTCCAAACGATGTCCGGCCATAACAAAAAGCGATTTTGAGTTCGTGAAGCAAGCTTTCCTTCGTCTAGAATCAACAGTAACGGCACAAGGATATATTTTCATGCCCTCTGCCAACAAGGTTGGTCCCGTATCAATAGTGATGAAAGTTCTTGGCCAATTAGCACAGAGTGCTGAATGCAAACCCGACGCGCTGAAATTTTTTGATGACTGCATTTCGTCTCTCACGTCTGACCAACCGCTCCTCCTTGGTATTTGCCATTGCAAAATCGCTCTTTTACGATTGGAGATGTTGCACATTCCGAAAATTGGCCGCCCATCTAAAGCTGTCTCAGCAGTGTCGGAGGCATTGAAATGCTTGGCGTCTCCTTTAAGGGGGAATCAATCTGATCTAGAGGAGTTAGTTATAGAATCAGCAAAGCTTAAGAAGGCAGCGATGGCTTTTCTGAATACACTCGGCGAAGATGCCCTAGACGAAAATGAAGGCTTCTCGGGGCAAAAGACTCTAGCGCTTTACATCATTGATTATCTCCACAATTTCGTGAGATTTTTGACTCGTTACATTGGACAAGCGGTCCCAACTCACTCGGATTCTGGGAACGATGTCAATTGTTTATTTTACCAACGGTTTCTGAAATGCAAAAATATTGGATTGGCAGCTGTTGATTCGGTTGTTGCGGTGGGGAAAATATCAGTTGTCACCAAACGCCCGTCATGGGCAGATATCCAACCTCTTTTGTCCGATTGCAACACTCTCCTTCAATATTTACATTCTGCAGAGAGTGTTGAGAGTGCAAATGATTATACTGATCTAACATCCGCCAGTTTCGTCAAATTATCTAACCTGTACTGGTCCCGCTATGTCAAACAAAAAGAACTTGGGGCATCGTCTGCCGATCTCATCACCCTATTGGAGCGGTCAACAAGTCTTCTGCGGACATGTCCACCCGAAAACAAAGTGGGATTTGTGGCTATCAAATACGAACGGCTAGCTACTATGTACTCTGATGTTTCTCAATTCCAAAATTCCCAAGCAGCGTATCGGTCTGCTATTCAGGCTCATATAAAAAGTGGTGTTTTGAAAAGCACGGCTCGGAATGCTGCGACTCAACCACTATCTTACATCCTTCAGGATCCTTCCTTTTTCTTGGGCCGGGTTTTGTCGAGCTATACTCGGTTTTATTGGAAACATGGTTATGATCCTTGTGAAGCGGTTTTTGACGATGCGAATCTGGAATCCGACGAGAGAGGAATCTTACTTGAATGTCAAGTTATGGCACTTTTAGATACATCTTCAAGTGGAGAAACACATTCGAGGATATCGCCGTTATCCTTTTTAGTTTCGGCTTTACTTGATCGATATCCACGAAAAACTTATCCAATAAGGCGATTGCGAGTAGTCCTTCACACTATCCGCTTTTGTTTACAAGTTCCTAATCAATTTAGGCCCGAACTTCTTGAAACGATCCTAGCAGAAGCAAACTTATTTTTATCGGACCAACTCGACATCGGGGAGGATTCCGGCCTCTTCTTGTTCAAGGAATCCATGCTGACCTCTCTCCGTCTGACCTTGGGATTCTTTCAGGGAGAGCTACCTCCTGAAAACTTGCAGGTAATCACTCACGCTTGGGCTGCAACTGCACAAAGTTGCCGGACATGGGAGTCTTTACTTACAAAAGTCGATAACCCGGACGCTTTGTTCTCACAATTGAAAGTGCTTGTCAGTTATTTGGAAGTGCTCGGCTTATGGAAACTTAGGATATCGGCGTTATCAACACTTCGACATCTGTTGGAGATTCAGCAGACGAAGGACTTTCCAGAGATGATATCATGTTTGTCTCACCTTGGCCTTCAGTATAGTCGCCTTGGTTATCTTGACATGGCGGGACCTATATTTAACTGTGGGGAGGACCTTCTCCGTCATATCGACGTTCCGCCTTTGGTATTAGTTTCATGGAATGTTGCGCTCGCGGAATATCTGATAGCTATAGGAAATACTGACCAAGCGTGAGTTTAACTGGCCCATCTCCCCTTACATTCATTATGCCGTTAATTTCCAACTGAGCTGACATGAACTAGAATGGACACTTTGTCATGTGCCAAAGTCATCTTTGAACAAAATACTAGCTGTGCATTGAATTCAAGCTTTCAGACTAGACTAGCTTGGGAAAGATTGATATCTGAAGCTGCCTATATCTCTTCTCGAATATATTTCGAACTTGGATCCGTCAACCGTGCCATGTTTTTTGCCAGGTGTGCTGTTAAACTCAACAACAGAATATGGGCAAAATTAGACAGAATCTCGGAGATGAAGCGATGTAAAACCCTTGATTCTTCCGACTCAGATATCGATGATCTCTCCAACAAGGTCAATGGGATCGGCTTAACATCAGATGGTGACGGCACACGGGATAACTACCGTGAGGGCTCGTTGTATTGGCCGCTTTTTACCTCACATCACATTGGACTTGTCAACCTGTCCAGACTTTCCGCTCACAATGGCCTTTTTCAGGATTGCATCTATTTTGGGGAGCAGGCGTTAAAAATTTGCAAGGCTATCGGCGCCACGTCCTCTACTTTCCTCACCCAGGCTGAACTGGGAAATTCCTGGCTCCGCGGCGGCCACGTTCATAAAGGCCATGAGCTATTAGATATTGCCTCGAGCGCATCGAATTCGCTTGATCAAAATCTAGATACGGTAGCTTTTCATATGACTTTCTCCCTCTTTCACCGACTTCGGGGAAACCTGGATGAGAGAAACAAATCGCTTCAGTTGGCTCATCAAACTTTATTGGATATATCAGGATATACCACAGCCGAACCAACAGACGATCTAGCTTTGGAGCCCGATTTTGAAGTAAAAATGAGCCAGCTGACAATAAAAACTACAAAACAGCGTCAAAAAGCCTCCGGTAGTCGGAAAACAAAGGCAAGATGCGCAAAAACGCTGGAAACCCCCCCCTCCGATTCCAGAGTCCCAACTGGTTCGACTGGCGAAACCGCACTCCAACCGCTCTCGTTTTCACAGTTCCGAGTCGATTTGCTAAATCAGCAGATAGAGGATTTGTTGTCGAGACAAGATTTTGCGGATGCGTCTGCCCTTCTTGAACAGGCAGAGCGGCTCCCAAAATGCAAAACTCGCGAGATGTCTTATATGATCACCAAGGCGCAGTTCTTACTTGCCAATTGGATCCAACAGCTCACTACCCATGCTGTGTACTGTGTTCTGCCAGAATCTACAATATCCCTACCAATGATAAATCTAACAAATGAAGTTGTGGAAGAAAAGCCATCTTCGACGGGCTCTCGCAGCACGAAAAGGCTAGTTCCGACAACTAGAACAAGAGTTGGGGCGTCGACTACGAAAAGTCATGCTCGGGCTCGCCCCAAAGATTTCGCTGACACGATACTCACAGCAAGTAGCTTACTTCCCGCTATTGCTTCTTCCGCCCCTGTTTACGGTTCAACCAACGACAACCACAGTATTTCGTACATTTCAAGCCAAATATGCATGGTGTCACATGCGACATCCTCCAAATTGGAAGGGTTCTCCGGCCCGTTACAGGCCGCAGTTTCGATAGGTATGTATCAGAAATATCATAATTAAGATGCAACCCATGCTAAAATGAGAATTGTAAGTAGAAAACGGACGAAACTTGGCCTTCTTGAGAGAGCATTCTTCTATTGCAATTGACAAAGAGCTGTGTGGCTCCGTTGAACCTTTGAAGTGGCCAGCTTTACCCAACAATTTTGCGAAAGCCGATGAACTCAGATCCACTGAATTTATGTTAGATTATGTGGATACCTTGCCAAATACGTGGAACGTCCTTTCTTTAACAGTAAGCGAGGACCATAAGGAGTTCATCATATCCAAGTTACGCTCTGGAAAGCCACCCTTTTTGCTCCGTCTTCCATTAAAGAGGGGAAACTTGGAGGAGATGGATGCGGACGACTCCGATTTTGGAGAAGGAAAAAAAGAACTCCTAGAAAACATTCGGCTAGCCAATGAGAGCGCACACAACGCCCGAGCCCGTGTCGAAAAGAGTGCGAAAAGGGAATGGTGGTCTACGCGCCAATCGTTAGATAATCGCCTTAGAGACCTCCTTAGCAATATCGAAACTGTTTGGTTTGGCGGTTTCCGCGGCATATTCTCACAGTCCCCACGAAATACTTCTCTTCTTTCCCGGTTCATTGACTCTTTTGGGAAAATTCTCGACAAACACCTTCCATCAAGAAGACAACGTGGAAGAGGCCGAGTGCATAAACCGAATTTCCACCAGGATGTTATGGAATTGTTCGTCAACATCGGGAATATTGACGACTGCTCAGACGCGGAAGACCTTGTTATGGACCTTTTGTATTTCGTTGTCGACATACTCCAGTTCCACGGGGAAAGGAATGCATATGACGAAATCGATTTCGATTTGATGGTTGTTGAGACTCTCGATGCGATTCGCTGCTATAAGGAAAATGAGAAAAGGGATAGGATATCCACTCAGTCAGGCCACACAATACTCATTCTCGACAAAGAGCTTCACTCCTTCCCATGGGAGTCCCTCAATTGTTTGCGCGGATCCTCTGTTTCTCGAATGCCATCTCTACATCATCTGAAAGTCACGCTGTCAAACCTCCAAGCCAACAATGATCTTGGAGAGCGGTTTGATGGATTCCGCATTGACCGAAATCTTGGCTCATATATTCTCAACCCCGGAGGGGACTTAAAATCGACCCAAAATACTTTTGAAAATTCATTGTTAAGCTTGGATGGGTGGAGCGGGATCACCAACCGAGAACCAAGTGAAGATGAATTCAAGGAATATCTGGAAAGCAAAGATTTACTTCTCTACTTTGGTCATGGAAGTGGGGCCCAATATATTCGGGGCAGGACTATCAAGCGCTTAGATCGGTGTGCTGTCACCTTCCTCATGGGTTGTAGCAGTGGTTCGCTGACTGAAGCGGGCGAATTCGAGCCGTATGGGACACCGATCAACTATATGCATGCTGGGGCACCCGCTCTTGTAGCCACTCTTTGGGATGTTACTGATAAGGACATCGACCGTTTTGCGCAATCCACATTCGAGCAATGGGGTCTCATGGACAAGGTGCCAGTTGAGACCAAGCAAGCAAGCAGAACTAAAGGGTCAAAGACTATGAATCCTCTTCTTCCTAGACCAATAAAGCCGTCCCAAATGGGTGGTCCAGTAGGACTTGATACCGCAGTTGCTAATTCCCGAAGTGCTTGCATTTTGCAATATCTTAACGGAGCAGCTCCAGTGGTGTATGGTGTTCCGGTGTTTTTGAAATAAGGGGTTTCTCTTTGGTTTTTGTTCGCAGAGTCTATCACTTGTTTTTTTTTCTCTTCTTCTTCTTCTTCTTCTTCTTCTTTCATTTTCAGTTTAACTTTTACTGCTTACATGTTTACTGATGACCATTTACTGTAAAGTTATTGATAGACACGGTTGCAAATCGGACATGGCATTGAAGCATAGCGGTTGATTTGTTGCATTGGGTAGCAAATAGATTATCGTTTTCGTTGAAGCTATTGTCATTTTCAGGTTCCCCTAGTATTGAATCGTATAGATACTAATTCTTCGTACTGCTACTCTTGTGTAGCTCTTCAGAATAAAAACTCTGATAATGGTTTGGTATATGTATGTGCCGTGCGTATTCAAATGCAGTTCTTGGTGAGAGGAATCTAGCTATCATAGGAAATTTGTTTTGAGACTTTCTAATCCCGCCCCTCTTCCCCGCATGACGTCTGTCCCACTCGGCAATAATATTGGGAATCAATTAGCAGCATTCCTTGAATCGCATTCCTCAATTGCAACTAGCTGGAAATCTCTCTACATCTATCAACCAATTGTAATTCCTTACAACTGTATAACCAACTACCATGTCCGTCACAACCAAAGCAACAATCGCTTCCTTTGGTGGGAAACTGCTCAAGCTTGCTCACGATGCCACCACTACCAACTGCGAAATGACATTTAATCTCTATCTACCTCCACAAGCTATCCAAAACCCAAAACAGAAAGTTCCTGTCCTGATATACCTTTCCGGCCTCACTTGCACAGCGGACAACTGCTCCGAGAAGGGATTTTTCCAGCATGGAGCTAGCAAGCGAGGGATTGCGATTCTCTATCCCGACACGAGTCCTCGTACGTGTGGTTTGTACTCAAAACGTTTCTATTATGCTAATTATATTTATCCTGATTTTCTGTCAGATATGATATAATCAAGAATTTGAACAATTGGCTAATTCTCAAATCGACCGAAACCACAGGAGGCCCAAATGTCGAGGGCGAGAACGACTCTTGGGACTTTGGCACCGGCGCCGGCTTTTACGTTGATGCCACCAATGCTCCTTATGATAAGGGATATAACATGTACAGCTACGTCACAGAGGAACTGCCAAAGGCAGTATTTGCTGTTTTTGACCAGTTGGATTCGACACGGGTCGGTATTACGGGCCATAGCATGGGCGGACACGGCGCGTTGACTTTGGTAGGTAGTCATTCCCAAGCCCCAGGTTTTATCCGGGGAAACTTGAAAGGCAGAAAGATAGGCCTAACATGGCTAATTTTTAATTTTTTAATTTTTACTATTACCCAGTTCTTAAAAAACCCAGGAAAATACAAATCCGTTTCTGCCTTTGCTCCCATTTCCAACCCGATCAATTGCCCCTGGGGTCAAAAGGCATTCAAAGGATACTTGGGCAATGACGTTCAAAAATGGAAGGAATATGATGCCACTGAGCTTGTTAAAAAGTGGAAAGGCCCTCTTAATGCGCTGATTGATGTGGTATGTACCTGTTTTTTCTCTCTCACTTCTGGCCCATTGAGGCGTCCGTCTGTGGCCTTTATTGATCGATCTGCTTGATTTTGCAGGGTACTGGCGACACTTTCTATGAACAGGGCCAACTGCTCCCGGAAAACTTTGCTCAGGCGGCCAAGGAAGCTGGTGTTGAGGGCATAAATATCCGGTACCAGGCAGATTACGATCACAGCTACTATACCATAGCGACGTTCTCGGATGACCACATTGAGCACGCGGTTAAGTACCTATTCGCATAATATGCTTATTACTTAGTCCTGACGGGAAAGTGGCTATCTATCTCATCTGGTGAAATCACAAACGTTCTACCCCCCGTGAAAGTGACAACGCTACGCAACAGCCTTGAGCCATACCTAGCAACCAGAGAAATAAATTTTATATCTTTTCTTTCGCTTTGCTACCGCTGAGAAAAGTTGAAATGGTATTTCCCAGTTCTCTACTACTACCGGTTGAATACGTGTATGAATTTGAATCTATACCTTTTATATTTTATATTTGTCGTCAGCATCGCCACTCATCGACTAAATACGTTTCACTGCAACATTTACCAAAAGTCTTGCTATCTATTCAACATTGTCCTTGGTTGGCTTTAACCGTACTACTACTACCTTCATTTCTACCTCCACCCCATCCACCCTGCCCCTGTCACCACCTTAGGCTTCCCCGCTTGTTATCGATGATTTCGAGTGGTAATTCAAACCAACACTCAGCCGCCACTCCAGGGGGGCAAACCTTCACCTCAACAATTATCCACGTCAACCTGGTATAAACGCTTCTCCATAAGTAAAGAGCTCAAACACTATCTATCTCCTCGCCCAAAATAGTCGCAAAAAGCAAACGAACAGGTATCTGCTCTTCCTCGGCTTACATTGGCATCATAAATGTGGGCATAAAATGGCCCATATAAAATGGAAATAAAACAAATAACGGCGAGGAGAGGACCGACGAATAAAAACATGTTTCTTTCAAAACAAAGAAAAGGGAAAAGGGAAAACGGAAGAAAGAAAATTATTAATAATTAAATTGGCATACACCGCCTAAGAATGGCCATGCATCCTGGAAGGCCTGGTGATCCGCGGCCCAAAACACTAATAAAGGTAAACCATTAAATGGGGGGGGGGGGGG
>NW_001813979.1:2273160-2275778 GCF_000149585.1 Histoplasma mississippiense
GAAAAGGGCGTTAAGAGGGTGTCGAGTATACCATAAATCTCAGTCTTGGAAGCCAAAAACAATCTGATCTAGTAAGCGCAAAAACAAAGCCATCTCATCTTTGAGGATGTTTCGGTCATTAACCCATCAATCCACCGTGGCAGTTGATGTAAATCCTGGGAACCGCGGGACGCCAACAAGTCTGGAGAACGCAAATCTCGCTGCAGTCCTAATATTAAACGACGATTTCAGAGACTCAAGAGCCACCAAGGTCGCCTCGGATACTTGGCTAAAGGAATCAGATATTTCTGGTGCCGCGGGTGACGTAGGTGTCGTGGTACCTGGGGTCCAGTCCGAGAATCCCCGAGCGAGCGTTCCCAGCGCCATTATATCATGGTGAATTTGTAAGATAGATCGCTCGTCGTTTTCCTTTGCAGTTCCCAGGTGTCTTTCCATATCCATAAAGATCGGATTCATGACAGACTGGGCGTAGACGACTTGTTGGTCAACAGGGACTGAAGTGGTAGAGCAAATAAGGCCAATAGCTTCAAAAAGATATAGCTGGCTGTTGAAGACAGCATCGGCAGACCCTTCGTGATCTTCTGATGACATGTCATCACCATCAGACCCTTCTTGAGGTACTTCTGCCCGGATGACAAGAAGATCACTGAGAGCTTTGATGACGGTTTCCGCAACATTCCCAATGCGGTTTCGTAGATGCTTAACGAGCCGATGGAAAAGGTACCACGATCTCGTGCTGACCTTCTTGACTGGGTGATGAACTAATTGTAGGAAACTTTCTAGGACACCTGGAATAAGATGGACATGGTGATCGAAAAAGGAGCTATAGCGCACACAGATTTCCATGAATTGGAGTTGGGTTACCGGATGGGTAAACGACCTAATATCTGTTAAATGGCAGCCTCATTAGCTACCGACCCAAAAACTACATGGCTGGCAGCAAAAACTTACCAGTTTCAACCATACTTCGCATCATTTCCACCAGCCTTTCCGCTGCGGGATTATTCAATTTATTTTTGACGTACAAGCCTCCCGATTTCACAGCTAGGTCCCCAAAAAGGAACATCTCATGCAAGGCAAGATCTAGATCCCTCCAATCAACCTGCGTGCCAGGCTGCCTCATACCGTCAAAAGTGGTCCCGACCACTCCACTCACAACATCCATGTAAAGCTGTTCGTTTGTAGACGCAATGATTTGCTGAAGTACGTTTAGCCGTTTTCGGAGTTCCTGGAACTCAGCTTCGTCCGTTTGCTCATCCTCATCACCCCATGTCGAGGTTTCATCATATCTCATTTTAGTAATGATAGCCTTTAGGATTGGCATTAGCATAGTGGTTTGCTGAGGGACAAGCGCGGGATTCTTTTTCGTGCTTTTTCGGAAGTAGGAGAGGAGGTCGTTCATAGAGGGGATAACAGTGGAGCATATCTCATCATACTCGTCTGCGAAATATCGGAGGATATGTGGAAGAAATCCTTGTAGAAGAGTCTCGGCCTTTTCCTTAGTGGAGGAGTCGACAGTGTCATTATCCAAAACCCGGACTATGTCAATCGTTGTCATATTAACTAGCTTAGCCACCGTTTCTGCTAGATCGGTGTCGTATTTGGAGGTAAAGCGGTGATCGTGCAGCGGAGGGCTCGCGGTAAGTTGAGCCACGATATTCTCTAAACTGAGGAACACGATCATATCGATCTTATCCGACGGCTTCATCTTCTTTCCCACGATCTCCGTAAATACATCGATTGCTGCATCCCGGACTTTCTCTCCACCCTCAGGGAGATTAACATCCTTTGCTCTGACAAGCTGTTGGAAGAGCAGGTCAAGCATAGACTGATTGACGATTAGCGAGATATCGATCCAGCTAACCCAACTGCCAATGGCTCTCAGACATATCTCCGCTATCTGGTCACTCCCATTCTGCCACTGAGATAGAATCTCCTGCCAGGAGCTAACAATTTTCTGCACGTCCCTCTGGCGTATAAGGTCCTTCAGCAGATTTGCTTTGTCCTGTTCGACGCGTGATCTCGAAACCAGCACATCTCCGATCTCGGCATGGATTGAGTTGATGACTCGGAGGTAGAATACGATCCCCGGGGAATTATCCTTGGACGAGCTCTGGGGGCTTTTGTACGTTAAACGAATAAGATCGTCAAAAAAGGTTTCCCATCCGTTGACATAGAGGGCGGAAAAAAGATACGTCAACGTTTGGGCCACCTTATTTTGGATACTAGCAGGGTCCATCTGAGCGGCTGGATCGAGGCCATACATCCGGCGGAGGTAATCCATCATGGTGTCCTTGATATATCCAAGCCCCTGCATGTCCACTAGGCCGGTCTGTGTAGCACTGCTGACGATTTCCAGGGAAGAATGGCGGACAACCTCCGAGTGACGGGGTAATTTGGTGAAGATGGAAAGGCACACGTGCCATCCTGAGGGGCTTGTTCGGAGCTGGTTGAGGTATTCAAATGCCTGTGCCTTGAGCGCTTGGTCGGAGGAGGGGTTCCAGGCAATTTCAATGGCATTCGCTACCTATTTATCAAAACAAGTCAGACCTTTGTATGGTAGCCAGTTGGGCTGCATCGAGTAAAAGGTCGATCGAGGGGCAATGGCCCCGAAGGCA
>NW_001813979.1:2276635-2296212 GCF_000149585.1 Histoplasma mississippiense
ACTGCTTCATTAGCCACCGTGTGCTTTAAGATATTCTCCTGCGATACACGCGCCTTTTTTTTTTTTTTTTTGATTAGCTCACTGTCTTCGAATCAGAAAGTCCGCTGCATCACCTACAAGCGGACATCATTGAGCCTTCGGACTGAGAAGATGGGCAGCACAACCCAAACTACACAATGTCCTGTACCAAATGGACCAACAGCAACTGCCTTCTCCATGCAGACCTCCTTGCAATATGCTACCAAGCTACAACAAGAAGCGGTGGTCGTTGTTTGAAGACTATCCAAAGCTATGATCAGTCCACTTGCAGTGGTGCAGCAAATCAAGCCCGCAGCTGTGCCGCGACGCCCTGAAGTTGGCATATAAGAGGGCATCCCCACGAGATTCAGCTTTACCTGAACAGCATCCACGCCACGCGTTGCTGCTTTTATGCAGCTGCTCATCGAGCTTCGGTTGCAGGCCTATAGCCGTCGACTCCTGTTCAGCCTTTAGCTGCTTTCTGTACAAGTCGTCCACTCTCGGATGGCAGTAGAGTTCAATTGAATCCTACGGACCAGTCGGGAGATAAATAATGCATTCCGATGCTGTTGCAGGATTCAGTCGTTTCGCCTCCACAAGCACCCACAAAAGACAATCCAAACGCGGATCTGCCTATATTTTATTGAGCCGGTTATCTTTGAAAGGAGCCCCTTTTCACTTTGCTTAGCTTGAAGAACCCTGATTGAAAATCATTTACTACCAAGCTGTCAATAACTGAAGACTTGAATCATTTAAGTGATTGTGAGAATATAATGAGCTCACTGTGAGATATAGATGATTGAGAAAGCTGAGATTGTTTGATAAAAGATTGGTTTGATTTATCTGATATCTGACTGTGAAGCTGCTGTTGGCCTATACCTTGGGTCGAGTTTCATAATATTCAAGACAAACCCCTTGTCCCCATGGAATCTCTCGCCAAGTAGTGAGGGAGAAGGGCTTCAATTTTTCAGCTGGCACATCTATATGACGAGTGACAGGATTTTTTCAAAGTCTCCATATCAGCAAGGTGAGCATGTGGCTGTGAGTACCGCCCAAAATAGAGTTGGATACTTTGCAAAGATCTCAACTTCATAGCCATTGTATCCTCAAGGAGCTATCGGTTGGAATATGAAGAGATTGCACCTCCAGGTCTCGGATATGACCCGTTGATGAGACAGTCAGCATCAGGATTTTTCAGGGGCCAGGGTTCTAATAGCTCCTATCGTCCCAAATCACCAAATGTCAGTTAACGAAGCTCTCAACTTATATTTTTGTCTATATTTTTATACCTTTTATCTCACCTCTCTTCCAGAATATAACCGCGCAGTATTGCACACTATATTATACCCAGTAAGTTGAAGAAAAGGGAGATAGGCGGAATTTGCGACGGACTGTTAGAATGAGATAAGTTGGAAAATCATTATTATATACTCTCCGCATGCAACCAAACCTCTACGATCAAATAATAAACAAACAACGCCGGGGCTCAGGGGTAACCTCGCTCAGTCATGGTGGTTTACCATAATTCCTGACGAAAAAAGATCGCACAATATGTCCAGCAAACTGGGATGGAGAGCAGAACGGGGAATGACACAATTAACCAACACTCCTCCCCTCCCCCTCCTGCCTCAGAATCTGCTTCTCCATCATCTCAAACCCTTCCACAGCCTTCCCAAACCTCTCAAACAGCTCAGGCTGATACCCCTCATCGATCTTCTCCGCAAATTCCTCCTCCTTCCACCTCTTCCCAATCAAATCCTCAAACGTTTGGTTCGGCGCCCTCTCCATCGCCCAGACGGCTTTATACGCCGCCCCGAGCGCACACGCGTTCTCTCCAACATCCAGCTTGTAAACCCCTTCAACCCCACCGATGACCCCTCCGGCCACTTTGGCAATGGCTGTATTACGGGACCCCCCACCGACAAGATAGACCCGGCGGGGCTGGGGGGGCACGTCCTTGGATGGGCTGTGAACTAGGCCGCGGGAGCGCAGACGTAGTGAAAGCATCTGGCTCTCAACGATGGCGCGTGCGTCATCTAATAGGCTGTCCCAGCCCTGTTGGGATTCATGTAGCGTCTTTTTGTTTGAGTCGTAGTTGAAGCGCCATTCGCCGTTGCGGAGACTAGGCACGATTTCAGGCCTGGGGAAGAAGAGGCCCAATTTCATTAGATCGGCATCTGTCTTCTGGCCAGCGGCTGGTCGCTGGAAGACTGCTTCGTTAAAGTTATTCCACGGGTTGGAAGCAGAGGTAGAAGGGGATCGGGAGTCCTTGCTAAACTTATTGTTAATAGCGTCGCGGATGTGTTCTCGGGCTAGGCCGCCGTTTTTGTAGCACAGCATGAACATGTAGAGCCCCCGTGTTGTTGGGTGGTTGAAAAAGTGCGTCGAGGGGTCTGTTTTATATTCCGGTGTCGACATGAGGAAGGTGGTTGAAGTCCCTAAGGACACCACTGCATCCCCTGATCGCAAGGGCAGGGCCAGGATTGTAGCTGGGTTATCTCCCGTGGAAGGAGTTATCACACAATCCGGGTTGAATGAGTACCGCTCGACAAAGTAGCGGTTAATTTTCCCCAGTCGCATGCCGCCATCATCTGGCACCTCCCCTAGTTTCTGTTTTAAATCGGCCACCCCATACGATCCTGCGCATAGCTCAAGTAACCGTTCATTCCACTGGTCCTTTTGAATGTCCCATAGGCTCATCCCGCATACATCCGAGATATCAAAGGGAGCAATCTTGCCTAGAAATAGAGACGCTAAGAAAGACGAGACGAGTGATATTCTCGAAGTTCTTTTATACGCATCCGGATACTTACGCTGGAACCGCAATATTTGTGGTCCTGTAAACCTCTGAAAAGGAATCCTAAATTAGTATAGCCATTGAGATATAACAATGAAGTAAAATAGCAAAGCATCAATTTTTATTGCCATCAAAAGCATAAAAGAAGAAGCAGCGAAGAGAAGAAAAACACCTTACATGATGAGCCTTGCTCCCCGTCACCTCTGCCAACTCCGCCGGGCTCCCCAAATACTCATCAAACTGATCACACTCCCGCTGCGTACTCGCATCCTGCCAATTCGGACTATATGGATGCGACAGCGCCGGTGCAACCTGCTCCTCCAACCCCTTCCCCGCATCCAAGGCAGCCAAAATCTTCTCCGCGTCTGAATTCCAATAGACACTGCCATGCTGCTGGCCCGCGCCGCTGATGGCGCTGACACGCCGAAAATCCATCCCCTGCTCCTTCAGGCGGAGCAGAACTGCATCCAGCGCCTGCAGCCACATTGCGACGGGTGCGAAGACTTCATGTTCGGCCTCGTTGGTTTGCACACCGTTCTCGACGGGGAAACCGCGCGAGTCAGCGTCGAAGTCGAACTTAGCTACATGGATGACTTTGAGGGAGGAGGTTACGACCAGGCCTTTTAGCTGTTGGGTGGAGAGGTCGAAGCCGATGTAGAGGGGCCCTCCTTCGTCTTGAGGTTCCATTTCTTACATGTGTATATATGTTAATATGGAAGATTTGAAGATTTGTGGGGGGTACATAGACTCCTCTTTTTTAGTTCATGATCTCGATGGTTGGATATGCTTGGTTTGGTGGAGATAGCTCAATGAAGGGACTAACTACGTCATAGGACTAAAAAACTTGAGGTCGCATGAAAATTGAAGCGGGACATTGGTTTTGATGTTAAAATTTTATTGCTGAACGCAAATACAAGGTTACAACATAACTAGATCTTGTAATAACTAAATTCGCCATAGATGATATGACGCCCAATTGCTTGTTAGAGCTATTCCCTTTCAACAAAGAGAACGACTGTCCGTTGTATATGGGGTAATCTGACAAAAAGGCTTTGAAATTTATCTTTGATCCGCGGGGAGTGAAAATAATGAATCAATTAGGAACGACTACGATAGCCACCGAAAACGAAGACACCAAACTAGCCCAGGATACTATCAGAAAATAACATGGAGATGAAAAAAAAAAACCCCTCTTCGAACGCCAGTAAACCATGTAGCTTTGCTTCTTTTTTGCAATCTTCTTATTGTTACTGATCGTTGCCAATAAACTGGTCAACTCGCCTCAAACCACGGTGTATGATTTACAGGAACTGTTATGTGGACAATCTGCCCGGAGGGAACAAGGAAAAAGTGGAAATTCTCGAGCTGAGGGTAGAGGGTTGAGTGTCCCAGAGGGATATATAATCTTTCCCTGGCCTAAACTTGACACAGCATTTACCTTTGTGAAAAGACGAGGTCCGGTAAACCAAGAATAAAAACAAAAAAGGGGCCAAGAAGGGAGTTTCGCTTCACGAGAATATGGATGGGATATAGAAGGTTTAGCGTCGCTTACTGGCCATCCCTTCATTCTCAGCCTGTGATTCCGAAGTTACAGCCCCAGCTTTGACATGGTCATGGTGACTATGGTGAACAGATCCATTAGCCTCGTCGTCTTCTGGTTCTGGGCTGCTGCGCGGGCTCGCATCCCGCGCAATAAACTCCTCGAAGAAGCTCGCATCCCGCTCCGTATTCGGTGTGAACCGTATCTTTAGCCGCTTCACACCTCGAACCCGCGAACCAACGCGCTGCCGAATAGCCTCTTCAACCACCCGTGTCTGTCCAACAGACCACGAGCTGGGGACTGCCAACTCGATCTCCATGAGATGATTCTGACCCGATTTAATCCCCTGCACCTCCCGGATCTCTATCTCGCTCCCACCGCCATCCGGCAGCATCGCTATAGCTTTCCGAGTCGATTCCTCCACAGACGCGTTCATTTCCTCATCGATAGCAACGTCCGCTAGCTCCAACAATGAGGTCTTCGTGTTTCCCCATCCGGCTCGAATGACCATTAGCGAAATTATCAGCCCGCCCACTGGATCGAGCCAGGAAGCGTCGGGGAGGATATGGGCGCCGCCAATGGTGAGGAGGGCGACGAAGCTTGTGAGCGAATCGACGCGGTGGTGAATGGCATTCGATGCCAGGACAGAGGATCTTCGCTGGAGAGCAACTTTCATAGCTGTTTAGGGGCGCGAGGGGTCATGAATGTCAGTCCCTTTTGCTAGATATTACGGGAATACGGTGATAATGGACTTACTGGCATGGTATAACGATTCCTTCACTAAAATGGAGCCCGCCGCAAGCCATGCCGCATTAATATTCGGCCCCAGCAGCTCATGGTCATGACTGTGGCTGTGGGAATGTCCGTGTCCCAGTAACCCCAGGTGCGCGAACGACTCAGCAATGGCTGGGAAAAACTGCGTGAGCAGAACCTCCGCCGCGTTTAAGCCCATCAGGACACCTCCACACAAAAGCAAACTGCTCACGCCCAGAGCCCCAAGACTCTCGACCTTCCCGTAGCCAAAGGGAAACCGTGAGGTTGGCGGCTTGAGCGATAGGGACACAGTGGCAAGAGTCATGAAGTCCGACACAAGGTCTGTGGCAGCATGGTAGGCATCTGCTATTAATGCGGAGGAGTTGAATACGTAGCCCCCAAATCCCTTTCCTATTGCCATGGACCAGGTTGGGTGAGGAGGCCGATTCGCGTGATCCGCACACCAGGGTCGTTTTTGTTCTTGGATGTTAAGTATACATTGTCATGATGGTGGTGGCCGTGGCCATGGCCGTGGCTGTGCCCGCCGTGGGATCTCGTTTGCGTCGTCGTCATGAATGCGAGGAAAGGTGGAGAGGACTGGCAGAGGATGGAAGGGTGAAGAGGTGGTAATCTGGTGTTAATTATATTGTGGGCATAGGACAAGGGTTGTGCGGTGGGATTGGAATAGGGCGAGACACGTTGCTTTAACGATCTGGGGAATTGTCTTGAAACAGCAGGCTGTGGAGGAGAGACCTGGGCCAGTTGCAGGGGCGGTGGAACCTGTATGCAACGAGAATGAAGCGAGAGTTCGTGATGCAGCACAATGGGAAGAGGCGCCTTGAGGCGCAACCTGGCCAGTCGGACTCGGCCCCTCCAACCCACAGGCTGCGGTAAGATCATGACCTGAGTCGCAGCATCGACCGACTGGAATAGTAGGTATCTTGTCTGGGAAAATAATATACAAGATAATAAAGAAAAGGTATTTAACAAATGATCTCGAGAAATAGCTCTGAATGTAGCTCCCGGAGCTAAGATAAATCGACAAGCCAGCAGGCGAGACAGGGTACCATTATTTACCGCCAGCCCTCGGATGCAGAATTCAAAGGCTTCCTCCGCACTGGTTACTATTAAGAAGAAATAAATCGGATGAGAATTAGGCTGTGGGTAGTTAGTTACTTACGTAGCACTCAGAGGAAGAGAAGACAGAATTCGGTGAGCTTTTGAATAGAATATTTGAAGCAGAGGAACGACGCAACAACCTCTATCCAGCTCCGGATGCCCACAGCACCGAGGATCAGACCACACACCATTCCCCAACGCCAGCTCACGTTGGAACTTTCATAACCGCTGACTACCGCAACAAAATAAGCAGTCAATTAATAACACCGATGTTCTTATTAGCTAGCTAACTGGTAAACTATATTTAGGTAGGGAGTAGAATTTCTACCTCTGGGATCCGGAGCTAAACAAGGGTTCAAAGTCCTTGATGTGCTGAATAAATAGTTACCATCATCGATCACGGTTCTCCAGCGTGGTTCCTACGCAACACCAACATGCCGCTCTTCTCATGTCGAGGCCCCTGATCAGAATCCCCTTCACGGGCCCTCTCCCTCCTCCGCTTATATACCCCCGCTCAGCCAACTCCATCTCTGGCGCAATCGATGCCATCTCTAATTTCCTCACCGCCCCTCCCCCGCCCCTCCTCAGAGGCACAGATGTCGGCCGCAACGAACTAACTGTCCTGCTCACAGGCGCTGGCATCTCCGTCGCTTCGGGCCTCGCAGACTACCGTGGGGAAAATGGCACCTACCGACGAAATCTAACCTACCGCCCCATCTTCTACCACGAATTCGTCTCCCAGCACGAGGCGCGGAAGCGGTACTGGGCCCGCAGCTTTGTCGGATGGCCCACGCTCGTGAACTCCAAACCCAACGATACACATGCAGCTATTGGCGAGCTGGGTGGGAAGGGTTATATATCCTCTGTCATTACGCAGAACGTCGATTCCTTCCACTCCAAGGCCCACCCGCATATCCCAGTGGTCGAGTTGCATGGCTATCTACGCTCGCTTGTATGCGTTAATTGTCGCCGGCCAATGTCGCGGGAAGACTTCCAGGCCGTGTTGCTACGGCTTAATCCAGCCTGGGCTGAGTTTTTGGAACAGATTGCGAAGACGGGCGCCTTGGATACACATGACCGGGAGGAACAGCAGAAGAAAGGGCTACAGATGAATCCAGACGGCGACGTGGATCTCCCCAACGCCCCGTACTCGAAGTTCCGCTATCCGCCGTGTCCCCACTGCCTGGAGAATCCGCCCTTGCTCCGCGACGGCACGCAGGGAAGAGTAGAGGCGGAACCCGATGGGGCCATTTCTCCCACTTCCAACGCGGGCATACTGAAACCGGCTGTGATCATGTTTGGAGAATCGGTCGATGAGCGTGTCAAGGAGCAAGCTGAAGATGCGGTCGATGAGGCGGGGAAACTTCTTGTGCTGGGGAGTAGCCTGGCAACCTTCTCCGCGTGGAGATTTGTGGAACGCGCCATCGCGCGGGGGATGTCGATTGGAATTTTGAATGTTGGGGGCGTCCGCAATGAAGCTAGACTGTTCCAGGAGGCGGATGGAAATGGATTCATTGACCCAACGATGCGTGTGAGATGTAGTGAGCGGGCGGAGTTTGTTCTTCCGCAGGTTGCTGCTCATCTTGACCCAGTCTCTCTGGTTTAATATAGAGGAACCATTCATTGTTTTATTTTGGCCAGCAACGGGGCCTCTTGAAACTACAGGGGTTTAAATTCCTATTTTTAAATTTTCTTTTTAAATAAGACGATAATAATGCAAAACACTTGTTTGAATAGACCTCTGTGCACTACTCCTCTGGAAAGCCTGTTAGCTATTTATATACAATATTATGGGACACCTTCAAGAGTTTCTGAAACATCTAATCAAAGAATGGGCGGCAATTTTCATAAGATGAAAGGCCAGAAGAATCCCGACATTTCCACTTAAAACCTAATCGCCCACCCGGTGGCTAAATGCCCCTTGAGCCAAAGAACCAAAACCCTAAGCGCCAGCAGCTCTCGCGGAGTTTCGGGGCATCCACCCGAAGACATGGCCCTGCTACTTCAAGGCCGACCCTCTATCGTCTGCCATTTGTTGAGCATAGCACCTTGGGGTACATAACCTGGTTAGTTACAGGGGATGACTCCAACCCTCTCACAACACAAATATACCCCGCGACAATCTTGCTATGGACCCCTCCACACCCTCCCAATCCATAGAACACCAGGAACTTCCTCACCATTCGTCATCCACAACCGCCGCCGCCGCCGCCGCCGCCGCCGCCGTTACTGCTGCGACGACGGCCTCTTATTTAAATATCGCTTCCTCGCTCGTCGCTCCAAGCACTTTTCTGGCAAACCATCGTTCTCCTCAAGATCCAGTCTTCCGTCCGTCGCCAGCACGAGCGGCGCCCAGTACAATGGACAAACGACAACCACCTAGTTCTTTTCAGCAGCTTGAGAAAGTATGCGGCTTGTTGGTTTTGAAATTTATTTCACCGAAGATTTTCTTTTGAAGTTAAACTAACTCGTATTTCTCATTTAGCTTGGTGAAGGAACCTATGCTACAGTATGTGACGCGATCCTTTTTAACCCTTCACCCGCTTCCTACTTTTCTTACTATGGACTTTGTTTAAAATGTGATATTTGTGTGAATAGGTCTTCAAAGGGCGCAACCGCCAGACTGGCGAGATGGTCGCGCTGAAGGAAATCCACCTAGACTCGGAGGAAGGCACACCATCAACAGCCATCCGAGAAATATCACTCATGAAAGAATTAAAGCACGAAAACATCGTCTCCCTCTACGACGTCATCCACACAGAGAACAAACTCATGCTTGTTTTCGAGTTCATGGACAAGGATCTAAAACGCTACATGGACTCACGCGGCGACCGCGGCCAACTAGACTATGTCACCATTAAATCCTTCATGCAGCAGCTGCTCCGCGGCATCGCATTTTGCCACGAAAACAGGGTCCTCCACCGCGATCTCAAGCCGCAGAACCTCCTCATCAACACCAAGGGCCAGCTGAAACTGGGTGATTTTGGCCTGGCGCGCGCCTTTGGAATACCCGTAAATACCTTTTCCAATGAAGTCGTCACCCTCTGGTACCGTGCCCCAGATGTTCTCCTGGGTAGCAGGACATACAACACCAGCATCGACATCTGGTCCGCCGGCTGCATCATGGCAGAAATGTATACAGGCCGCCCCCTATTCCCCGGCACAACGAACGAGGACCAATTGCAAAAGATCTTCCGTCTAATGGGCACTCCCTCCGAGCGCTCGTGGCCCGGTATCTCCAATTTCCCTGAGTACAAACCCAACTTCCAGGTCTATGCGACACAGGATCTCCGCCTAATCTTACCACAGATCGACCAGTTGGGATTGGACTTGTTGAGTCGCATGTTGCAGCTTCGGCCGGAAATGCGCATCAGTGCTGCTGATGCGCTGCGCCATCGCTGGTTTCAGGATTTGAACCAGCTACAGGCTCAGAAATCCGCGCAACAACAGCAGCAGATGTCGGCTGGTGGGTACGGGGCATCAGGACTTGTTTCGCAAAGCGGCTATTGAGAGGTTTTTTGGCTTTCTCTCAGTTTCTATCTACGTTTCCCCCCGCTTTTCCTTGAACCAATAGGCTTGACATGTTGGATTAATTGATTGATTTGACGACTAGGTAAATGGAGGGTGGACTGAGCAGCGCGGCGTTTTTTGTCGTTGGACGGGGGATCTATTATTTTCGTGTTACTTCATAACCTACGATGGGCATCTATCTTTTTATGTTAATGTGGGAACTCTTTAATTCCATATGCAGTTTTAATTGGTCATGATATGACCTTGGATCCGCTTTAGTTTTGATTTTTGATATTTGGTTTCAGGTTAGGGATTGATCAGGCTTCGTCTCTGGTCAGAGTTGAAGCTGATTTCGCAAGATTATACAATGAAAGACTTCTAGAGAGTGTAAGTATCGAATATTCAAGATCATGTAGCCACTAATCTGCATTTTATTCTAGTAAATTACTCTCCAACCTTCTGGGAAACACATATTTTATCCAAATTAAGTCATGTGATCTCGCGCAACCTCGCAAAGCGTCACGCGCAATCCTATCTAACTCCACCCTCATCCTCCCAATCCCTCAATCGCTCAATACGTGAGCGACATCTCCTGATTTCCCCTTTCAGAGGAAATAAAATGCCACCAGAACAAACTTCTTCAGCGCCAAACGGCCACACCCAGCAGCAAGAAGAACAACAACAACCACCACCACCACCACTACAAGACCCCGCTTCGCCTTCCCCTCCTCCCCCGGCCCCTATCCCTCTAACCCCCGGACCACGCGCCTCCCGCCTCCAACAAGTCTTCTCCGAAGCCCTCTTGCGCACCCTCCGCGCCAATTCCTACGCGAACTTCTCCGCCTGCTTTCCCACGCCAGCCAAACATGTCCCGCTCAGCCTCGAGTCGCTATGGAGGCAGCTCAATGCGAAGCTGGAACAGAGCGCGCGCGCGGAGTTTGAGGACGTGTTAAGGGAGAGGGAGGTGGTTAGGGGCCTGAATGAGCTGGATCGGTTGGTTGGGGAGGCGAGGCTGAGGCGGGAGAATGGGGAGGGGGAGGCGAGTGTGCCGTGAGTTGCTTTTCTCTTCCTTACCTATTTCCCTGTTCCTGTTCCTGTTCCTGTTCCTTTCTTTTCTTTTCTTTTCTTTTCTTTTCTGTGGAGTGTCATCCCTGAAAATCCAAATCGGTTTTACATTGGAAATAACAAAAGTGGCCTGTTTTAATTAATGATTTTGTTATAGTCCTCACACTCTCGGCGCGAACGAGCTTTACCAAGCTCACCTTGAGCCGTATCTCGCAGAAGCGCAGTCGTCGCTAAATACGAAGCTGGAAAGGGTGCAAAAGGAGAATGTCCAGCTTTCTGAGAAAATCGAGTCTCAGAGACGGGAGATTGAGCGATTATTGTCTGGGCCTTGAAGCCGTCATTAGCGACGTGGAGGGCGCAGCAACCGCTACGGAAGAGTTTGATGCAAACCAGGTCTCCGTAAAGAGCGCAGGAAATGGACAATGAAATCAGAGCTGCTCAACGCTCATAATATTATGCAGGTGTTTTACGTTCGACGTTTACGAGCTGAACATGGATGATATGGTAGAGAGTTGTATCTCTTGTGTGAGGATAACCAACAATTCGGGTCTTAAAAAATTTACAGGCTATATCACTGGGTTTCAGAACACGATCTCATCCGGGACAACTTTCCGGAAAGCCGATTCCATGTCCTCAGCCGAAACCAAGCCGTCGTCAACCATATCCTCCGCTATCTGCCTCAATTCCTTTTCCGAGCTTGCTATCAATCCTTCCATTTTCTGCATGTCGTCCGCGAAGGCAAAGGCCAGTGCTTCTTTTGCTGCCCCTTCTAGATCCTGTTCGTCTAATCCGTCCCTTCTGGCAAGAGCAGCCGCTCCACGATAGTATGTCTGTGCATTTTTCAGGAGGGTGGCGGCATTTGCGTTGGATACTTGATAGTTCCAAGGCTGCCCACCCAAGCGCCAACGATACATCTCCACGTCCCCTCTCGCAAGGTGGATCTTGGGTAAATTTTGAGCTTCGGGAAGTTTCGTCGCCGCAGTAAGCGAATCCAGGGCTGACGATAGCGCTTGCCATCGTAGCGTTAACAGGCTATTGAACGTGTCCTCTTTGTATGGCTGGTCGCAATCTGCCATGGCAGAATTGAACGCCACTAGCGATTCTGCTTGGCCACAAAGCGCTCCCGGATTCGCAGACAAATCCTTCACATCTCCGAATGCTGCGCTCAGCTCGTTCTTATATGTGTCAAAATCAATCCTCCCGCTCCGAAACGAGACTTCCGCCAGCATTGAAATGAACTTGGCACGGGCGAGCGCTACCTCGTTCTGCCTGTCTGTCCCCTCTACATATACCGCAATTTTCTCCCTTAGCAGGTCTGCAGAATACTCTTCTATCCATGCAAGAGTGCTTCCAGGATCGAGCGTAAGTAACCCGCAAAACGTAGCCAATGTCTCCAATTGCGCTACAGCGGTGTCAACAAGTGTATCTTTGGTCACTGGCTCAATGACTGTGGCCCACTGCTCCGACCGTGTGGGCTCCATCGTCCCGCTTCCACCTCCAGTTTCAGACCCCTCCATCGGCTGATCTGTTATCGAAATGGGTTTCTGCTCGTCGCGATCAACGATACCGGCCTCCGCCATGGCCACATTCTCAACTTGCTGATGCTGTCCTTCCGTAAACCGCAATTCCTGCACGCCTAGGCACCGCTGGAAGAGGTCCAACGATTCCTGCAAATATTTGCGGGCTTCATGTGTATGTTGCTCGGTAGCCCGTTTTCCCTCCGTGATCGCCTCTGCTAAACTCGTCAATACCTGTGCGGTGTTGAAGAGGATTTCCGCATTATCTTGCTGGAGGGTTAGGGCGTGTCTGTGGGATTTGAGGGCGATGTGGAGGATTTCGACGGCCGGGCCAGGGAGTTGGGTTGCTAGTTTTGGATGTTGGGTTATTTCGTATTGTATCCGTGCCCTGTGTAATGTGAATAAATTATGAAGGAAAGAAATGTGAATGGCCAGGAAGCGAGTTTAATTTAATCTAATTCCTTCGATGACGAGGAAAATAAAAATAAATAAAAATAAAAAAAAAAAAAAAAAAAAAAAAAAGGGGGGCGTAGTAGCCTGTGCAAATGACACTTGGTACGTACTTATTGTATGCCAAATCAAACGAATTCGGAAACCTCCTCAGACCTGTATCATACATTTCAATAGCGCGCATGAAAAACCGCATGGACTTGACGGCGTCTCCGGCTCGCCATTTTTCTCCAGCTTCTTCTAACTCGACGCCGGCTGGGTGGAAATAAATGGATGGGTTGAGGTCGTTGGTTAGTTTCTATGCTGGATATAGCTCGTTACGGGCTCGCGCGGAGGGATAGCAATGGCCAATGGCAATGTGCAATGGGCCAGCCATGTATATGTGTATATCTGTGCTTACCGGCAAGGTATTCATCCGCACTTTCGGGTTCCTGGGAATTAATCGCGTTTGTGGTTAATGGGAGATGATTTAATTTCATCGGATATGGAAATCAGGTAGGGGCAAAAGGTGGGTGAGGGGAGGTTATTAAAAAATAGGGAATAGTTAGAACGGTGATTTTCAGCTTGGGAGAAGAGGGGAGGGGAGGCGAAAAATGCTATGTTTATCGAATTTTTCTGGGGGATAACAATTTTTAATAAAAGAAGGCACAGCATTCGAACCACGTTGCGCGAGAGAAGAGTAGCTGGGGAAGAAACCCAAATGGAGACTGCGAAGTAAATTCAGATAGACGCTCTTCATAATACACATACAGTATTCCTCGATTTCTTTTTCGTCTTCATTTCCTTTAGCAGTGTTTTTGGTTTTGGCATTGTGCTGGCGGGCGAGGGGTCGTTACCGGGTAGATTTGCTGTAGGGATTCGGCTTTTCTCTTACGGCGATTGACTGTTGAGGTCGACAAAAATAGATAGCGGATGGCGAAAGCAGGTAGATAGCAGTAGACAGCAGTGGGTCGAGCAAGCAAAGGGTTAACCAAACCGCATCTGATTGCTTATCCTGTGGCCAAAGTAGCGGACCTGGGAAGATGGCGGGGGGGAAATTGATAGGATGACGCTGGTGGATGAGCTTAACCAGAATAGTGCGGGAAATAAGGTTCAAGGGATTGATAAGATTAGATCTAAGTTCCTTGATTTGGCCTAAGCTTCCTTCAGCATGCTTTTCATCCATCAAATATTTACAATTTTTTTGCTCCCGCTCTTTTTTGATATCAATAGAGAATTTATTCGCTAAACAAGGCATTGGCTAAGAAGGATATCATTAAGTACTACTTCAGACAGTGTATGTCCTTCGAGTTGGGATCAACCTGTGGGACGCTTTGCGTATATCTGAAGAAGACGACTGGTTTATGGAAAAAGCGAGAAACTTTTTACTTTTTCTTTCATTTTCGATCATCTTGGATTTCGAATACGCGATCGGAAATGAAATTTTTTGCTCCTCAAGCTAATGTGCAGTACAGTCCTTTTTCCATTTTCCAACGTAAAAAGCGACGTTCTCGATGCATCGATTCAGGAGAAAAATATCAACGAAGGGTCGATCCATGGGTCGAGCATAAACCTATGGACTTAAACCGAATGTGAAATAATTTTTTCATGTATACAGAGTATAGTTTTGTGAATTTCTCATGCACTTGACGCCCATTTTAGCAATTGAATGAACCAATATTAGCAGTTGAATTACTTTTATCTAATTGCCTCCTTTCACTCTTGTGGTTGAAGGCCGGTCCTGCAGATAAGCCTTCCTTTTTGCATCGATGCCGTCAATACTAGAGGAGACACCCTCCAGATTCATAATATTTGATACTTATTACATATGTAATGCAAGCTTTAAAGGATAGTAATTAATACTTTTGCGGAAGATAAGATCATTAACTTTACTACGTCAACACTGATTGCTGGTTAAAATTTGCGGCAACTACTATTTCGATTTATTGTTTGCATTGAGATCGGTGGTGGTAGGTAGATGGATGGATGGATGTCTGCATGAACTGCAGTGTATGTATGAAGTGAAGCAAAGTACTCCGTAGCAGATGCAGAGAAGCTGAATGGAAGACTGCAGTTGTGTGATGTAAATGAAGTTTTATTGGCCGAAAGAACGCTTCACCCCTTTGTTCAGCGTGCAACACACCCAGACCCGCAGCAATGTCTATATCGAGTCGAAAACAGGTTTGATGGAGTGCGAGTTCGTACCGTGGGTGGAGGTATTTATGCTACCAAGCCGTGGTGGATGCGTGATATCTTACTGCACAGCATCCTTGCAATAAACGACACCCCTTAGGTTTCTCCAATGGGGTAAACAAACAAGCTCGACAGAATTAGAAATAGGATGAGGGAGAGCCAAGAAATTGAAGATCTACGGTTTATTCAATTCCTGTCCGGACCCTTCCCCTTCCGTCTGTGTTTCCTCTGTTTCTCATCACTGTTCTTCGCCCAGGATCCAATAAATGTGTACCATTACCATGACCATGACAATCCTCTTGTGAGGGTCTCACTTCATGGGACAGAATGGCTGGCAACAATGCATTCGATTCCTTGGGAAGAAGTTCGGGAAGAAGCTTGGCCCAGCCGATGACATATGCCCCGTGCATCCACACTGTGGCGAGTTGGTGCCACCCCCTGGAGATGATGGAGGCAAATCACACGTGGCAGGATGAGGCTAAAACGACAGCATGGGGCATCCACCGCGCCAAATGCCGGATCCCATTGGTTGGCCCTGGCACAGGTTGGTTTTGAAAAACCAGGGGCGTTTTTGGTGGAAAACAAGTTCTGTGAGAAATTCCTTGCGAGCAATCCAGCCTTTTCTCTTAACTGCGTAAATAATAAAACGAGGGATCGGCCGGCTGCATGGAGGGAACCAACGTCGGTCGAAATATTCAAGAGGCGCTCATCTATCTCACTTCATGTGCCTTGAACACACAAGGTAACAATATAATAATACGGCAACGAGCACACAAGCACACGACGGATCAGGCAACCCGTAACAATTACGGATCCCGTGAACAATCGGGAGGAAAATGAAGAGACAGGTCACCACAATTTTCCATGCTAAAATGTGGCCAACGAGCCCCTGCATATGTTCCCAGACCGAAGGACTTCGATTGCCATAGCCGATCGTATCACCACCGTGGGGATGTGGAAGGGGCAGGAGCTGAGCGTCAGAGCATGGAAATCAGCATGGAAGAGTAATTGCATGCCATGGCATATTGCAGGTGTCGAGTACATACTAGTTAGTAGTACTGCGTAACTCAGATGGCCCGTATCAACTGCCTGCATTCATTCTTGACTACCAGTAGTACTAGTAGTCAGAGGAATGAGCGGACATAGGCAGGTTCAACAACAGTAGCATTCTTCATTGCGTGGCCATACTTATTGGAGAGTTTAAATGAGTAGTTATTTCTTGACCTCTCTGGCCAAGGCAACGAACTCGCAGGGACAAATGGAATGCGCAGCAGGTTTTTTTATTTGACTGCCCTGAAAATTACCGCGTCACGGCCATACGCAACCAGTACGACCAGACTTCCCGCAACCCGAAACGGCCCAGTACTGCTGTTTGCCAACGTCGTTCGCTAACTTTTCTGTCTCTTCAGCGCCTTCACCATCTTCATCTCCCCATCCCAAGTCCACGCGGCCCCCGATCTCCCTCTTTCCGGAATATCTGCTACGTTCCATTTTGCCCGTAACCTTACTGTGAGCCGGCGAAGATCATCTCCCTCGTGCGTCAAGGCATCGTCGATTCTATTGTCAGCTTCATTTGTCGGTCAGACCCTCCTCTCCCCTCCTCTCTCCTTCCCCCCTCTCCAAGAATTTACAGTTAGGAAATGGCGTCTTTGCGGCTTTATGGGCTTTCTCTCTTCCCGCCGATTGGCGACTGCAAGATTCACCTATTAGTCTACATTTATGCCATGGATCCTAGGACTTTCTCTCTCTCTTGCCCTGTGACTTAACTTCCAAGCCACCTATCACATATTTCAGCCTTCCGCTGATTGGAGTGGAGGCGCTCATCCGACTGTGCTAACTTTTGTGATACCAGATCTCAACCAAAACTTCGATCACCTAGTGCACACAATCTCAAAAAAGGAAAGAAGAAATCCAAGATACTAATAACAGGGAAATCAAGCCAATTGATTCGTTCTTGTACGCTCCATTCTCAGACCCATCAGGTTCTAGGGTCTGTATATAAAACCCCTTCCATGAACAAGGGTCTACCTTATACTTGGGAAGACTTAAGTGACTGACGCACGGCCTGTCTCATCTCCTTCAGAAACCCTTGATTTCTTCTTCATGGCTCGACCACAGTCTCTAGATTCTCAACGGCCAATAATGGCACCTTCTGTATGGTTTTACCAGCTCTCTCTTTTCCAAAAATCTTCTTGCCTCCACCTTTTCAAAATCCCCTTCTTCTCCTCTACCTTGACATCACGCCATTCAAAACCACGCCGGAGCAAGAATAATAATACTGAGTTTCCCCCCAACCCCACGGGGCGAAAACAGGTCTCCAATTCCCAACGTTTCTCCACAATCAGCGGGACAGCCTCCCTCGCTTTATCCGACCACACGATCTCCAGCGCAATGACTGGCGATAGCCGTCTGGCTGAAATTAAAGAACTCGGTGCGGGTCTAGAACGTCTTGAGAACAAACCCCTCTCCAAACAGCGATTTGTGCCTACAGCCGAGAAAACAGATAATCTCAACAAGCTCGCTCTGGGTGCGAAGGTCGAAACGTGCGCTAGGCAGGAGAATGTCCAGCCAGGATGCCATCATGCGCAAGCGCACTTCAGTAGATGAGGAAAAACAGGCCTTCAAGATGCAGGCGGACGTCTGAAAAGCAACGATGGGAAATTATGACTGCCTTTGTTTCGTTTCGATTTTGCATTCTCCTTGCTGCAAACTTCAGATCGTCGAAGAAACAACCGCTCTACGCTTGTCCATACATGAATGATTGCGAAAACCGTATCATTAACCGTGATTCCGTCTACTTGGCTCTGTTTAATTCTTGTTTGTCTCTTTTTATATCTCCCTTATATCTTGTCTATTCCCCATTCCTGTGTTCTTTCCTACTCCTTTCCCTTATGATGTTTCACTTTTTATGTTACTCTTCTCTGCTCTGTTCCATCTGCGAGTATACCCGCCCTGTCTCAATTCTCTTCCTCTGCTTCCTTCAGACTCGGGCGTTCCACAATGGCATTTTATACGACTCTACTTTTATAAACCACCCCTTTTTTATTTTATTTTGTTTTTGTACATGTGCACACCTACAGCTTTCTGAGACGTTTCTGAGCTTCTCTTCTATTTTTTATCTCTATATCGTACTTCTTCCAATACCCTACACTCTGCTATGTTCTGGGCTTGGTGTCCTCCATTTCCTCGTTATGCCTCCATGAGATTTCACACATTTTACCCAGTATAATGTAGATGCCCCTATGTTTCATTTTGGCCTTGCTTGTTTGAATTTGAGTGTTAGTGTGGTTGTTTTGTGCCAGGGATATTGTCCCCCTCCTATAAACTTATTTTTACCACCACTAGCTAGTAGTGTTTCACAGCAAATGCATATTTTAAATATCCCCGTCTGCACTTAAATATCCTAAAAGGTGATAGGATGTATATATATATATATATATATGTATGTATGTATGTATGTATGTATGTTAACATCAATTGATGGTAGGATGTATTTTGCGTAGATTCAGCGAGAACTATATGGCAAAGTTTCTTATTATATTAACTGAGGAAATAAATAGCTAAAGCCTAAAATTCAAAAGATTCGCTGCTGACTCTTTCAACCCACATACGTAAAATTCATCCGGCATAGTATACGGCTCAGATTGTTTCCTTCAAGTCTCACAGGGTTTCCCTCTCTCTCATGCTGGACGTAGCCTTAGATTGCCTTTTTTCTCTTTTTCTTTTTTCTTTTCTTTTTCTTTTTTTTTTTTTTTTTTTTTTTTTTTTTTGCCTTACAGGTATGTTAGGTATATATACATGGCATATTGCTTACATACAGCGTAGATAGAAAGAAGAACTGGAATATTGAAGTGTTTCTAGAAGATGATGAAGAGGGAGAATGGCGAGGGAAACGTGTAGGTTTTCTATATTCTTTATTCATTTATACTTGGATTGGTTTGCTTTGTCGACAGTAAAGATTTATTATTTCTTTGAGTGGATTGGTGCCTCAAGGGATAAAGGGAGGAACCAGCCAAGTTGAAGCGTTGTGAATTCAAGAGTAATAGTGCTGGCAAGTTGGAGCCGCTCCCCAGGCTAAACTCGGCCAAACCCTTTTTGAGCTTCCACAGGTTTTTTCCCTTGGCCTCCCCTTCCTCACCACTTCAACAAAGTCCAACAACAGACATCTTCCACCACCACCACCACTACTCATATACCTCCTCCATCGCCTCCTTTCCCTCATCTTTAATCCTCCCATTAAAATCTTCCTGTCTTCTGCTGTCATTCCCTCTAACTACAGCCTCTTTACCTTTCGGTTGCTTAGCCCGCCACTGCTTTGAACGGTCCCCCACAGCCGCAGAAAATATCACATTCCGCTGCTTCTTCCCTCTGCTGAAAATAAAGAGCTTGCAAAAAGTTGATTTATCCTATCTCTTTTTCTGTCTCCTTTTTTTTTCTCATATATCCCAAACAGCTAGCAACGTTTCTCTTCCTCTTCTACTTGTATATTTAACACTGCTTACCGTAAGTTGTATTCGCGTGTGTTTTCTCTGCCTTCTCTACCCAGCCATCCGTTTTATTCCCCAAGCATCTAGCAGGTGCTTTTGAAGAATAATTTGCTAATATTCTTTTTGCGTGGTAGCATTTTTGTGTGGTT
>NW_001813979.1:2296312-2309585 GCF_000149585.1 Histoplasma mississippiense
CTTTCTGCCTCTTCTTCCTGTAATTCTTTTTTAGAAAAACTTTTCATTCCTGTTTTTCCTTTGCCGCGCCCTTCTAACGACGACGTATTTGACTTGACGTACTGCTTCATCTTTACCGTCTGCTGCTGATCTTTCCCTCTTTATCCCTTGACCTATTTCGCTCGATCTTCTATCATTTATCATTTTACCCCCAAAATTCCCCCTTATTTAGATTTAAAAGAAAAACCGCTCAGCATGGCCGTCGAACCTACATCCAACCCAACCCTCGTCAGCGGGAACTACCACGCCCATCACCAAGCCAATCCTTACTCTGCTGACGCCTACAATCCATCCCACGCTCCCGTCAACAGCATCTCCTCCGCAAATTATAGCAATAATAATCAACAACATAACAATTCTTCAGCTCCTGCTGGTGGTTCTGAACCCAAGAATGACATTCCCAAAGATGAGGTGGGATGGTTTTTTGTTGAGCAATACTATACCACTCTCAGCCGTAACCCCGAAAAACTGCACCTTTTTTACTCCCGTAAATCTCAGTTTGTCTCTGGTATGGAGGCAGAAAAGGTTACGGTTGCTGTTGGACAAAAGGTGAGCGCTGTTCTTTTTTTTTTTTTTTTTTTTTTTTTTTTTTTTTTTTTTTTTTTTTTCAAAAACAAAGTTTCGGTTTCTAAAATCTAAAAACTAATAACTTTAAAATCGTTTGTTTTAGGCTATCAACGAACGGATCAAGGAACTTGATTTCCAGGACTGTAAGGTCCGTGTCTTGAATGTGGATTCCCAGGCCTCCTTCGATAACATCCTCGTTTCAGTGATTGGTGAAATTTCAAACAAATCTGAGCCGTCTCGCAAGTTCGTCCAGACATTCGTGCTAGCTGAGCAACCAAATGGATATTACGTCTTGAATGATATCATTAGATACTTGGCCGATGAAGAGGAAGAAGCCGTTGTTGAGGAAGCGCCTGTCGAGGTCGAGGAAGCAGCTGGTGCTGTGGAACCTACCGCGACAGCTCTAGACCAGGAAACAACTCCAGAGGTTGTTGCCATCGAGCGGCAGGCAGACAATGAGACCGCGGTACAAGAAATTGACGAGAAGCTTGAACAAATTAATGGCGACACAGCTCCTACCCCAGCTGCTGAGCCGCAGCCCGTAGGTGAATCTGTAGACGATAAAGCCACTGCGCCTCCTGCTCCATCCTCGACCGCCGTACCCCCAACGCAGGCAGCCGCCCCGGTATTTCCCGAGGTCGCACCCGAAGCCGAAAAGGCCAAGGAACAAGAGCAAACTCCCGCTGTACCTACTCCAAAAGCTTCAACTCCCGTACTAGAAAAGGAGCCTGCGCCTCCCGTTGCGAAGGTACCAATGAGTTGGGCGTCCATTGCTTCCAACCGCGCTGGTATCCCGGCGGTAGCAACGCCTATCGCGGCCACCCCAACCCCAGCTGCGGCAGCACTCGCTTCTCAGAAGGCCCCTCCCCCCACCCCTTCCCAAGCTGCAGCGACGTCCGCTGCGCCAGCCGCTGCTACTCGCGCTGGAGAAAGTGAAAACCTTACCAGCCAGTCTTCAAGTGGATCCGAATGGCAGACTGCTGGTGCGGATCATGGCAGGAGACAGGGCCGCCCTCAATCCGTATCTACAGTTGGAGAGGAGAACACCCGCGGACTCATAAAAAATGTCAATGAAAAGGTCGACGCGGCGCTCTTGAAACAGGTCATGTCCCGGTTTGGAAAGCTTAAGTATTTCAATGTGAACAGACAACAGGTATGTTTCTGAAAAGGAGACCCCTCCATATTTCTATATATACATGTTCAATGGCTCTAGGCTAATCCAAGGAACGCAACGCAGGGTACCGCCTATGTCGAGTTTGCGGATGTAGCCGCCTACAAGACTGCTCTCTCCTCGAACCCCCACCAAATCGGAACCGAAGAAGTGACCGTTGAGCGTCGCCGCCCCGGCGGTTTTGGGGGGAATTCCAACTACGGTTCTAGTCGGGGAGGCTCCGGACGTGGCCGTGGTGACGGTCGTTCTGGGAGCCAGGGAGGCCGTGGCGGTTTCCACAACGATTCTGGCCGCTATACCCCTCGCGGCCGTGGTGGAAACATCACACCCAAAGGAGGCCGCACTCAGCCCCAAGCTGCGTAGAAGAGCGAAGAAAGAGGAGAGAAAAAGCCGAAATATTTCAGATTTACACATGAGGTCAACAAAGTCACGATGAAAGAAAAGAAAAATCCGGTCCCTTTTTGTCTATTTATCTATATAGGATACGTTCAGCGCTCTACATATCTCCGTTCAGCTGCCTGCCTATTTCCTGGCTAGCTACCTATAGCTAGTGATGCAGGTCTACATTATCAATACTCCTGGCACCACTCACACGCGATACACTCAGCGTCTATGACCATCAACACTACAAAAATCACATACCACAACGAACTTTTACATTCAAAGAACCCACAACAAAGCTTCTCAAAGCTCCTCCTATGTATCTCTTCCTAGCATATGTATTATTTTCTTGACTACCTCCTTTATTAAATCAGCATAAATGATATATTTTTCCCTCCTTTTCATTTTCTGTTTTATTTTCATTCTCAAATTTCATGTTTCCTTTCTTCTTCATTATTTTTCTCTTAATTGTTTACAAGCACTTTGAAAATTAACGATGTCCACCCATTTTTGTTTAATCGCATGACGCCTTTTCCTATCATTCTTCCCCTACACATTTCCTTTCTTTGACGGCATATTTCGTGTTGTTTTCTCTATTCCGTCCCGCCTCTTCTACCGCTTTCCCGACCCGACTTGCTTCACAACTGCCAACCTACGCTATGAACCTGTATCTACTCCCAACATGTACATATCGTATGCCTCCTCCGAATTTTGCGATACCAACCCAGTTCGATTGTCAGCGGCCTATGCTGCTCGCATTTATATTCTTCATTAGCGATTGGAAACCAAAATAAAGCTCCATATTTTAACGTTATGATTTATATTTTCTCTCTCTTTTTGCAAAAGCATTGTCTGTAAATCGGCAACAGGATATGTAGTCAGGATAACAGAACTCGCTTTTTTGTCTTTTATCCTCGTCACCGTCAACCCTCATCATGTTCATTATATTCTTCTTTTATTTCTACCGGTTTCCTTCCCTTATTCAATCACCTCTGTCACTACGATAAACTACTAACTCTCTTTAGTTAACTCTTTTACGCCGTTTTAGTTATTTAAAAGTTCCCGGGTTAGTTCTTTCACTGCACCCGCTTTTGGCTCTTTTCTCCTTTCCCTTTTCTTTCTTTCCCTTTTCAAATAATAATAATAAATATTCAATGAAGTAGAAGAAAAAAAAAAAAAAAAAAAAAAACCAGCACAATTTCAACAATCCTGCACAGACACACACTCACACACACACACACACACACACACACATTGTCATATAGTTGGTTAAATGATAGGATAGATAAGAATTCCTGAGGGAGGCATTTAGTAAACGAAATAATGATAATAATAATAATGGTGGTTGGTAAAATGGAAAACCTTTTCTTTTAACCCAACACACCACCACCCTACATATAAAAGTGTAAGACGCTGTTACTACTTTTTTCAGCAGCAGCAGCAGGTGATTATTTATTTATTTATTTATTTTTATTCAAGACACAGCGGACGTTAAAGAGTTCCTAAAAAGCATTTATTTCTTGGATCGATTTAATTAAATTTTTTATTTCTTCGAATAGTAAAATAGTTAACTAATCGTGCCGCGCGCACCCACACCTGATGTGGGTGCGCCACACCGTAACGATAAAAACAGCGTAACGATAAAAATATCAACTTCTTCATTAATCAATCTTCAAATATTAATATATCATCACCACCATGACCAATAAGATGGATGATATTGAAAAATGTATTCAAAATGCCATTGAAGTCTATAATGGCAATCAAAAACAAAAAATCCTACCTCTGGCGCGCAAATTCAACATTCCTTATCAATGTCTTCAAATGAGAATCAATGGAAGGAAAACATGCAATGCAAAGATTGCACTGAACAAGAAGCTTAACAAGAGCCAGGAGGATGTGTTGAAAGAGTGAATAGCTCATATGAACAGAAATAATTGCCCATCAACTGCAGAGCAAATTCAAGATAATGCAAATCTCATTCTCAAATGTCATTATACTGATTCTTCAACCTTTCTATCTGTGGTCAGCAAGATGTGGATCTATCAACATATAAAAAGTTTGAATGAGTATAAAAGAGTGAAGCAGAAGGCAATAGATCTGAAAAGAATTGTTGTAGAGAATATTAACTACATCAAAGTATGATTTGATTGTCTGAAAATCTTACTTCAAAAGTATGCATTTCAAACCTGTGATATTTATAACTTTGATGAGATTGGCTTTCAAGAAGGTCAAGAATGCAGAGAATGAGTTATTACTGCTTTTAAAAATTTAAATTCAGTTATAACTTCATCATATTCTCAAGGATTGATCACTGTGATTGAGTGTATTTCAGCAGATGGTGAGGTATTGAATCTCTTTATTATCATGAAATTCAAAACTCATTTCAAAGATTGGTATACACAAAGCAATCTACTGAGTGGATATATGATTGCGATGTCAGATAATGACTATACCAATGATGAGATTGGCTTTGCTTGAATTCAGCATTTTAATAAAGTTATTAAAAAACATCAACAAAGCAGTCATTGATTGCTGTTTCTTGACAATCATGAATCTCATCTCACTGAAGAATTTCTGCAATACTGCAATCTCCACAAGATTATTCTATATGGATTTTCTTCACATTCAACTCATATACTACAACCGCTAAATGGGATGCCATTTCAGCAGTATAAACACTACCATTCAAAGGCAGTTAATCAAGCTGCTTGATATGAATATGAGCAATATGAAAAACATCAGTTTCTATAGAATCTAGTCAACATCTGTAAAAAGATCTTTCAACCCTTCATTATTCAAATTGATTTTATGAATTATAGCATCATTTCTTTCAATCTGCAATCTATATTTAATAAATTAGATTCTAAAGTCTTTGACTGCTCTGAGCTGTAAATATATGAAGAAAATGACTCTTTTTCCTTTCAATCAAACTGCTCAATTATTCCCTTCTTATAATTATTCTCTTCAAAGACAATTGAAAAGCTATAATGTCATATTCAAGTAATAAAGAAGACAATACAAAATATGAAGAATAAACTCAATTTCAAATCACCTCATCTGAGAAATCAATTGCACAAGATTTCCCAAGGCAGTCTCATACAGGCAGAATTCAATGCTATAAGAGAGTGTGAGATTGAGAGTTACTACCTTGCAGTCAAACACTGTAGCATCAAAAATACATGTCAGCAGGTTCAAGTAGGAGGTATACTCACTGTGAGGGATGCAAATAGAAAGATCACACAACTTAAGAAGGAGGAAGCTGAAAAACAATGTTATAAGGGAGTCAAGCATGTTGGGAAAGATTTGAAGAAAAATGCCACGGAACCAACCCAACAAGAGGTTAATGATATATATGAATGTCTAGCGAATAATACTGCTACTAATCTGTACTGATGATATAGATAAATTAATTATCATAGATTAGCTACACGGTGTTGAGATATTGATTTTTGAAGTTCATATTATTCATATTTTTATCGTTACGCTGTTTTTATCGTTACGGTGTGGCGCACCCACATCAGGTGTGGGTGCGCGCGGCACGATTACCCTTTTTCTCCTTTTCTCCCTTTCTCCCTTACTCATTTTAAAACCCAGAACAGAGAATTGATGTTAAAAAAAAAAAAAAAAAATTGGGGGGGGGGGGGGTGTGAGGGAGTAAACAAAACCAAATAAAAACCTAGGAGAAATCCACAACATTAACTAACTAGTTAGTGCATATTCAGCGATTAGCTATTGTTCATATCAGAGACCAAACCAACCACACAGCAAAACAAATGGCACAGGAATTAAAGAAGAAAAAAACGCGGAAATGAAAACGAAAGAAGAAACAGGAAAGCCAAAAAAAAAAAAAAAAAAAAGAAAAAGAACACACACAAGCAAAAGAGCAAAAACCAACAAGGTTATTATTAGAAGCCAGATGAACTGCTGTTGCTAAGAAGAAATTGACTTGCTTGCTTTTTCACTCCTCTTTTTAACAGTTAAAAAAAAAAAAAACGCGACACGCGATTTTTGATTTTTTTCGTCCTTCTTAAATTTAACAAACGACGAGGGCTACTTTGAAGGTTTGTTGTGTTGTTTGTGTGCGTGTGTATTTCATTTCATCATTCCACCATACGCTCATGATTTAAAAGCAGGATTTTTGTTCAACAACGAAGTTTAAAAGGATGAGAGAAAAAGGACAAAGGAAATAAAGGGGAAAAAAAAAAAGACTAAATTGAAGGAAATATCTAATCAACCTCCTCCATAGCGCTCTCACCCGGAGCTTCAGCGACGACAGTGTCTGCCTCTTTCTCCTCGGAAGTCTCAGCATCCTCATCAATGTTCAAACCAAGAGAAACGAGCTTGTGAATGCGCTCCGCAAAGCCGGAAGGCTCCTCGATGGTGAAGCCCGAGACGAGAAGAGAGGTTTCGAAAAGGAGCTGGGTGATGGATTTGACTGTGCGGTCGTTCTCGCCGTCGGCCTCGACCTTCTTCTTGAGCTCCTGGATGATTGGGGATTTTGGCGAGATTTCGAAGGTCTTTTTGGAGGACATGTAGGAGCTCATGGAGGTGTCGCGGAGGGCTTGCGCTTTCATGATACGTTCCATGTTGGCGGACCAGCCGAATTGGCCAGTGCGGATGGCACAGGGGGAGCCGATAAGTTTGTGGGAGACGACAACCTTCTCGACCTTGTCGCCAAGGACGTTCTTCAGGCTCTTGGCGAGGCCTTCGTATTCCTTTTCTTCGGCTTCGCGGGCCTTCTTCTCCTCCTCCGTTTCCTCGAGCTCGAAGTCCTTGGTGATGTCGACGAGCTTCTTGCCATCGAACTCCTTGAGCTGGGTCATGGCGTACTCATCAATGGGATCAACAAGGAAGAGAACCTCGAAGTTCTTCTCCTTAAGGGTATCGAGGAAGGGAGACTTCTGAACAGCCTTGAGAGACTCGCCAGTGATGTAGTACATCTGTTTCTGGTGCTCTTGCATGCGGGTGACATAGTCGGTAAGTGAGGTGGTCTCGTCACCAGACTTGGTGGAGTTGAAGCGGAGGAGTTTGGCAAGAGCAGGGCGGTTCTGGGCATCCTCATGGATACCGAGTTTGATGTTCTTGCTGAAAGCAGAGTAGAACTTGTCGAATTGCTCACGGTCTTCAGCAATCTCATTGAAAAGCTCGAGGGTCTTTTTGACGATGTTCTTCTTGATGACCTTCATAATCTTGTTCTGCTGGAGGGTCTCACGAGAGAGGTTGAGAGGAAGGTCCTCAGAGTCGACAACACCCTTGATGAAGCTGAGCCATTCGGGAATGAGATCGGTAGCATCATCGGTAATGAAGACACGGCGGACGTAGAGCTTGATGTTGTTCTTAGTCTTCTTGGTCTCGAAGAGATCGAAAGGAGCACGCTTGGGAACGAAGAGGATCGCACGGAACTCGAGTTGACCTTCGACGGAGAAGTGCTTCACAGCAAGATGGTCCTCCCAGTCGCTAAATCAACAAAGTTAGTAACGATCACGTGATTAGAATATCCTGGGACCAGGGCATTTTCGAAGTAAACTTACTTGGAAAGAGTCTTGTAGAAGGAAGCATACTCCTCCTGAGTAATATCAGCAGGATTGCGAGTCCAGATAGGTTTGGTCTTGTTTAGCTCTTCCTCCTCGATCTTAGTCTCCTTGATTTTCTTGGTCTTCTTCTCTTTCGTTTTGTCCTCTTCGTCATCATCGACCTCTTCGACCTTGGGAGCCTTGTCGTCGCCCTCGTCCTTCACCTCCTCAGCATCTTCATCGGGAACCTCCTTCTCAGTCTCCTTGAGGACATGAAGGTAGATTGGGTAGGAGATGAACTCAGAGTGCTTCTTCACGACTTCCTTGATCTTGCTCTCATTCAGGTATTCAGTCTGCTCGTCCTTGAGATGAAGGATCATCTTGGTACCACGACCAAGTGGCTCTCCATCGGTGTCCTGGGTGATTTTGAAGGTGCCACCAGCACTGGACTCCCACATGTACTGTTCGTCATCGTTGTGCTTGGAAATGACGGTCACCTTATCGGCAACGAGGTAGGCAGAGTAGAAACCAACACCGAATTGGCCAATCATAGAAATATCCGCACCAGCAGTGAGAGCTTCCATAAATTGCTTAGTACCCGAGCGGGCGATAGTACCCAGGTTGTTGACGAGATCCTACAAAAACATCGAGAATGTCAGTTAACTGCTTCCTCGTTCGTAGCTTCCTGACAAAATCAGGGAGAGAATATAAGACTCAATTGGGGATAATTCGATATATTGGGATACATACAGCCTTGGTCATACCGATACCGGTATCGCTTATGGTCAGGGTCTTGTTTTCCTTGTCGGGGATGATATCGATGCGGAGATCCTTGTTGGAGTCGAGTTTGCTTGGGTCGGAAAGCGCCTCATAGCGGATTTTGTCAAGAGCATCGGAACAGTTGGAAATCAGTTCTCGCAGGAAGATCTCTTTGTTGGAGTAGACGGTGTTGATAATGAGGGAGAGGAGCTGAGAAATCTCAGCCTGGAACTCGAAAGTTTCAGACGACATGGCTGCAGTTGGTGATAGGATGGTAATCTGGCCAAGCTTCAGTTAGCTTCGTTTTTGAATTTTTTTCCTTTTCCCTGCCTCCGTCACCTGCTTTGCCAGGAAACTGCAACAAGGGTAAAAGAAGGGAGTAGATCTGAGTAAAACGAGACCAAGTCGATCAAGACACAGCTTGATTTTGCGTTTTTACAATATTTCTTGTGGTGGGTTCTTGTGGTGGGTTCTTGTGGTGGTGGAAGGAAGCGAGAGGGTAAACAGTCGCAGAAAAAAGCAAAACAAATGGTAATAGAGGCAACAGGAGCTCTCCAGAGAAGCACTTACCAATAGATTCCTGAGGGAGATGGGAGGGGGGTAGCAGCAGTGAGCAGCGAGAGAGGATGATCAATGCAAGAGAGAGGGAGTAGCCAAGTAGAGGAAGAGAGCTGAAGCTGAGAATTGGAGTTCGAGGAGAGAAGGAAGAGAAAGAAAAAGAGGTTGGCGGTTGAAAAAGAAAACCAGAGGAAACCAGAGAGAAGAGCAGAGAACTGCACAGAAATCTTTGGAGCCGCGCACCTGCAAACTGCCGCCCACGGTTGTCAGAACAACCGCTGGGCCATCGAGCCTTGGCGAAGCTTCCACCGCTTTCCATGGCCGTGGCCGCTGCGTCTGGCGCTAGGCCCAATCCATCGCTGGCTTTCTAGAACTCTCCACGGCAGAATATTCCCCAGCCTGGTTTCCGCTTCGGGGAATGGCAGTCTCAACACCGTTGAATAGTCAATGAATACCGGAGTTTCTCGCGCCTGGGACTTACTTATTCGGGAGATACGAGATACTGGACACTGAGAGAAGGGCGGACAAACACCAGTAATATTGATGATGGTCAAAATCAACTTCCTATGATGTACAGTAGATGCAACCCGTTGTTGCGCGGGGTCAACGTCAACCAACTATAAAATGAAACTTGAAAACAAAATTAAAAAAGCCACCTGGTAAATCGCCTTAATAAAACCCCAACTATCCAATTGCGATCATGCCCCCAGATGTTAAATTATAGAGGTGGGTTTTAACTAAAAGGATTGGTTTTTTTTTTTTTTTTTTTTTTCCCTATAGCCCCTCAATCAATCGGCCAGTCAGTTGGTCGGTGGAGTCAGAGGCGGTCAGTCACCGCTAAACGGCCCAAAATTCCATTCCGCAAACCCCTGAGATGAGGGGAGTCCCCACGCCTTAGCAACCCACAGCGCAAGTCCACCAACTACCCCCATACTTCCAATAATCTGTATCACTACCCAGCCCGTCCGCTTCATACCGTCCTTCCACCGTATCAGGCCCAGAGGATCCCCCGATGAACTCATATCCGCAACCCGATACTTAACAGGTCGGCCATCGGGTCCCGGGATTGTCACGGTCTCTCTGCCCCCGCTACCGTGGCCTTTTAGCCCCCGCGGTGCTTGCATATGAGAGAAGCCTGGAGTTTGGATTATGGGGAGGAGTGTACCGTCCGCAACACATTCGCCCAATCGTTCTGTTAGCCAGACAGCCCGCTCGCTACGGGCTAGAGATTCGTATCGCTCTCGTTCGTTTTGGAGACTTTTTTGCAAGTCCGATGCCCATTTTGCAAGTCGGATCTGGGCAAGGTGCTCCTCCCGCTGGGTATGATCGGCCACGCGAGACATGAGATACGATGGTGGACCATTGTCAACACCTGGGTATGGAACAAGGACCTGCGACGGGGAGACGGATGAGAGGGGCGATGTAGATTGAGATGGGTTCGAAGTGATTCCAGCAGGTCTGGAGATCAAAGATCCTTGTAGACGTTGACGCGCAGGGGAAATCACATGCAAATCACATGCTTGTATCAGCTTCTTCGCGGCCAGATGTCGCAGCCAGGCTATGTTATCCCGGTCAAACAGCTTTCCCAAGAGCAAATTTAGCTCCGACGGGGCTAATGGCTGCATATAATCAGGACTCATCAACAGACTTGCATCCATGGTGTCATCTTCATTGGAATTCGCAGAAGAAACAGCAAATGGTAAGGCTGGGATAGTTTCTTCATCGCCGATACTGCCAGCGAGATCACCAAACAAAAACGGTTGAACGCCCGCACCGCACGCCTGGGAGTGGAAAGATCGTTTTAGGGATTGAATTTGGCTTTTGCTGAGAAGGTCAGCCTTAGAGATCAGAGGGATAACATTGGCGACCTTGGACAGCTTCTTTATGCATGATATGTCCGCGGACATCGAATCTAGGCAATATAATTAGAATGCATGATTCTGAAAACAAAATTTTTACTTACACCGACCTTCGGAGACAAGATATAAGATGGCATCCACCTGGGAGCCACCATTTCCACTCAAAAGGCCCTGGAAATCAGTGTTGAATGAATCCAGCGCGTTTACAGACCTCTGGAACTGCCGGCTGATATACTGTATGATACATTCTGCCTGATCTTCAAGACCCAGCTTTCCACAGGATGTGTCAACAAAGCACAAGTTTCTTTCCAATACCAAGTCTCCCATACTTTTCCGCCTTCGAAGGACTCTTGAATCTTCCAGATCTGACCACCACGGTGGATAAGGCTTAGTGCTGGCATAAACCTCTGCTATCGAGGTAGCCTCTCGTACGTGGTGAGATCTATGCGATCGTTTCGGACTCGATTTGTTGGTTCTAATCCGAGAGGGCCCACGAGGGAACGGATCAACGTGTACTATATCTTCGACCACTTGAACTATAGATTTTATAAGAGATGTTTTCCCACAACCTACCAGCAAAATAGCATATCAGTAAAACCTCACACGCAAAATTAAAAAAAGAAGGGGGGGAGGTAGGGCGAAGGGTTCGCCTTTATTACCAGAATTGCCAGCCAGGAGAATCTTGAACCTGCCCATAGATTTCCCCGTTTCAGTAAAGGGCCTCCGACTGGGCATTTTGATACTTGGCATTATCAGTTGCGTACTATCCTGAACCCCAGAAGAACTGAGACTGTTATCGCCGTCATTTTCCACCGTCCCTCTGGGGTCAGTTCCCGCATACGGCATGGATATTTCATTGGTCGGTAGGAAGGATCGTGTCGAGGTTGACTTGGGGCTGTCTGGAAGGGAGACGGGCTCTTCCGGCGACCCAAGTAAGAAGGGCGTTAGGGGGCAAGATGTAGGAACATTTGGCGGCGTTCTGATGTGTTTATGTTTAAAAGGCGACGGACTCCGTCCTTCTCGATCTCCATCATCAGTCTCGGCAGCTTTAATCGTTGTTTCTATCTTCGCAAGGGTGTGGAGAGGTGACGTATCACTTATTTCTCCCTCAGGTTGAGAAGCCTGCCATTTTGAGGAATTGTCAGCTGTGGATTCTTCGAGACTCTGCACCCCATATGTCCCATCCCCTTCATCGTCTGCGGACGCAGCTTGAGAATCTTGTATATCGCTATCTCGAGCTAGGAAAAAGGTCTCAGAGGACATGGGGCGGAATTCGTCCTCTGGTCCCGCTGGTGGTGGGGATTTGCGGGGTCGTGGTAGAAAGGTATCAGAAACCACGGGCCGCATGGCTACGGGGGGGGGAAAAGCTGCAAGTAGGTATTGAAAAAGGCCACTAACACCCGCATCTGGTTGGAATACGTTAGTTGTTAGATCATGTAAAGGCAGGTGGATATAGATGATGGGATGTGCTATTGTTGGGAGAAGACGATAGATACCCAAGGCTGCAGCAACGTGGGCCGGGATGTATGACGTGTGACCCTGAATAGTAGTTAGTGGCCACTTCCTACTACGGAGCAACCATGCCAAACGCGACTCACTACCATTAGTGAGTGCGCCACACTTTAAAGGAATTCACACCGTAACGGAATTGGTATCTTTTGTATGGATTCATCATATAAACAGTACTTATAGAAAAACATGAATATCTTCAACATCATAATAGATATGAGTTCTATATTATAATTGAAGTATATACATCATATTCTATGTATATTACAGTATATTAAAATATTTTTTTCTAAATAAAAATATATCTGAAATGAAATTTGCTAAATTTATTCAAATTCATCATAGCAGATTTCAAGTAAAAGAGAATGAAAAAATTTTTATTAAAAAAAAAAAAAACTGAACATAACAAGTGACGGTTAGCTGGCGGCCGGAATGGCGGGTTTTCGCTGCTGCTTTTCGGCCTTCTGCTAACCGCCCAACCTCGATCATCACGTGAAACTATCCCCACGGCCGCGCCCCTTCCCTCCACGCACGACCACGATTTTTGAACTTCTGCATTTTCGTGGCTTCCAGTCAGTCACACTTACCCGCCGGGGGGGGAGGCGTGATTGACGCATCACTCTGGCGGTTTCGGTTCCCAGCCAGACCATGTTGTTTTCACAGCCTCGAATCGACCTCACTCACGTGATGCCGTGAAGGGGTTCCTTCCTCACCGCCTTGTACCAGAAAACGGGGGGAGCTGCCTCCATGCAAGCCCTTCAGTGTGGCTTGCACACATAGCGAGACACCATTTTATTCTCGGCCTCTGTTGTCGGGTACTAGTCAAGTTGCCCATCCTCCCAGTAAGAGAGGAACTTGATTAGTCATTCAAGAGAAACATCGAATTAATCTCTACCTGAATCCACTGGCGGGGC
>NW_001813979.1:2309685-2329577 GCF_000149585.1 Histoplasma mississippiense
ATTCTTCCTGTTCCTCCTTTTACTGCCGGCTCTCCTTGGGCTGTCTTTGATCATGGCGCCTCTCTCTTGTTTGGCCGGACCTGACAAGCAGAGCAGGAGCAAGACGGATGTCAAGTCTGACCTGGATACCCTCTCCGCACTGGATGCCATCTTTTCCGACAGTGGGTACGAAAGTGGCTCCGTCAGCGAGGGCGAAGACGACGACGAGGGCCAACTCCCCCCTGAACACTACCTGGCCTTAGCAGAGAGTCTTGATGTCTCCCAGCTTCGACAGAAGCGGTACAGCCCCAAAACCCAGGAAAAACTCGATGAGATCTGTGATTACTGGGAGAGGTAGGCAGTGGCTCATTTGAACTTTGAACCGGGTTATAAGCTCACCAGTGATGCTGGGTAGGTATTGTCGACACATCAAAGCTAACGCGGAGTGGCAATGATTCTGAATCTCAGATATAGAGGAGACAGTTTGCTTCCTGTATGAATTCTTTAGTTGGCAGTGTGACATCCATCATGGGAAGAACAATCAACACTGTCTGGGTATTCAATGCAAAAGTTCACTGAAGACATTTTGGAAGTGGTGGCACCTTGTCCTCAAACAGGAAACAGCATCTGGACTTGGCAAAGATACAATTGTCAAGGTGGAAGATGTGAGCATCTATACTCTCTCTCCTCAGAATACTAAACCAGAAGTGCCATTAATCTCCTGCAGATTGTTGCACGGGTGGCCACAGAAAAAATGCTGGTGTTTGTTGAGTGGTCAAAGAAGAACATGTATATTGAAGACATTGCTGAGTTTGCTCAAAGTGTTCTCATCACTACTGAGATGACATTTGTCTGTGGTTGACAGTGTATCCAAATACTTTTCTTCTTGCAACTTGCAGTCATCACTGCAAGCCGTCCCTCAGCACTCCTTCACCTTCAGTATTGAGACATAGTGTTAACCCTGATTCAAGTTCCAGACAGTGGACGTCCCCGATTGTTCATATTCTTAAAACCAGACTTCACTAAAAGATTTCTTGGAGATAAGGCATTGTATGTGTTTCTAATCCTCACAGCATGGCCTGATTGATTGATGGAATTGATCGGAATGAGTTTAAAGTTCTGGAAATCATCTTTGACTCAACTCAGATTCTCAGTCCACATATCTGCCTGCTGTCTATGCTCTTTTACATTGGAGGATTTAAGTCGATTTCAACAACTGGGCCGGTGTTGGATTCTGCAGAGAGACTCTACAGTGTCAGAGTGTTGGATGGTAAGGGACAGCAGAAGTTACTACTAAAGAATGAGTTACAAGATAAGTTTGTGTTTTGCCAGACTGAGCAGACGCTCACTGAATTTAAGATTGTCTTGAAGAAGATGATGAAAGCATCTGTGGTGAGCTCTCAGATGCACCGAGCCGGCGAGATCACAGGCTTTGAGCAGGTTGCCCATCCATACAATCTTTGATATGCTGGAGCTAAGGCATTCAACAACAGTGGTAAGTAGGCCCTCTGTTCCCTTTGTGTTTCAGTCAAATCAGAGAGTTAATGATGAACAGAGGAAGTTCCAGAGGCTCTTCAGAATGTCATACTCCAACACATGGATATCCGCACCTTTGTCAAGCATTATCAGGTGGACGTTGACATGGATGCGCAGGGTATAGTCCGGAAAACAGGCTCCCAAACAGCGTTGGTGCGATTTGCCTGCTCAATGAGTGCGTCAATTGACTCCAACCGACCGTACAAGCTCTCTCCAGAGGAATCGCGGTCACTCAATTCCCTCCCAGTTGTCCTTGGCCGGCAGGCTACTGTCCGGAAGCGCAAGCGGGATTTGGAGGATCGCGAAGCTGAGCTAGAGCGTGCCAACAAGGTATGCAAGACTGCTTTCGGGCACCTTGACGACAGAGTACTCGCTGAGTCCAACCCGGAGGTCCTGGAGAAACTGGAGATTTTCTGTGATCGGGTAGCAGAAGCAAAGTCGGAGCACAACAGGTCTATCTGTGAGCTGCGTAATGAGAAGCAGCAGCAGCGGAACCGACGGATCTGTGAGAACCTTGAGCGCTATAAGAATGAGCAGCCTGTGATTGACCTTGAACGACAACTGGCTGGGAAGCTGGTGGATACCAAAGTCATGGACACCTTCGAGCACGAGGCCTTCATGCCTCCCGAGCACCTGTTGTTTGTTGACAGCATGCTGACCATGCCAGGTGCCTGCCTTGAAGCAGAGTATCAGCAGCGGATCAACACAATCAACGCGGGTGTTGCATTCTGCGGCATGGAGGAAGGGCGACCATCGCGTCGGTCCACCCAGTCCCGCAGCCGGCCAGTGCCCGATGATGACAATCCCTCCCCTCCGGCCAAGCGGCAGCGGCGCTCCGAGGATGACACTGAGTTCCTTTTGCGCCAAGCAATCGAGTCGGTGCAGGTCAAGTCTACAGCTAATCAGTCCCAGGCCTGCTTTCGGCCTCGCGTTTGCTTTCTATGCGTTGGGAATCCTAGTTGCTCATTGAAGGACCGTATTATGAAATACGCAACACCCGGATCACTTACAAGGCATTTTCAACGAAGACATATCAACCCTCCATGGCCGGCCACTGGGGTTGAGTGCAATGTTTGTGAGGGAAAGGCGTTCCCCGCCAAATCTGCGCTTTTAAGTCACGCAGAGGAGGCCCATGGAACAGTTGTTCGGGGTCACGCTCAGGAGAAACTAGCAATAGAATGTCAACGAAGCCTAGAGTACTATCTTTGTACAATAGATATATATATAATATATATAGTGAAAGGAGTGGTTCTTTCATGGCTTTCCTCACTCTTCACTGAGTCGCTGGTTTACGATGTCTGGGTTATTTTGCGCATCTTGAAGCGTCAGCAATAACCAGAATAAATCTCCCGAACAAGTTCTCATGAAGCTTTTGAGCAATAAAAGTGTTGTAACAGAAAAAGATTGGAGCTGTCTCCTTGTAAATCATTTGATGTAATTGGCTAATATAAGGTAGACACCAAATTTTCTCAACGTCTGGTTTCGGTTACTAGCTGAGTTTGAGATCCCACAGCAGAAAGTCCTTGATTAAATCATTCTACAGAACCATCAAATTCATTCTCTTCCGCACTCCAAATGGTGTGCCAAAGATCACAGACAAATGGACCACCCTCTGCCAAAAGTTCCTGGAAACATTCATTCTCCCCAATCTGGCCAAGAATTGAAACCACATAACGTGTTACCAAATTCCTCATGGCATCTACCTTCTTTTCGGAGTTTGGCGGTGTGTTCATGTAGACGAATCGAACTAATTCAATGATCCCATTCACTCCAGTGTCATAAAGCTTGAAGGATTTCATTGTTTGATACAATTTGGATAAAACCAGCTGGCACAGCGAGTCGACGCCATATTCATCAGCTAGCACATACAGTCGTGCTTGTTCGAGAAAGATAGGGGAAAAGTCTTCCCAAGGGCCGGTATTTTTAGGTGGCGTGAACGGACAGTCTAAGTTGCCACTTTGCAAGCTCGGAACCACCGAGCTTCTTGAAAATGCGTCCCGCAAATGTCTAGTCCAGACACTTCGCTCTTTATATGGAATTTCTGGGTTGTCGCAGAGGTCTTTGGGCGGCGGATCCGGCGCAGGCATAGGCTCCGGCTCCGACTCAGGCGCGAATGCAGGCTCAGTTGCAGCCCTCGCCCCCCAGGCATCCCAGTCAGTAACCGAGAGCCTCTTTTTCTTTCTTTTCGCGGTTTTTGTAGCCTTGGCTGCCCCAGCTGGCTGCTCCACAGGTGGAGTCTCGCCACTGATCAGGCGAGAAGTCGGGGGTGTGTAGTTTCGGAGATAAGCAAATTCACATAACCGAGCGAATGTGTCGACGTCAACATGTGACCAAACAACGTGTCGAGTTTTGGCCTCAATCATTTCGCCATTCATAAGTGAATTCAAGCTTGGAGAGAGCCCTGCCAAAGCAGAAGAATGTACTGTCACTTCCTGCTTATGGGCGCCAACCGTGAAGGTAAATACAGAATAGAGGGGAACAAAGATAACTAAGAACATTAAATTTAGAACATCTAGCCTTGCAACAAGAAAACTCACCTCCCAAAGACACCCTCCATCTGAAATGACGATTCTCCAAAGGCGCAAATTCGCAAAGTCGACGACTCCACATCGGGCGAGAAGAGCAATGGATTAAGTATTGACAAGTGCTCACACGAGTTTTCTGTCAAGCAGAGTTGTTGATTCAGCAAATGTGTTTAGATTTGACTGGTTGAGCTGCTGAGTCACCTCTCTGCACTTTTGTAGATACTTCACCGTGCCTCAGAATCAGCTTCTGGTCTGTTCCCCGTTTTAGCTATCACACAGCCTGGATGGAGGAAGAGGAATGCTGAATTGCTCAACCAATGGGAGCTAAACACACAGCAATGCCAAGTTGGCACAGATCGCTTTTCTGGCTCCGATTGAAGTCGCACCACGAAAACGAAGACAATTGGCTGTTGAAACAATCAACTGGTTAGCGTCATCGGATGACATCCCGGTAACAAAGGCACAGAGGTTGAGAAGCCAACAGATATTTTGTGAAATGATTGGCTCTCAGCAGATTTCCTCTTTGAACACCGTGCAGAAATCAGGCAACAATGCTGATTGCGGGGGAAACAGAGCACTTCCATCGTCAGGTGGGCGAAAAAAAAAATTTCGCCTTCCACACTCGAGTTACCATCAGTATAACCGGAAAACAATGGCCAAACAGCAGGTATTTTTGCAACAGAATCCAGTCCCATTCCAAGTTCTCCCAAAGCACAAGATCAACATTTTCAGCACCGATCGGGCCGTCATACTCAGCAAACAGTACAGAGATTTAATCATGAGTACTACTTCCGGCTTATCAGGCTTTTGCAAATATCCACCTTGCCGACATGCGAACAACGAACATGCACAGAGAACTTGTTTAGCACCAGGGTGTAGAAAAAAATGGAAGCGTTGCCAAATCGAGAACCCATATAGAATAAGCAAGAAGTGCCCTGACCATCCCGCAGTCAAGGAAACCTTAGGTTGGGCAGAAGACTTGGACGAGTTAGACGGGTAACAAAGGTGGCCTTAAGGTAATAAATTATCCACATTCATGTCTTCCTCATAATCTTTGGAGCCAGCTCTATCGGAGTCTTCTTCAAACACTTGGAGTAATTCGGCGGTGTTAACATCAACGTCAGCTTCAGGGCCTCTCATCTCTTTCAACCACTGAAATATTGCTCGGGTGGGATCTACCCACGAATGGAAGTAATCATTGGCATCGGCGAGGAGTGATTCTGGACAGGATTTGTGTTTGGTTGTATCAGGGACATATTTTTCGTGTACACTGTCACACAATCTGATCCTCGAAAATCCTGGGTCCTCCACCATCCCTTCAAGGCCTTCCCAAGACCAACTCACGTAGCGGAGGTAGTGTTCACAGTTTGCGTGACGCTGGACGTCAAGAGAACTCAACTCAAGTATAGACTCACCCGGTGGCTTCCATGGAGACATTGGAGTTGGTATTAAACGACGTTCTGGTCCTCGTGCAGAAGTGATGAAAAGTAGAAATGCCTCCTCTACTCGGGGAAGACAAGGCCCTGGTGGCACTTTTCGAGCGTCCTGCTCCGAAAGTCGACAAAAGAATGAGTGTGGCGACCCTGTCCACCAAGATAATGGTAGATTTGCTCTCCACATGCCAGAGCCGGCGAGAACTTGCATGAACTGTCTAGACACAAGTGAGGATACAGAGGCCCCCATCCATAGCCCTCCAACAGTAGGCGAACGAGCGCAACCCTGCAATGGCCGCTCTTTCGATTTCGGCGGGCCACTCTGCCAAAACTTGGTTTAACCCACACTCCGGACACATGACAATAAGTTTCAGGGTCGTATAGAGTATGTCGTAACACAGCAGCAATTCCAGCGGCACTAATTGTCATGAGGGAAGGAATTTCAGAAATGATGCCGGCAAATATGTCATCGCCCAAGGGATCACGTCTCTCTTGCGCCGCATGGTATGGGATCGGGAGGGCGGCGGGTCTGGCAAATAGACTATGTGTCGGCAATGCCAATGCTGCAAATAATGCAGCAAGTCCTTGCTGACGAAGGTCATAAGTTGCACAATAACGAGAAAGAAAGCTCAACGCCTCAGTGGCGCTGGGGGGTTTGGATGCCGTTATCCGCTCTGTAGTGCAAGGTACCAAAACTGTGAAGTCTTCACTGCCAAGTTGAATGCTCCATGGAGACAAATAATCATTTCCATCCCGTTTGACAGTTGCCCTCCAACCACTGCCATTTGCCAAAATAGAGGCCCACCAATCGGCCTCGTTGGTGCTGCATTGTATTGACCTGAGACCGGTTTTCATATGTTTGTCGCGGTTATCAACAATTGGAGCCGTTGCTCCTGTATAACTTATGCTTCCGCAGTGAGCTTCCGCCCAAAGTGCCGATAAAATAAATGCCCATGCGCAAGTGAACGCTGCTAGGTAGTTGCCGCGAGGTGGATTGGTTTCTGCCCCGTCAGGACCTCCAGATGAGCTCTGCACCCAGGAAAAGCGCCCATCCAACGAACAGTAAGTTGGAGTTGAGATGCCGAGTAGAAATTGTTCAACTGATGTCGCGTTGCCCATTCTACATACTTTCGGCACAGACTCAATGTGCCAGATCGCTCTGCCCTTAGCATACAAGCGGCCATGCTCGCCTTTGACTCCTTTCAATGATGCCGTTGTATAACTTGGAACATCCCGAAGAAAGAGCTGAAATGCTGCTGGGGCAAACTCGCGCTGCGAAGCCGCAAACTGAAAAATTCCACTCCATATCTGATGGCTCCTCTCAAAAGTAAGGTGGGGCTCATTATCGCAAGGATAAAATGTAAAAAAATCGCATTCCATAAGGAATTATTAAACGGTAATAGCTTTGAGCAAATCTTAGTGGTAGAAAATCAACTAAGGGAAAACCATCACGAACCTGGCGACCAACTTGATCGATTTAATTTGATTTACGTCATCTACACCTCCCCAGCCACCTTGAAGCGTTCGGAATAGCAGGACTCCAACGAAGTTGCCTTTGTCTTGGCATTTGCAAGGATTAAAAGAGTCAGTCATAAAGGTTGTCCCGCCGTTCCCAGTTCGGATCAGCGGACTTCATTCAACTCACTACTCCGTACGCTGAAAAGACCAGGAATTAATGATTTCAAAACTAGTCAATTACACAAAAGTGGGTATAATGATTCACAGCACAGTATTAAAACATTGATGTAGAATCATATTTAAGTACCATGTCTTCAGTTCGGAAGCCAGGGCTCTTTATCGCCAGCTGTTTGGCTAGTCCCGTCAACGGTCGTACCAAGGGACTCACTGCGGATTTTCGGCGTTTTCGGATTTCCCTGAGGTACTTCTTCAGCTGGAGCCGCAAAACTCCATTGGGCATCTTGATATTCATCAGGCTCAGTTGACCCGTCAGAATCGTCCAGGATCGGCGTTAAATCCGAAGCCGTCCGGTTTTGGGAGATAGGAGAGTGAGCTTTAGAATGTTTTTCATTTGCTGCTCTAATAAGTTCATCTCTTGTTTCTTTTGCCCAATCTCGACCATTTCGGTACGCTGAAGCTCCTTGTCGAAAGGCCTCGGAAGTATCAGTAAGGGCAAACGATCGGAGCTGTGTCATAAAATATTTGGGGTGACTATTCCGGGCATCTGGCTTGCCGATATGGGTAGCATACATCTTTAGTGTCCCTCCATGGTAAGTTGACGTAAGAGTGTAAGCATTGTTATCGTAGGTCTGCTCTTGCCGATAGGATCGTAGAGCATCCATTCCGCGGGCACCCAGGGCGCCATCGTAGCATGCTTGCCATGTGGCCACAGCGAGAGATCCGTCGGGGCCTTTTGCCTCCAAAAAGAAGTTTGGTGCCATCGGGAGATCATCCTGGGTTGATGGAATAATTCGATCACTAAGAGCTTCGTGGATTGAATGATTCAGTTGTTCAGGACGCGCGCCAAAAAAGTGATCTGGTTTGGCTGAAGACAATGTTCCATTAGTTAAGGGAGCAAGATTTCCAAATGGATATTCCCCTCCGACACAATTACGGTCACCAATATCGCCGTCAAGAACTGGAATCACTGAGGTTATAACCAGCTTCTCTTTAGATGCCTTTGCATCTGTTTCTCTAAAGTCCTCAAAGCGCTTTTCGGAGAATTTTGAGGGAGAAAGAGAGGCTCGTGGTAGTGCCAATCTTTCATGGATCTCCGCCAAGTTATCAGGTTTTGGTGGTTTTTGGCCGTCAGGGTATTTATACTCTGGGGGATAAACACTGTAGTTGATTAGATGCTGCTGAAAATTCCGACTATAGGCTGAGGTGCTTGAGGTTTTTGTCGTTGTCTTTGTGTCTCTAGCAGAGGATGATGGAGGGGATTTCGCGCGACGCTTCCGGTTAGAGCTGGACGTCCTTGAGCTCATCGGAGCTGAATACTAAGAACATGTTAGTGGCTCAGAGTCAGCCTCGGTTTTGCAGTTACATACATTCTTCAAATCGGAAAGGTCGGGTCCTCCCAATCTTGAGAGCCTTTTTATCTCCCTTAACTGACCGGGTGAACACTCGCTGAGAAAATCAGTGGGCAGGATGGGTTTCGGACCCGCCTCCTGCTCCGCCTGAAACAGGCGAGTGATGGGCCTTCGGTGCTGGCGGTCAACCGGTTTGTGAAGCTTTTGCAGTTGATTTAAGGCAGTGTTTCTTCGGTCGTGCTCTCTTATCGCGTTTTTAGTTAAATGAATCTCCGACAAATTATCCCAGTAAGAGGGGGAATGATCAAGTTGCTGTTTCTTCGACAGTCGCTCGGAAGGTGGCTCAGGTTGCTTCCTCTTGCGCGAAAAGCGAGAAGCTTCCAGTGGAGGCATATGGCGGGGCAGGCGGAGTTGGTGCCCAACCAAAAAGATGGGATGAAGTAAAGGTCTTTATATCAACCACATGCTGCCCCTGGCGCGTAGGTCGAAACATAGAGCGACCCTCAAGCACGTTCATTAGCATTGGGGCCCGAGACCCTGGGCCAATTAAGAACGATTCACTTGCTTCGATCAGGATGATTTGTCAGCTTCAACACGAACGTAACTTGATTGGTCTAGCTGGAACTGGGAATTTTCATTCAAGGGTGCAAACCCCTCTTGCGGGTTACTGGTTGATGGTCGCGAAAAATGCTACGGCTACAACGGCCCCATTCATGCATCCGTGCCTCATTTGGGTGGGATATGTTTGGGGACTAATGTTATATTTTTTTCACCCACTCTGAGTGCCGTGGAGTTTGGGCAAAGTTAACAGTTAGTGGAAAAGATAGAGGATTCCCCATGCAAAAAAGAAAACCTGTGCATAGGATCGAAATTCCATAATTTTGAATGTTCCCTGGATAATGATAGTTCCAAATTCTGGAAATTTCATGGTCACCAGGCAAAATCATATGACGCTGGTTTTTCAAAATGGATTATCCCATCCACCCAGAATTTTCTGCATGTATGCCTGACAGGTAACATATTGGATATCAGTCTTGAAAGGCTCTTTCTTTCTCTATGGGAGAAATAATAAAATATGGGGTGCGCATCTGACTTTGATTGAGCAGCCTCTAGGACACGCATCAAAATTCCCACCCCACCGAAGTCACCCCACACAAGTTTTTCACCCTTCAAAGCTCTCGTTCAAAGATTGAAAAGCGGGCTACCCTTGTCCAACTTCTGTCTATGTAATATCAAACACTTAGCCGAATATTGAAAAAAATACTCTGTTTTGCCCCCACGTTGTCGCGATTTCTCATCATTCCATAGAAAAAGACAGGAGACCATCCCGAGGTTTGATTTTGGTTGTGTCTTTCACCTTTGACTTGCGATAAGGTGAATACAGATTGCATTTTCTCCATTACCATCCGTCTCTGTGATTACTGATATGCGATAGCCAAGGCCTTTAATAGTTATAGAGAAGCCAGGTGTGTTCAAGTGCGCCTTGGTTATGGCGGTAAGTCCATCCAGATATTCGTCTTGCTCAACCACCGTTTAACTCTTTATTGATGCGTATCTAATGTCCATATATGTCCAGATAGGTGACGACGCTCTTTCAGGGAGAGAGGAAAAAGACATCCAAGCCCACTATTTCCCGCCGACCCAGCATGATAGAACTATACACTTCAAAGGCCATTACTTGTCGATATATAATAAGGAGACAGAAGACTATGCAACGCACGAAATCCACAACTATCCCACGACGGATTATAGACCCTTCACAGTACCCGCCGGTTATACCACATACGTAAGGGGTGCCAGCGTGTACTTCGAAGTCTAGGATAAAAGAACAAGCTGCATCCCAAACGCGGTGACGATATCGTATGCATCTTCGTTTCCACACCAGATAGTCAGAGAAACATCCTGAATGTTATCCTTCGGGAACAACGTGGCCAGGCAAGACGTCGTTTCCAAGTTTTGGCTTCTTTCCCACTTCCACTGTCGACTGGTCTGGAGCGCCGCTCTGAATGGTTCGGATAGTTGTGATATATTGACGGCTGGAGCATTTGTGTATATAAATCCGACCTCTACGGGTAAATGGTTAGCTGCGCTATCCGAATATTTGAAAGGCATTTTCTTACCCCTATTTTCCTGGAATCCCAGTTGTGGGTCTTCCAATTTGCGTTTTTTTGAAGGATACACCGTACTGTGGTAGGTGCCCGGTTGGTCCCGTTCACCATTGGGGCTAACTGGCTGTCCAAAGTTGAAATTGCTATGTGGTCCATCGCGCACTTGTCCTGTCCGTTGATTAGCCACGTCCAGTGAGGGAAAGCAGCGGTCGTCTTACGCTGATAGAAGACTGGTGCCGTGGATATTATTTGCTGTAGGCTCGGCAGCCGAGCTATAGCACTGGTGAGCACTGCTCGCATTCGCGCGAATGGGAGACCTTGACTCACTCATTGTAGATGGGTATTGGTTCTGAAGAGCCCGAGTGGCTCCACTGGTTATCGGTCTCAGCTGTGTATATACGGGTGAGGAAGGGGAAGGCTGATCGTTCCTCTGGGGAAGCTGAGCTTGACGCTGAGAGACTGTGTCTGACTGCCTGTCAGTGACGAATAATTGGGAAGAGTGGGTATATCCTACTGCGAAGGATCTTAAACTCCTCACACATCGGCCTCTCTTCTTCAAGCTTATCCATAGTATGCAAAATCTGAGGTGGCCAATTGATGCCTACTTTCGTCTCATCCTTCAACATCTTTATAAGACCTTTGAACACTTCTGTGCTTGATTCGGTCCATACTTTGGTGGGATAGCTTGTCAAGAGGGTGAGAGCGGCGTCAGGGTCGTTTTCGCATAGTCCACGAACGGTTTTAATTCTCATGGAATTGGATTCCATTGCATACTTTTTGGCTCTGCTGCAATATTCCGACTTTTTGAGTGGCCCAAATGCTAGCCTGAAGTTTGCGTTTATAGTCCGCAATGTATCCAGGCTGTTGTTTTCTAAGATCTTCCTCGTCGTTGTATTCCCTTGGGTGCTAAGCTCGCGAATTGTGGCCCGCAGGCGTTCTTGGAGCACGTTTGCGGCAGTTTGCGCATCGTCTTGAATCTTTGTTATGGCACTGATCAGCTTTTGGGTCAATCGGCTGATTGTTTCGGCTTGGCTCTCCGCAAGCTCTGGGGCTTTCGCAAAAGTGACGGACATGGCGGCAAATCTTTCAGCCTGCTCCGCCATCGCCGAGATAGCGTCCTCGCAACGGATGGCTTTCATTCCGATGTTTTGTCAAATCCAACTATCGGTGATGTTTGATAACTGTAAGGCAACTGAAGACAGACAAAGTTCATTGTCGGAGAGGGGAAATGTATCCTTTTTTAAGTTGGGGGAGGCCGTATTGGCTGCCTGCTTCTGGAGCTCATCGTTTCCTGTCCAGTAAATACATTGGGAAAAATATTTACTCGCCACAAAGGCAGACTACACTGACTTCACCTTCTATTCATTCGCTGCAAGTAATCCTTTTGTCAATCACAATGCAAGCTCCTCCTGCTCCTCCTAGCTTCAACACGCCTCCAGAACGCCCCGGCCATGAAGACCTCAGAGAGCTGTACCCTGCTCCTTCTGATGCAGAAGCTGTCGATGATCATGCGCCGCCTTCATCCACCCGTACTCCTCCAAACAGCCCTGGTGTGGAGATACTTCGGGAGAAATTCATCAAAACAAAAGCAAAGTCACCTGTTAAGAAAGCCACCCTTGAACTAGGAGACCTTGCAGCTCCAAAAGCATGCGAAGACAATGACAGGACGCCGTTCATCTCGCGGGGGGAACTGAAAGATCTTCTTGTGGCCGTGCTCGCTGACCTCAAGTCTAACCCTTCAGCTGCCCAATCCACAAAAGACACAGGGACCAACCCAGCTGATTCTGAAGAAGACAAGGAGAAGGAAAAGGATACAAGGGTCCGCGCTTCCAGAAGGGAATATAAAGTGGTTAACGAAGTGTAATGTTGAGGCCCATACCAGGTTCAAGAACCTTGCTGACTGAGACGCAGCTGGGACTCCAAAAAATACGAATATAAGATCACAGATTCCCCTCCGGCTCAAGACATCAGCGAATTAGATAAATACGCATTCATAGTTCGCAAACGTATTCGTGAGTAGTATATAGCCGTGGATAAGAAGCTGCTAACAAGTGTTCAGACCAAAAAACCGAAGCGATCTCAACCTACATTGACGTCAAGTCAACAGGTTTACGAAACATTCTGAGAGCCATTCTGAAAAACAACACGACAGCCGATCTTGGAGTCGACAAACCAGTGGTATGGTGGTTTTTCTCCCATGGACTGAAAGTCGCTAATGGTGGCATATAGATCGAGCAAAATTTGCTATTTCATTTCCTTCCAGAGCTAAAAGAGTATTCCAGCCCATGTGCCGCACAAGATAACCAAGACGTTGAGGCTGAGGCCATGGCTCACCGGGATCTACTGCTACAGCATTTGATGAAGGTGTTTCAACCCACCTTAGAACGACTTGCTTCCTCCCGGCGTGATCGGAAAATAGCTTTTGATCTTCTATGGGCATTCTTCAAACCAGGCGCGCTAATATATGTGACCTGCCCGTGGACCAGTTTGCCTCGCTGTATTCGTTACAGTTTCGGCGAGGAGAAAATCACGCCCAAAGGCACTATTTTCGAGGTCCATGGCCACTATCTTGATTTTGATGGGGATGTATTCGGTGAATCAACCGAGATTGTGCAAATAAACAAGTTCCGAGGAGCAACTCTTGTTGAAAATCTCCCCGCCTATCCGCTGGAATACCACGCCGACCCAGCAATCAAATCACGCCTCGTATCCAACGGTCAGAAATTTGTCTCGTTGATGGGAAGCCATCACTGCCAGTATCGGGGAACCTCCTTTATCCAGCGCAAGGATGGAATGCTAAAATATCCTGTGGACAGTAAGATCGTGGTGGATGCCAAGGTCTTCCGCGAAATGAACCCGAACTATGGCAGACTGGAGTCTAAAAGACCTCATATGGTTGACATGTTTGGCACAGTTCTAGAAACCGAAAGCGTCGACCGCATCGGATGCAGAAATCTTGATCCAAGCCAGATGCTGGAGGATGACCTGGCCCTCTGTAGTCCAACAGTGTTGGCATTTTCCCTGAATGACAAGATATGGGGTACAGATTCACATCCCATAATGTTGTCTTGATTTATACTGAGTGCGGCCTAGGTGAATTTGCTGTGGTTGCTGTGGAAGACGTTGAGCCATCCAGTTTCTCAAACACCGCATTCAACCTTTTAACCCTCCCTAAAGATAAGAAAGAAGTCATTCAGTCCCTCACTGAGAGCCGAGTCAACATATCAAGCTTTGACGATGTTATTGAAGGCAAGGGACAGGGCGTTATCATCCTGCTGCAGTAAGCTGCTCTGAACAGAAACTCACTGAACACGTGACAGCGGTCCACCGGGAGTGGGGAAGACGCTAACCGCCGAGGCTGTTGCTGAACGCCTTGAAAGACCACTCTACTCAGTACGTTTATATCAACATCAACATTTGCAGGCATCTAACTGCTTTAGATCTCATCCGGAGATTTAGATACGCAAGCTGGCCACCTGGAAGGCCAGCTCACTTCCATCTTTCAGATTGCCAGCAAATGGAAAGCAGTCCTCTTGCTTGACGAAGCCGATGTGTTCCTGCAGCAGCGGGACAACCTCCACCTGGAACGGAACCGTCTTGTTGCTATATTCCTACGCACACTTGAGTACTATCGAGGAATCTTCTTTCTCACCACTAATCTTCTCCAAGATTTTGATCAAGCCATCCTTGATCGAATTCACCTTAAGCTTCAGTATCACGATTTCGACCCTTCTGCCCGCCTTGATATCTTCAACCACTTCCTCCGTAAGGCGGGGGCAAACGTTGACGAGCAGGAGCTTGAGAAGTTTGTTCAAATTGGGCTAAATGGTCGCCAGGTGAGCCCCTACAACGTTGGTTAAGACAGGTCCACGCTGACACATTGCCCAACCAGATTAAAAACATCGTGAGCCTCGCTCATAGGATTTCTAATCACGCTGAGGTCAAGCTGTGTGCGGATCATATTCAAACGGCCCTGTTTAGCAATGGATATAGCATGCCTCTGCCCTATGATACCAGCCTGTATGATTAATGATGACCTGGTCTGTGATGTCAGCCATCGCCATGATGAATGCCTATACGGCAAGGTAGAACCAGGAATATCTTCGCCAAATTGATTGGTCAGTGGTATGTATATCTAACAGATTCTCATGGGTGGGCAGCGCATAGGCTGCTGTAAGAACTGAATTGCCGTACTCGTGTTCTGCATCCAATAATTCTATGGGTGCACTTGATTAGTCCATGCTGTGTGTAGCTCGTTTCGCACATTAACCTTATCTCCTGTGTAGAGTGAAGGGTTTAAGCATGTCCTGGATTGGATAGAAGGAAACTGGTGATCCGCTGTTTGCTATCGCGAGTAGAATAGTCTGCTAAATAATTCGCCGTCTCGTGAATTAATGGGACACTTTATTAGATAACACTTCCGGTTCATCAAAGTGATTTGTGCCATCCAAACAAGGAGTGTGAATTTATAAAAGTCTGAAAGGATCCACGGACCTCCATCACATTTGCTGCAGCCATGCTCAATCGGTCTGGCAAAGGGCCTCAAGGGTATAAAGGTTGCTCATCCCCCCTCGGAATTATTGCTTGTCCCTCCCATCTTACTTTCCCATTTTGAATTTTTTGTCTCCCGGTAACAGACCCTGAAAGAGTATCGGCCGTAATGGATTTATCAAAGATATTGCACCCTAACACCACAGGCGAGACGGGAAGCACTGAGGAGGCCGACAATAAAGCTACCATCATCAGTCCTGTGGCTGGCTCTGAGGAGCAAACATTTATCAGCAACACTTCTCTTCACCGCGGCGGCGAAGTGCAGGTTCACCGGTAGCAAAGACAAAATGGTCGGCCGACGAAGACGCATTAATTATTGAGCTTCGAGGAAAGGGTATGAAATGGGAGGATATTAGCAAGCATATCCCCGGTCGAAGCCTGATCAGCTGCCGTCTTCATTATCAGAACTACCTTGAAAAAAAAAAAGGATTGGGATGAAAAGAAGAAAACCAAACTTGCACGATTATATGAGAGGTAAGGTGTCCTTCGGAGTAGGCACTAGAATGTAAAGCTAATGAGATTAGATTCAAAGCAGACATGTGGGCCAAAATTTCAGAGGAGATGGGTGTTCCATGGAGATCGGCAGAGGCGATGCATTGGCAGATTGGGCAACATGAGATGGCAGAGCGTGCCGGCGCCAAACCTTTCACTTTGGGAGATTCATCGGAATCATCAGACCCTCAGTACTTGCAAATTGAATCCGCAACAAACGAGAGTGGCTAATATTATCCATGTCGTGACAGCAGCAATGCGCCCGTCCCTTTTCCGTACGGTATTCTGGCCACCATCTTAGCTGGGTGACGGGCGACGGTGAATGACGGCGGGTGACAGATTGCCCAATCGCCGGCTCACCCCACCCGTCTGCGAAGCCACGTGATGTTAAGCATGTTCAGCCCTCCCACTTTCAAAGGTGGAGCATCGACTATAGTCAGCTAACTCCAATTAACAAGCTTGAGCAAGACAATATTGTTTGAAAATAGGATTTGAATACCCAGTACTGTTGTATGTATCCTGCACTATTGTATTCATAAAGTGCTTTCAACATGGTCGACTCAAACCTTCCAACATGGTACTCTCGCTTGAGTGGTCTCATCGCCAAAGAGGATCGGGATTTGAATCCTGAAGATTTTGATGACGATCTCTCCAGCCTTTCTGCTCCCTCTATCGATTCTGATGCAGATGTAAGCACATGAGCATATGGCATCAGGCTGTAACCGTCATTGAGAGGAACTCTAACTCTAAACGCTTTAATCCAGGATGATGAGGACGAGGTCGATCGGGATGATACCGCGTCAGACAGATCCTACAACGGGTCGGATGCTGATTTCTACTATGAACTCAAAGCGGAACGTCAAGAGCGGAAGATGGAGCTCCAGGAGATGAGAAAATACCACGAACAGGCCAAGGACAGCCAGCGAACTTTTGATCAAGAGAAGGAGAGGGAGGTTCAAGAGATGTATGACGCTGTCAAAAATGCAAAGAAGCAGAGCGAATCACCACTCAAGTCCATCGCTGGCCAGTCTTTCCGCCTATATTCTGTGGAGCATGTCAACTATTGCTACAGCTCTGGCGTGTATCCGTCAAAGTATGTCGAGTTCTATTGTTTGGACGAGGACAATCCTTTGGACCGACCCTCGCCAGCAAGGCAAGCTGTGCAAATGCACGGACACGTCTATTTGAATTCAGACACTGACTGTGATTTTGGACCGTTCTTCCCGCCCAAACAAACCGGACTCGATGAGTTTCAATTGATAAGCATCCGCGGGAAACACAAACTCACATTTCAACTCCTCAGCAGCGACTACCTAAAACTGAAAATTCCCCGTGAAGTAGCCTTCGCGAACAGGGATACACCAACGGATGCGCCTGAGGTCTTTGAATTTGCAGGCATCCGTTTTGATAGAGAAACGGAAAAGGCCAAAAGAAAGAGAAAACGCTCCCAATCCCCACGGGAAACCTGGTTTGAGATGAATCATCCGATGGGCCGGTGGAACCAAATCTGGCTGTATTGAAAAACCACATGTGGGATTCTCACACATAGCAGATAGGATATTCCCTTAACTCAGGTCTTCAATGGCAATGCTGAGATATGAAGCAATAAGAAGTTCAGATTTGTGTGGAACTTTGAGCTGCCCGCCCGCCATGAGAGCATTTTTGGTTTAGTGCCAACAGGTATTAGATCTCTCTATCCCCAGAAGGTGGATTAAGTCGGATCCCAGCAGGATCCCTGCTAGCATTCACTCGGTCTAGCATTCATTTGGTCTAGCATTCACTCGCACTCGGTCTAGCAATTTGCTCATCCTAGCCGTGACGTCGGTCTAGCATTCTGTCGGTCTAGCAATGTGTTCATCCTAGCCATGACGTCGGTCTAGCATTCTCTCGGTCTAGCAATTTGCTCGGTCTAGTAATTGGCTTGGTCTAGCAATGTGTTCATTCTAGTAATGACGTCGGTCTAGTAATTTGCTCGGTCTAACAATCACAAACCCGCGACATAGAGATAAAATTTCTTTTCTTTAAGCCGTTTGATCGCTGGTTTGGAACGGATGGCCTCTTAGACAGCCTTGCGCTTCTGTCGTTGATAAATGGGCGCGAATTCCTCAGCTGATTTCTAAACACTTTCTCTGAGTAAGTTCCTGGTGGTTCTTGAGGGATTTTGTGAAATATGAGATTCTTTTCAAGTCACCGCGCGAGCCGGGAGGCCCGACCTATGATTATTTCACGCACAAGTGGCAGTTTAATCGAAGTAGGAGTTCTCGAGTGTCTAGGGCCCATCAGAACAGCCTCTTGTATTACTATTTGGGATATATGGCCCTGTCTGTGGACGTAGATATAGATCACAGAAGACATGATTTTCGGCATATCTTTTTACTGATGTGATGATCGGCAGCAGAAGAATGCGTAACTAGAATGAGGCTTCTATGTCAGGCATCCTCACCAGAGGAATCTTCTTGTGAGGATGCCTGACATAGAAGCGAGCCGCGGGGTTGAGTTTTGCCATGTGGGCCTGGCAGGTCTAAGAAAGCACTCATTGAGTAAACCTACTCACGAAAGTTCCCAGAGGCACGTGAATTTTGCCAAGCCTAATGCTACCATGGAAGCAATGATTGATGGAGACATCACTATACCAGATGAAGGTTAATGTACCCTAATGTGCTGTGATTGGCTCAATGATTTCATTACCAAGCACCAAAAACACAACAGGTTGCCGGGGTATATTCATACTTGACCTCAGCCTTCAGCGTGCGGATCTGCTCTTTTTTCCTGCTCAGCTCCGCACGCTGCTTGGCTTCCAGCTCGATGTTCCGCTGCTTCAGATGCCGCACTTCTGCTTTGAGCGCCTTGATCTCCGTGGACTCCACTTCAAATACCGCATGGATTTCCTGGTTCGCGGCCGCCTATCCCGGTATCAGCACAGAACAAGTCCGGGGCGGGAAGAAATAATCTTATCAGAACAGCAGTCAAGCTGGCTGTTTTGCATTTCTTCAGTGGCTGCACTGCTGTGGGTGCAGAGGCATCAGGGAGCGTGGGGTCATCAAACAGAGCCTCATACTCTGAAAAGCTATAGTCCGTATGGCGCCTTTTTCTCCATAGTTCTTGTGACGGGGAATGAAGGGCGACCGTTTCTGCGTCAGTATCATCGTCGATGACGATGATGTCGTGGGGTTCAGATTCAGCGGAGGCCATGGCTGAAAGTCTGTTGCCCAAAGGCTCGCACGGCGGGAAGGTGGCCCCAGATCGGACGCTGTGGGAGGATGGAGAAGAACAAAGACAGGTCACATCAGAGAGGCGAACACAGCCACTGACGTTCACGTTGGATCGGGTGCAGCAGTTGGGAGGTGGAAAAGGAATTGAAAAAAAGTGGATTCGGAGGGGGGAGAGCTCTCTACTTATACTCCAGAGGGTGGGAGGCAGTCACGGGGTGCTCATCTCGGGCTGCGCTCTCCAGGCAATGAAGTACAGCGCTGCAGCCAGTTGTCGCATGTGAATCACCATAGGGGGAATTGAACAGCGGCTATCATCTGGTTTCGTACTCAAGGTAGAAGAGGAGAACGCATGGCAGTGCGATGGGCAGTTGGCTCGCCCTCTCTGGTTATATACCTGTGGCTAACCGCGGGTTGCCCCTGAGGAGAAAGACAAAGGACGCCGACTGTCAAACGAGGCTCCCCTCACCTGCCTACCCAAAGGCCGTTATTGAATGGCTTGGAGAGGCCACCTTATGGTTCAGTCGATCATGACATCCCTTTCGTGTACATGGATTGGTGCTACGTCGCTCCATCCGGGGTTGCAGATGCCGTCGTGACAGCAGTGAGTTTGGCTGCACACAACCCCCTCTCTTGTCTCCGAAGCATAGACGCCCGCTGGCGCAGCGCCGATTCCGTCCTCTCTGGGAAACACCTCCCTATCTCAGCTAAGGGTCGGCGCTCCCCCATCATGCTCAGGAGCCGTGCGTCGTCCTTGGGGAGCCATCACCACAGCTTGTCCCTGTGACCCTTTCTTCTCTCACCGCGCTCCCGCTGAGTATTCCCGACTGTGTGAGGAGCTGAGCGGCCGGCTGACTGCGCGCTCCCATCTCCCCATGTTTCGAGCGCTGAGTCGGGCATGCAACTCGCCAGAGTGCCTTCAAACAGCCAAGAAAGGAACTGCAGACACTCGTCGAGCTGTACTGACAGGAAGTGGGAGCGAAGGGCGGCGGAGGAGCCTTTCACAGATGATAAAGGGGTGGCAGCATGAATCTGCTTTGCAGCTGATTCTTCCTGACTGCTGAAATCCACC
>NW_001813979.1:2329677-2332806 GCF_000149585.1 Histoplasma mississippiense
CGTCAATGTCAGCGCTGCCATGGGAGAAGTGAGTCTGTCAATAGTTCGATGCGTGAGAGCTGTCATCTGTTCAGGAATTCTTACTCCAGCTGCCAGGCCCGTCCCCAGGGTCCCAGTGGTCATTGAAGGCGTCACAGAACATAGATGGAGGCTCAGAATATAGACAGATTGCTTTTAGACTTGCAAAATCATCAAACTGCTGAAATGGCTGGTGAAGATCACTGATTCCCCAAGATGCGTCGTCAGCAAGAATATCTGAATCAATGGAAATGTCATTCTGGAGATCCGTGGGTCTGAAGAAATCCTCTAAGCTACCATCTGAGCAGGATATGCCGGTTGACGGTGAACCGGCCTCAATGGCGCCTCCCTCAAGAGGAGGCAACTCAGTCGGCGCGTCAGAAATAACATCTTGAACATCATGAACTGAAGTGGGATGTGAGTTCAGAGCATGAGGTGCCTGATCATCAAGAGGCACTGCATCAGGCCGGGGTTTCTCTGATTTGAGAGGCGGCATACACAGCTCTTGTGGCTGAGAGGAGGAGCTCAATGGTGAGCACAGCTGAGTATTGCTGCTGGTGGGTACACAAGCTTCGGCTGGTGGTTTTGAGGGAAGGCTGTGCTTGGGAGGTGGCAGAGTGCAGGGGGAGGGATCACAGCACCAGGCTGAGGGAGGGGGTTTTCTGCCCACCGGTGTGTGAGAATCAGGGTATCTGCGCAGTGAGATTGGCTGGGGATGCCGCGGCTTCCATGGCTTGAAGTTGTTCGCATGAAATGCGAGGGCCATCTGGGTAGAAGATGGGGGATCTGTTAAGAGGGATATTTGGAGTTGGAGGGGATCTGAGGGAGAGTGGGAAGGGCAGCAGGAATTGGGCTTGAGGGGAGAGTGAGTGCAGGTGAGGAAAACAGATTTCAACATGTCAGTGATTTCATAGAAAGCCCAGCCACTCCTTATAGCTGCTCTCAGCACAGAGGCTCCACCGCCTCATCAGGTCCCATTCAACAGAAAGCAATGGAGTGAATCCCTTCAGTCATGAATCTCTTCTGAGACTGCTGATGCATCTGTTCTGGTCCAAAAACCATCTGCAGCTTGAAAACCTGTGGCTTGCTCCAATCGCGTTTGGCTGTCACCTTTTGCAAGCTTCGCATGTCAGAGCATGCACTCCTGACACCGCCCGCCCTGATCTGACCTGCAGGCACACCCCAGCACAGATGAAATGCAGCATTTTCACTATTGGCCCACGGAAAGGAATGTGACCATGGCAGTCAGCCTTGATGGCACAAACAGTGATGCAATCCACATCACTCAGGCCCAGCGTGCCCACCGGCCATCCCAAAACGCTCGGTCGGCTGCCGCCCAGTCCATCTCCACACGCAATCCAATCGGCGAAGGGAAGCTCAAGACAAGCGGAGTTTTCAAAGACAGACATTCCAAAAAGTAAAAGAGAAAAAATATACAAAAATCAATCAATCAAGTCAATAGCCAAAATCTCTGCTGTTCGGGAGCCATCGATCATGCGGCACAGCGAAAGGCGCAAAAGTGAAAAAAAAAAATTGGCTGCGGACACCCTAGCAAGCCTCAATCCAAGAATTTAGCCAAGTAGCATCGCGAGAGGCGACGTGGAGGGCCCAGAGGCCAATGAAGCAGTGTCAGACGGCGGTTCGACGACTCCGCAGGCGCAGGAAAACACGGGTGAAGGCCGGATAAGACGGCACCATCCCTGCAGGGGGGAGGGGGGAAAGAAGGGGGCAGTGCGCGCGAGCGCAGGAGGCTGGGCGGCTGGAAGAAAGAGAAAGAAAGAATGAAAGGAGGAGGGAGTGCGTGGTCGTTGTGAGGGTGCGAAACGGGTTTTTATAGATCGAGCGGTGTTCCGCTGAAGCGGCGCGAGAGGGCGCAAAAGCGGCGAGGGGGCGCCATCCCCGAAGCGGCAAGGGGCTTGCCGCAACGGGCCTAGCGCGACGGACGGGCCAATGGCGAGGGCGATCGAGGGCTCGGCGGACCCGCTAACCGGGCGAAAAGATACTTGAAATATGATATATAACTTATACTTCTATTATAATATAGAACTCATATCTATTATGATGTTGAAGATATTCATGTTTTTCTATAAGTACTGTTTATATGATGAATCCATACAAAAGATACCAATTCCGTTACGGTGTGAATTCCTTTACGGTGTGGCGCACTCACTAATGGGAGGGAGTGAGTGCGCTGGGCACGGTTAGTTAGTACCTTGCTAGTGGCCTGTGAGCAACTCGCTACAGCTAAAACAAAACAGTTTTCCGTGTCCTTTTATCTGGCTTTCTATACAAGAGTATTATTTTCAACGCAAAGGCTCCCTCTCTCCTTATATCGTTTCACCCTCATATATCTCCACAGCGGAAAGTATATCCTTGCTGCCGCTAAGGCCAAGTTCCAAATTAGAAACAATGAGGTTATCCATCCTCTGCTTCATGCGAAGTCGAAGAGCAATAGACCTACAATTTAAGTCAGTAGGAGTGGAAAGCCACGAAAATTGCTCGCTTTTGACCTCGATTTTTGACTCTTATCTTGAGTTATTGGAGTCTAAGCATCAACCCTTCTTTTCGATCCCCTGTCCTTTGGAATGATGTTAACATGCTGTCTCCTTTCCATTATCCGCCAGATGCCATGTCTTTTGTTATGGACCTATTTGAGCTCATTCATGCTTATATGGAGCATTTTTATTCCTGTCCGGGGCAATTTGAGTGAGGCTCGCGGATTTGCAACCGAATGTTGCACCGTCGTTCTTCACTGGCAGGCAATGATGATGCCTTTTGGTTTAACATCCTACCGTGTAGGGTAATATGCCTGGAATTCCTTTTCTCCTTTTTATTTTCATTTGTCTAGAACTGTGGATCCTGAGCTTCGACTCTCTCCTTCTACTATATATATATATATATATACGGTTCTTATACTGCGGAACTGACTTGTCTGGGATCTACCAAAGGGGTTCTATGCGCCACGATTCTCTCGATGGTTCTCTTTTCTGCCAAGTTGTCAAGAACAATTGTGTTTTCGGTGATGTTAATCCTATTGTCCCTTGCAGAGCTTGGACTTGGCCTCAATTCCCTTTCAACTGGGCGAATTTCTTGGTCAGACAATTCAAAGAA
>NW_001813979.1:2333973-2336875 GCF_000149585.1 Histoplasma mississippiense
CCTTGATGTCAGCGAGGCGGCGAAATCCAACCTTACTAACGAAATACCCCCGTGTCTCTCCATCGTATCTAGTACCCAAAAATAGGCCAATGTACAAACATGTGTGTACTGTCTCTTTTTCATTCTTTTCTACCATGAGCTTTTGTCCTCTTTAGCCCTAATTCTATTTCCCCTCCTGTTCTCGGCTCCCTCACACACCAGGAATATCAGAAAATGGAATCGCTTAATTAATGTCACAATTCAACCTTTTGCAAATTTAGTCACAATGCTGGACCTGCTGTGTGAAAAAGTGATGAAGATATCGTCATTCACCTGGGCACTGCATCGGTTGTCTCTGAGAGAAGGAGAAAGGAGGGAATAGGGAGAGCAAGCGCCTAGACTATTATATATTGAATGCTAACATTCTTTCTTTTCCTTTTGGCTTTCTGGCTCTAGGAAAGCAAACAAAGAATGGAGAAGAGGAATCTGGGGATCCTCTCTTTCTGTCTTTTTTTTTAATGTGTGTGCATATGCATAATTTCCCTTGTTATACCATCACGGTCATAGAGGTCAACTTTTTCACCCTACAGAAATACATGGCGTAGCTGCCATACCCAGCAGTTTCCCCGTGGGGCGCATAGCTGTTGCTAGAAATTACATCTGGAATAATGAACCTGCATTTCTGTCACTGTACGCTTACAATTTGCAAATGGGTATGTATGTATGTATGTGAGGCTTCTGCTTATGTAGTAAGTGGCTCTAAGATAGCTTTTCTTTTTTAAATATCCATAATTCAATGTTTGTTCATTGCTTCTATCATTCTATCAAGCCGCTACGAAATAATATACTTAAACAGCGGGAAGGTCTGAGGTAGCGATGAGAACAACCGTAGCTTCACTTTCTAAAAAAAAAAAAAAAAAAAAAAAATCGTATATTGTTGAGGAAAGATTAACAACGAAAATCTATCTTGTATATAATCCTTTCTTGTGAAATTGAAATGAAGTTTAATGCGAAGGACATTGTCCTGCAACGAACTTGAAAAAAAGAGTTAATAGCACTGAAAAAAAAAGGGGGGGTTGCACAACCAATATGCACAAGACTGAAAATCAAATCATCAGCGATCGGATACGTTTGTGGATAAGGTTGGGGGAAGTCGATTTATGAAGCCAGAGCCTCGACTGACGATAGAAGCCAGGAAAAGAGTCAAAAGATGCATTTGCGAGAAATTGCTAGCTTTGAGGGCGAACCCCTTTCCTGTTTTACGCGAGGTAAATAGATGAAGAACTCTTCTTAAAAGCAACAATAGCCATTACGAGTGTGCGGAGAAACCCATATGTGGTTGAACAACAGATGGTTGCAACTGCAGCAAGAGCTGGAGTGGCAGCGGGACACAGAAGGAGAAGCTTCAGATGCAGGTATTGACGAGCGGCTTCGGATTCCCTGCTGTGAATGACAGGCCTTTTGTTTTCTCCACAATCTATGGTCTGCCCTGTCGGCCTCATTCGTGAAGGTGGACGAGGGATATTAGACGGTGTATATGCATAGGACATAGGAGTGGGTATCAACAATCTGTATACAATTTCTGTTGTGGTGTTTGCCTCTCGCCCTATGGAGACCGATCAAAAATCGATGCATCTCCTCTGAGCTAGCTATATATATATCCAGAAATCATACGCAGGACGTAATATGCCTTTTCTTTTTTGTCCCTTTTGTTTCAAGCTTATTCTCAACTCCATTGGTAAAACGAACTCACCCCACCCTTCTCGAAAATGATTGTCGAAGACGACTGGGGTGATCAGAATGAATGGTCGGTGCCCTGAAAATTGATGCGCAGAGGGTACTGTTATTGATCGGAATGTTCGAATACGCCTTCTCCTGGAGGGTTGTTTTGGAGCGAGCCAGGGTGTGCAGAATATTCTGGCTTAGCGCGGCCCAGCAAATAATCTTACCATGCTGACTGGCTGCATGCAAGGCAGCTTTAGTTAAGTGGTTTCGGACAATTTCGCGAGTACATCGGACCCCACCCACGGTATCCTACGGGGGGTGAGCACCCTGTGCAAAATATCACCGCTGTGCTAATTCTTGTGTTTTTTCATCCCTAATCCTACAATTAAAATCTAGACAGTAGATAGTTAATTATTTTAATCATATTACATTAATTATTTTCTAAATAATTTCGAGTTGATGAATTATGAAATTTCAGAAATTATTTTAAAAATCTTTTCCTTTACGGTTAATTATAACTATCTTCTTTTTATTATAATTATTACTCTATTCTATAACTAATATTCTCTGTTTATAATTACAGATTTTATTATCATTTTCTACACTTTTGAATCTCTTCTATCAATACGGAGTACTATATATCACAGATCCTAATAGATTAGGTAGTTATGAGTTATTCTGCTCATTCTCTACTTCCCTATGACCAAATCGAGTCGTCTGGTTGTCCTGCAACCTTGGAAGAAAAGCCAATCACGCCACAGCACCACGCACACCCCACGCCGCCCCACGAACCTGCCAAGTCGCCCGTACAGCAGACTCCCACACCTGCGTCAGCCAACCAACCTCTGCTCGCCCCTCTTAGGGCTTCAACCTCCATCCACCCTCCACCCTCCACCCTCCACCCTCCACCCAGTCGTTGACCTTCGTTCTGGTTGCTTGCTTTTTTGAGCCCTCCCCAGATTTTGTCGTCCCTTCTCCTGGCCTTTCTGTTCCAAGTCCCTCTTTGGTCGGCTCACGCTCTCGGCTCCCCGCCGCAGCCACCTGCGGCTCCCCCACTCGCACTGTGATCATAGGATTTGCTCTCCTGTCTGACATTCCTCTCGAGGCTGACTCCGCCTTTTTCTTGGTCTGTACTCCGTATACTCTTCTCGATCCAATGGTGGTTTCGTAGCAACCAAAGACATCAGTCATGGAAGAA
>NW_001813979.1:2337208-2353965 GCF_000149585.1 Histoplasma mississippiense
CCCGAATAGCACCGAGATGCATGCTGGAGTCCCCCAGGGACTGTCTCCGATTGGACACGGATAACCATAGACATTATGAGCATTACGCAAGACCTAGTGATGATCAGGTATGAATAAAGGGCCACTCGATACTTAAATTAAGAGAAAAAAAAAAAAAAAATTTTGTTTCCCATTCCCTCCGATATTTGACTCTAACAAATTTTACAGAGCGCTTTCACTCCCTCACTTTCTCCCGCGATGACCCCCTTAGAACAACAGTTCTGCATTCCAGAATACACTGTCCCTGGCGAATACTTTACACCTCTTACGTCGCCAGCTCTAGAAGCTCGAAATTCCAATGGCAATGGGTATATTTTCAATGGCACCACATCCCACACTCCCGATATGGGCTTTATATCCTCGCCTGTAGAAATGGCCAATCAGCTTCCCATTACCTCTGTTCCCTCGTCTCCAGGAACGTCGCGCAAACAGCGGGCAAAGTCGTCCTTTTCAAATCGAGCTGGTTCACGTCTAGCTCGTCAATCTCCGTCAGTCCGTCCTCTTAGCCGCCGAAAACCCAGCACATCCGGGCCATCTGCCGATAGTGGCATTTTTGCGAACCATGACAAGAGCTCGAGTCGACCATCAGTGAAACAAATCGATGGATATCGCCATACAGGAAGTACGGAAAGTTCCGGACAGGATTCTGTTTCCCCAGAGCCCTTATCAGAGCCATTGATGCCACCGCCTGCACTTCCCCGATCGGCAAAATCCCCGTGCATAGGAACGCAAGACTCTAGATCGGAAGCAATATCCCGCGAGGCCGCAACTCCTGCTACTCTGATGAATTTGCAGCGCCAATCCCAGCCTACGCCGCAAAACTCCAAGAACCAATTCTCAAGAAGCGGAGGCCTCACTGTCAATGAATATCCTGATGAGACGATGGAAGATATGTCGTTACCCGAAGCCGCATCCTCGAATTCTGAACTCGCTACCGCGTCATCCGGGATAATAGTGACGAGCGGTGAAACAACCCCAAAAATCGTAGCAGAACAGACGCTAAGGTTGAAACCAGCCAACAATGGATCTTCAGAACGTCCATATATCACCTCCGTCACCCCAAGCCCTCAAATCAACGCTATGGCATCTCCAACTGGGCCAGTCGGTCTCAAGCGGACGGATTCGAAACTGAATGGCAGGGTGTCCAAGAAGCGACAAAGTGTTAGCTCCTCGCAGGTTAGCCCGGCATTGCGGCCGAAAATTAGTCCCAGCATTCAACCTTTAATTCATGGCGATGGTAAGTATCCTCCTGCGGTGGCTATTTCCGTTTCTTTCCCTGCCTGTATATGAGCCTAACATCTAACTGACTTCTCAACCGTAGTGGGCATCAACACGGAAACATCAGTTCTTTACCTCGCCTCGAAATCCAATTACCAACATATCCTCGAGGGTACTCTTCTCCCAGGTGTCTCTTATCCTAACGCATTGGCCGAAAACCTGAGTTCCAAACGGACGAATCATAAACTAGCCGAACAGGGTCGCCGAAATCGCATCAATACCGCGCTCAAAGAGATCGAAAGCTTACTGCCACCGTCACTAATACGAGAGAGGGAAAAAGCAGACAAGGTCGGCATTGATGGAGGCGATGGGGCCACCAGCAAATCATCAGATAGACCAAGTTCAACTCAAACTATCAGCAAGGCAAGCACCGTTGAAATGGCAATTGTTTACATCAAGTCGCTACAACAGGAGATCTCGGAAATCAAGGAGAAACTGCAAGCTGCGGAGTCAAAACTGCTAGAGAGCTCGAATAAGGGTGGTGGGAGTCCGCGAGAAACTGATGAAAAAAGCATAGTAAAAGTTGCCCCGAATGCTGCTGTCGCTTGAGCTCTAAGGACCCTGGTCTCATCAACCTCTGTCGAACATATTTTTCTCCCGACGGCCATTATCTATCGATCTACGCATCTCGCGCGCTCTTCGCATTCCCCCTTATCTCTACCCGGAATCATACTAGTACTCGCCATTTTGTCTATTTTATTTTCAGTTGTTTCTTTTTATTTACCTGCTATTTCCTTCCTGTTTATATATATTCTTTTCACATGTTAATGGGGTCCGGGTTTTGCAGATTCTAGATTGATGAAAACCAGAATCAGCTATTGATAGCCAAACCTTGGTTATTTTGACCTCTTTGGCTAATTTCTATCGTCACTATTCCTGATCTCTCCCCCGACCACCCTCCCAAACAGAAAAAAACCCCAATTTTCTATATACATATTGTCGAGAAGAACAAAAGCACAGTTCGTCTTAGTTTTTGCGGATGGAGGTGGCATTATTATTTTATTATTTCCTTTGATACAAGTTCATGCTGAGGTGGGCTATACTGGGCGGCTATCTTCGTTTTGAAAATATGTTTTTCTCAAGTTTTTCCGCAAATTTTTGCCTTTGTTGCTGTTCATTTTCCTTCGTATATTCCTGGGTCCATATTTCACTTCTCTTATAACATACCGTGACAAATTTATAACTACCTATAGAGACTTGATTATAATACAACTTGTTGGATTTCCGATGCTTTCTGTTTTAATTTTCCACATCTCCTTGGAAAATCTTGCTGTCCATATACTTGCTTGAGGGTAAGTACAGGTGAAATAGTTTAGATCACAATCTCTCTTGTACTTGTGTCTCCTAGATATGTGTTTCTGCAATTTTTCATCTGACTTTGCTACTGCAGCTTCTCCTTAAACCACTCTTTAACGTACAATAACACTCAAATTCAATGCTGTCACCCAACATTTCAATTCACTGATAACAAGAACTCTGGATACATCTTATTCTTTTCTCAAAGCAAATTCATGTCCACTTTGGGGAGAACAGATTCAATATCCCCAGCCATCCGGAAATTTAGGATATTCAATTGACTCTTGCATCGATGGACCAGAGCTCTGAAATGGATTGTGTCTGGCCTACCTTTTACTGATGCTCGCTATTGTTGAACCTCGAGGGGTATATATTAATATACGTATTTAGTTTTGCTCTATTGGGGAAGTCTTCCTCCTCCATTGCACTATTTAACTTCATATATAAGTTAGCGAAGTAAATGTCACTGAGATTGCTATAGTATATCACAAAGTCATTACCAATTGATATAGCACCCCTCCCCTACTCATTGTTGCCACAATGCATGTGTATTAAATAGGCTATACCTATTCACTCCCTTCGCTACCCCCGACAGCCTCTCCTTTTTGACACCCCAAGGAGGCCTAGACAACCAAAATACCCATCCTTAATGGCCAGTGAGTGAATACAGTAAGATACAAAGCTACACTTGAGGGAGGCTGGGGAACAAAAAGAGTCACTGTCGCCTGGCATCGATGAAGGTTGCGTTTTGCCGTTGACTGCCATTTCTACCAGAGGCCCCCGCCCCGCCTCAACCCCCTCCCCTTTCTCTATACTCTTGCCTTATCCCCTAACTGGCTGAACACAAACACCAAGTACACACCGAAGAGTATAACAGATATCTAAACAACGGGTTTGACATGCGATATCGCCAACACTGACTTCCAATCTCGTTAAAATCCCTTCATTCTTGTCTTCCCACATCATACAAACCATACAACAACTTCCACCCTTCCAGCAGCATGATACAGGAACCAAAACGTGTCCAGCCGCTTGATATGCGCCCTGACTCTTCCAAAGATAGTGAACTGCTGCAGCAGGCCAGGGAAAGGCGTGACCGTATCGTAGCCGTGTATTCTAAGATTTATGGCATTGCCAAGTTCGTTTTCATCATCTTGATGGCGTACGGTGTGGAGGTAAGTCACGCCATCTACCCCTTTACGAGAGCAGAAGATGCATGAAACATATCAAGAACTAACATCCTGATGTTCTTGCTCTGGACTAACTTTCATCCTCAGCTTGACGATGCGCACAGTGGCATAAAATTCCACATCGAGCAGGTCGAGGACCAGATGGCTCAGGATTCCAACGCGCAGCTCCTCCAGACCATCGAAGATCTGTTCTATGCACTCTATGCACGACTGAACATCGAAATCACCAACGTGCAACTCTCTGAGAGCTTCCGACGGGACAACGATGGTGGAACGACGCGAATGGGCCAGAACAACTATCGATCCGTATCTTCTGCTGGGCAATACCTCCCAGGACCAAGCAACGTCAGCATGATCTTCCAGGCCTGCAAACGGCTGCTGACGTCAGAGGATATCTGCAACATTCTCGATCAAGAGCTCATTTGCATGAAACAGGCCTCTTACGTCCAGAATGCGGTTGAGGCTTTTGTTGCCAACGACAGCGACGGATACTGTCACCGAGATGACGTGCTGGAGTATCGCAGACATGTCGAAATGATAGTCTTTGACCCCAATTCACCCTTCGCAAGGGAGCTGATCGGTCTGAATCCCATTTATAAAGAAGCACCATGCATGGTGCTTGCCATGCTGTCAGAGAAGTATCTCGGGTTCCAAAGGCCCGCGGACAGGAACGATGATAGCAGCAATATCCACTACGAGTACGCCGCGGTAGAAATGGCAAGACCAACTCCAATCCCGCCTCCAACAGCAATAATCGCAATCAGCCGCCAAAACAGCGTCGCTTCCTCCAGCACCTCCTCCTCCGCCTCATCGGCCGCAACACTCTCGATGCACCGCCTGCTCCCCGAACGGCGCCGCACCGAAGCAAACCGCGAAGCAGCCTACGCCATGCTCAACGGCATCTCCGTCGGCGAGTACAGACGCACCGAGGGAAAACGCGCATTGCGCCAGTACGTCCGGGACCAGCTCTGCATCTGCTTCGGTTACTGTTCCTGCGCGCGCAAATGCACTCTCAAGTTCGCCCGCACGTGCCCATGCAGTGCGCGGATGAGCGTTCTATGCGATGTCGAAGTTGCTGGGCAGTATTATGGCCCGCCATGGTTGGACGAAGAAGGGCTTGCGCAGGGGCAGGGGCATCGCGAGCAGCAGGCTGTAGTGATAATGGACCCTACGGAGAACTTCTCGAGACGGTGTGCGCAGTTGGGCTGCGCGTTATTTGCGGGGTTATGCAGTGTTAGGAAAGGGGTGGTGTTGAGTTTTTTTGAAGTGTATATGGAAGTTAAGGCTGGTGCGGAGGTTTTTCATCAGGAGGCTCTAGCGTATCGGGAGATTATGGGGGTGGTGTAGGGAGAGGTGAATGGTTTAGTCTGTGACCAAGGAAGGGGATTTTCTTTGTCTATTTTATTTTATTCCATTCTTCTCCCTCCTGTTTTCAACACTGTGCAATGCGAGAAAGAAATGGGGACGCTCCAATACGCATAGGGAAGGACAGTTGTGTGCAGGATGGAGATTTGCGATTATGATGTAAGTGCCCGGAACTATTCTTTTTCCAGTGTATTTGATTTTCTGGTAATTTAATTTCACGATTTATGATGGAGATATTGGGATGAGGGTTGGGAATTGAACTGAAGGAAAGCAGGCAGAGGTTTGACATGGACGTTGTTTTCAATAAATTAGTCGTCGTCAAGCAGCTCGGGGGATTTAAAATACCAGCTCTTGCTTCCATTAAAATTTCCTTTCTCTCTCTCTCCCCCCACCTCTCTCTCTCTCTGTGTGTGTGGTATAACTGCCAGTGCGTATGCTGGAGTTGATCAATGTCAAATCGCCAGTTTGGGGCTGTATTTTTATTTATCGTCAAATAGGAAATGCTGTGATACACTTGTGAACAGAGAAGTGTTGTCAGGCTGCAGTTATTGTGGAGGACAGATTTGATTTTTTCCAAGCCACCCTGAAAATCAGTCGCAAAAAACCATCAATATAGCAAAATTTCCATGTATTATTAAAATGATTGATATCATCACAAACTTTTATAAATCATTCTTTTATCATTGTATTATTTTAGAAGATACGCTTCTGTTGGCCCTAGGCTGCCTATCACGGACTAAATAGCGCACCGCACATATATAAATGCCTCAGCTGCCGACATGCTAATACACATCCATATGGTTCCACCATGACAATTATAGAAAACTCTTAAGTAGCTACAGTGGCAGAAGTAGTATTTAGTGACATATGAAGCGATAAAAAATCAATCAACTACCGGGTAGTAAATTGAATATCTAGCTATTATTATGACCTAGGGAAGATATACAAGTACAAAAACTTCAATATACTAGGAATCAATATCACGAAAGAGACACAAAACAAAGAAGCTGAAAAAAAAAAAAAAAAAAAAAAAAAAAAAGAGAAGAAGAAGAACAGGAAAAGCAACGAACAGTAAAACCACACTCAATAAGTAAAACAACAAAACAAGTTCCCTTAACAATGCATCATTCCAAGTACAGACTCAACCAGCTGGCTGCCATGACTTCCTTCCATAGCCGAGTCAAGCGTCGGCCGGGATCACCCACTCCGGGGTGGTTTACGCGTGGGCCAGATGGTTATAACTCTGAGAGTCTGTCTGTATATGAGCATGGCGATTTCTGTCCCGTTCTGCTGGGTGATGTGAAGGGTGGACAGGATTTGCTTCAAAGCGGAGACACGATCTCCTTCAAAATTGTCGCCAAGCTGGGCTACGGCTCCTTCTCGACTGTCTGGCTGGCCAAAAATGTGTATGTCTCGCACTGAAATTTCTCACACTTAAGTACAGTACCCGTGACAATACTGAAATGAGGATTCTCAAAAAGCTAGGAAAGTTGCGCGCTGCATTCTTCTACAAACATATCAACAATCTCGAATATCTATGTCTAGCCATGGATCCTGTAGGGTCAAGTCTACACGACCGAGAGAACAGCGAAATCCCCTTTCCATCAAACATATCTACAGTAACGACCTTTATAAGCTGTCTGGTGAATCGAGTGTTAACTCTTCATCAGTTGGGCATCCATCATGGGGGTGAGTGCGTTGGCATTACATGGGAGACTTACACGGGCCGCGCGAATATTGACTTTTTTTTTTTAATATAGATATAACTAGCAAGAATGTTGTTCTAGGACTGCATAAGGATGCCTTTCACTTCTGAGGCCCTCCACAATTCGTTCATGTGCGACTGCAACGTGGATATTTTTTACATCGGTGAAAAGGGGGAAGCGCCAAGTTTACCCCCAAATTTGCCGAAGTATATTGTTCAACATGAGGAGATTGGGCTGTTGACAGATAAAGAAGATATGTCCAAAGTAGACCTCATCGACTTTGGCTTATGTACGTTTTTCTTCTGATGATCCATGTGTGCAATACAAAACTTATATAATCGCAACTTTTGAGGAGCCGACAAAGATGAAGGTCTGGGGAACCAAATACTACCAGGCGCCTGAGAATGAAGAAGGACGGTGTGCGTCCGCAGAGTCAGATTTCTGGAGTTTAGGCTGCGTGGTAAGTTGCTGGCTTCGGTCTCGCAATCTATGCCCAGCAAGTATTGATCTATGCTCCCTATAGCTTCTTTACGGTCTAGCCGGCGAGAATTTCTTCGAAGAATATGATCAGCGTGATTACTTGAGTGTGTAGTATCAATCACATGTCTTCATTGATTGTATGTGCTAATCCAACTTAGATCATGATGATGATGGTCAACTCCTCCTGATTGATGATCATCTAAGTGAAAATCGTTGCTTAGGAAAAAACATTAGTTTCAGGATGTTGATCGGAGACATTATTCACCATCTCCTTCAGAAGGATCCCTCTAAACGCGATCCCGATACTGTAAGAGATCTCCTGCGAAAACTCGAAAGTGGCGATTACGGTTATGACAGTGGGAGCTCTCAAGATGGGTCCTGTGATGGGAACGAGACTTAGACCATTATACTGCGTGTCAACAGTTTCCCAGATCTGACATGCTTTTTGCTATCAGCTTTCTATTTATAGATAAGTTGACCCACAGCAACTACTTGTTTTCTTTGATCTTAGGTACGTTTCCTATTAGTGGATGTGCACTATATTTCCGCTAATACATTTTCCCCTCCTCTCAAGTTGTGTCTGGATGTTTCGGTGACTGTATGAATATCAATAATTCCTAATCAAAAATGACCCAACTACACAAATCCATATTTCCCTGAGATCTAAAATGTCTGCTCTGCAACTAGTCTTCACATGGCCGGCCCATTGTCGCCATTCCTTTACATTTCCCGCCGACAGCATCAAATTCCACTACAATTGTTGCAAGAGTTGACATCTTTTCCATCCCCTTGGCGCCTGTAGGTCGATCTCGACAAATGCTATATGATGCGTCCTGCTGGTCCTTAAGGCGCTTTATAACAGATTTGGTCGTTAAGGGTAAATTCGCGTTGATGTCCTTCTGGGTCAACTCTGTTATTCTCACAAGGCGTGTGAAGGAGTTGGATGTTGGATGATTGTATATTGGACCATCTGAGAAAGACTGGGGGAAATTCACATGATTGGTGCGCGCAACAAAGGACTTCGTCCACTTTTTTCATTTGGCGCTGGGGTCAGATGACGCCTGCTCTGAAGATGACGGCGGAAGGGGAGTGGTCATGGAAATTCCTCGCAGTGAGATCTCAATGTCGGCAAATTTACCTATGGACATTTTGACTGATGGCGGAATGCGCATGCAGTTTGTGAACGAGGCAAGCCTTGTGGGCAAAATTGGTATGAACTCGCATGGGTTTGGGTTATGCGACAACGCATTGCGGGCGGGAGCAAAGACTACTGACAGACTACCGACGCATATCATGCCGCGTTGGCTCCTCCAGTACACAAAAAGCTTCGATCAAGCGCTCCAGGTGATTCAGGAATATGGCTGTGCTTGCACTTGCAATTATATTCTGAGTGATAGTAAGATGATCATCCCGTCCTGCAGTTCTTCGATTCATTACCGGTTCTGGGCCAGGGTTAACATTGAGCCATCTGCTGACAACTGCGCAAGTCCTGTGCATCTATCAGTGATCAACGGTGGTTTGTTTACCCGCGAGTCCTCGTAATATTTTAGTGAAATTTCGCTACGGATATTGAGGGTGAGAATGTCGCCTTGGTCCAGGCCCTGCTCCATCCGCAATGCTCTGGATCTCGGTAAGGATTTCAGGATAGGGCTTCTGTAGGGTCGGGATAAAAGTTGTTGAATGTTGCTTTGCCTCTTCTCAACTCAGTCCAGCTGTTTCATAAAAGAAAACCGCGTATGCTCTGATGTTGTCAATTTGTTTTTTTTTTGGCCTGTTGACCATGCTGGAATCCAATTTCGTACGAGGAACACGGGGCCAGTTATCTGCGGCAATCAAAATCGAATATGGCATGGGCTATAGATATGCCGTGGAAGGCTACTGGGCTCGATAACTATCTATCGGTGTGTCAAGCTAGCACTCCGCTCTACAACTCCTCCATGACATCATCTGGGTGAACTTCACAAGCTCGCTTTTGCTGTGGTTCTGCTGCATCAGATCACGGTCTCCTTTCTGTATGGACATCAAAAAATGATCTTGAAGGTCATCTACCATTATTTTGCCAGAGGAAACATTTATACTGCTTAGAGGTTTGTTGTTCTTATGTTCAGGCGCTGACTTTGAACCAACAAAGAGAAGCTTTTTATCCAATGCGGCAATGCCTCTTGAAGAATATCCTTGTCTTATTTTTCATATTACTACTCTTGGCCATTCCAAGCAAGCCTTTTAGCCTTAAGCACATAAGGACCTCAAGATATAACAGGAGTAGTTCTAATAGGGTATTTTTACATGAGGTAATGAGGGAGAGAGTGTGTACTTGGCACGATTAATTCCACTTCTGAATAACTATCAAATATGAAGTTCTTCTTAGCTTCTCTTTGACTAACGTAATCAACCACTCAACGCCCGTCTACACTCAACGCCCACCCAATCCTCATTTTTTCATCCATCTTCAAACACCCACAAGATGCACCACGAGGCAGTTATATTGTCCGCGATTGATGATTTGAATGCCCAATTGGTTCCTAATTACACTGTGACCGCTGAGAAATATGGAATCAGTCGTTATACACTCTCACGGCGCTATAGAGGTGTTCAAACGTCAAGAAAGGAAGCAACCTCTATCCACCGCAAAATCCTCACAAATTCGCAAGAAAATCGACTCCTTTTTCATATCAATCGATTGGCAGATCGCGGTTTCCCTTGTACGCCCCAAATCCTTCATAATCTTGTTGTTGAGATATTAAAAGAACCTATTGGAGCCAACTGGGTGGCAAGGTTCTGTCAACGCCACAAGGATGTAATCAAGTCAGTTTACCTGCGAAATATCGACCAAAAACGCAAGATTGCGGACAATTCTACATACTTTAAGCATTATTTTGATCTTGTATATATTGCTTTTCTCTACTGCTTTTCTTACTTTTATCTTGCTAATTTATTGTTGATTTGCAGCTACAGGAAAAGATCACTAAATACAATATTGAACCTGGGAATATCTACAACTTCGATGAAAAAGGATTCCTATTGGGCTTCATCCACACCCTCAAGCGTATTGTATCAATTAATGCGCTCAAATCCGGCCGTACAATAGGTGCCAGCCAGGATGGCTGCCGCGAATTCATTACACTGCTTGCCTCAATTTGCGCCGATGGAACCTCACTCCCACCTGCTCTCATATATCAAGGGGAATCAAGGGATATGCAAGATACTTGGCTGGAAGATTTTGATAGCAAAAAGGATCAGGTCTACTTTGCTGCTTCAGAGAATGGATGGAGCAATGATGAATATGGGTTAATGTGGTTAAAGAAGATCTTTGAACCTCATACAAAAAAGAAAGCAGGGCGTGGATACAGGCTTCTTATATTAGATGGCCACTCATCCCATGTTAATATGGCATTCATCAATTACGCGGCTCAGCATAAGATTTTACTTGCTGTCTTTCCTCCCCACTCTACACACCGATTACAACCGCTAGATGTTGGGATATTTGGACCATTGAGCAAATCATATTCTAAGCATTTGAATGAGCGAATGAGAACCGGTATGGGATTTGTACGCACTACAAAGAGGTCTTTTTGGCAGCTATTTGATGCTGCTTGGAAGGAATCAGTTACATCCTCAAATATTATATCCGCGTTCGCTGCGGTTGGCCTACATCCATTTGATCCAGAACAGGTTCTTAAAAAGCTTGCAATACGCCCTTGCACCCCCCCAGACGCGCAATATCGACCCAGAAATCAGGAAAGAAGACGTCGCAAGCGTGGCAGGGCAATGGGGTTGCTAGATTCTTCAAATCCGTCATTGGCACAGTTCTTTTCACCGGCAAAGGTGCAGAGCATCCGCGAGCAGATGACTGCCGCAGAGGCCGCCAAAAAGGATGAACAGGCTCGTAAGGAGGATGCCAAGTTGCAACACGCTATTCTTAAGGAGCAGAAGGAGACAGATATCATGTTACAGCGAATGGAGCGGGAGGCAGCTCGCCAGGCAGCTAAGGAGCAAAAGGAGATGGATAAGGCCGCAAGAGCCGCTCAACGGCAGATTGACAGGGAGCTTAGGGATGCAAAGAAGGCCCAAGAGCAAAAGGAAAAGGAAGAACGAGCTGCTGCGCGGCAGCAATCGCGGTTGGGGGGGGGCCAGGTTCGGGGGTCCAAAAATCACCTTCCTAATCGGGAAATCAGACCCTCGATTTCGCAAAGAGTGGCTAAATCGCGTTTTCAGAGCTCTGCCAGGTTGCCCGCGGGTCCGCCGCCGGGGGGTCCGGATGATATTGCAACCCCTACGGATTTGACCGCTGCCTGCTCATTGAATCTGCCTCCACCCAAGATTTCGCGTTCCGGGCGAGTTATTAAGCCCAACAAACATCTTTTGAATTAGCTATATATTTTTATATGTAATTTTCTATATATATTTTCATCATATAATATATCATATTAAAATCTAATTGCGTTGTTGAGATATTAATGAAAAGATTTCATTGTAGTGGTGGCAAAATAGCGGGCGTTGAGTGTAGACGGGCGTTGAGTGGTTGATTACGTTACCTCCTATTGGTTTGTCATCAGAAACTTTGAATCTGATCTTCAGGTCTTGCAGTTCCAAGAGTGCATTGACACTGTCACAATCTTCTTTTATTTTTCAAGAGCAGTATTACTCAACAATTCTGCAGATTCAATATTTTACACCGTGAAGTTTTAAGCATTCCATGCTCTGCTGTGGAAAGAAGAATAGACTTTGTGAAAACTGAGTCTATTGTCTGTTCTGTTATGTCTGCAGACATGCTGAATGTGCTGGGGTGAGATCTGAATTGGAAGCAGATTCTCAGGTTATGTGTTTTGATTGCAAAGACAGCAAGCTTTGCACAGAACTTGTTTCTGGAGGCATCAATCACATAACTCAGTGATTTTCTGATGAAGACTGTGAAGTTTCAGTTGCTGGATCTCCCAACATACTCCGCATTTGATTTTCTGGAAGTCTTCTCATCTTTGCCCAGAACTGCGGTTGCTTGGAAACCTTGTCCATATTCCTTCCACCTTGCTTGATTAATTTTACAATTTGCTTTAATGGCGCATTTGCCGGTGTAGCATACGGGTTGGATGATTCATGATATTCCACTGAGATGAGATATTCTTGAATATGCATAACCAGTTACTCACGAACAAGCAAATACATAGTCATCTGCCTCCAATAGCCCCTTCACCATGTTGCATTCCAACAAGCCTCTTATACCCATCGTCGTGATATCTCCATGGCAGTGTGAGCAGCCACCAGCGTGCTGGTGGAGTGTTGTTTTGTCCCATATGACGCAGCATCCAATCGATAGTTACACTATCATTTCAACAATGGAACAAATTCTGCGACGGTTGATTTGAAGAATCTCATGGCAGGAAATGAGCGCCCTTTTATATCCAAGCCGCGACATTGTTGGCGGCGACAATGAGAAGTGAAAGAGCTTAGAGTAAGGGAGAAATTGGTGCCCTCAACATCCATTAAGTAGTAAAATTAGAACAGACTGGTATAGAAATAGGAAGGCTCCGCATTTTTTTTTTTTTTTTTTTTTTTTTTTTTTCAGAAGAGAGAGCAGCACTGAGGATCAGAAGCACATATTGGCCAGCATAGAGACTCTCTAAAGCAAGTGAACTGCAACCAGCCGCCTGGGATACACTCAAGGTTGACTAGTTAGTAGTCCTCGATCCGGAGAGGAAAATAACCGGCCCACACCATTCATATCATTTTGAAAGATTGGGAAGAGTTGGGGTTTTGAAGGCAAGGGACCACACAGTTCCGGGACGCGTTGAACACTGAATATCCAGCTTCCCATCTTTCAATCAAGGGATTGATGGATAAGAGTTTCATACAACCCTTAAAGGGCAATTTCTCGAGTGATAGGCTCCAAAGGACAGAAATGGGCCTGGGATTTGAGCAGATCCTTATGCCGCAAGGCCAAAAGCATTGTTCAGTCGGAAAATAGTATTATCGATTTATTATCGATTGGGTGTCTCTATTGCATTCTGTGGGGTTGGACAGGAGTCGTTTTTAATTTTAGTTGGCGGGTAGGACGCGGCGCTTAGAAAGTATTGTAAACTTCAACACACTGAGATACGAAACTCTATCTTTTCTTGCCTGTCCAGCAAAGTACCAGACTGCAGTCAAGAAGCATTCTATTCTGGTTATAACTAAGAAAGAGGCAGTAGAATTTTATCCGCTGTAGATTGGGCAGCTTTCATTCCAAGTTCAAGCATAAACGTTTCTTTAGCAGAGGCGAAACATTCACATCCTGTATGATTACATTAGCAATTCAAGAGAACCAGGAATAATGATGCATGGCCAGTTAGTTTGTGAGGTCTCTCGCACTCATAGTTGTTGGCTAAGCGTTGGTGTGGTTCAGCTAAATATAACTATGCAATGTAGGTGTTTCTTGCTGACACCATGTATTTATGTAGCCTGGCCTTTGTGATATCGCCCTCCATCCCGTCCCACTCAGCAGCACCGGCTTAAGAGACACTCTACCCCGCTGCAACCATTCCAAATATCTTCCCCCTCTTCTTCCTATCTCTTTCCGATAATCAATAATTTCCAGGATGTACTGACCGGTCTTCCTCCGCGCGGCCAAGCGAGGAAAATCCTCTTCCGTTGGCATGATCCTCAATCTCTCCCCCCTCAAGCCTTCCTCTTGCTCCGCTATATGTTCATCCAAATCCCCCTCCAAGCGGCAAACAGCATGCCTCTTCCGTCGTGGTATAGCCACCTATAGAGCTACAGCACCCACCTATGGCATCGCAACTCCTCTTCCTGAAAGTGGCCCCCTCCATCACGCCGGCAGTTTTCCCTTTCACTTCGAAACTGGCTATGCCCTGTGTCCCAAAAGACATTCTCGGCCATTCCCGCCCCCCTTCGTATCAAACCCGTCCACGTCTTTCTCCGACCCCTTGACAACTCACTTCCGAAGCCAGGATAGACGCTTGTCTGTAGGTGGACAATTGATCAGGGGCCTGACGAACGGCGACGATGCAGTTATTGTATCGGACAATTACCTAGGCGTGAATGACGGTGTAGGAGCTTGGGCTACCAGGCCGCAAGGCCATGCAGCGTAAGAGAAAAAATTCAGGTCCCTTTTTCTGTAGCCAGGAAAAAAAGGAGAAGCGCGTAGCTGAATCTTAGCTTTTGCTATTTCTATATACCTTCCAGGCTGTGGTCCAGGCTTATCCTTCATTTCTGGGCCTTGGAGGTGGAGCGGAACGTGAACGGGGACTCCACTCCAGATAACGTCTCCTATCTACAACGCGCCTATGAACAAACTGTCGAGGCGACTTCGACTCCGAACGAGTGGCTGGGCACAACAACTTCCACCACAGCCGTGCTACACTATACCATAAACTCTGGCACACCCACTCCCATGCTCTACGTAACGACTCTGGGCGATTGCCAACTGCTCGTCATCCGGCCAAGCGAACAACGAGTCATATTCAAAACGGAGGGTCAGTGGCATTGGTTTGACTGTCCCATGCAGCTGGGCACGAACAGCGTAGACACGCCCAAGGAAAACGCGCAATCAGCACAGATCGAGTTGCAGGAGAAAGACCTCGTCCTGGCGGTGTCCGATGGCGTCGTCGATAATTTGTGGGAACATGAAGTTCTGAAGGTGGTGCTGGATAGTTTGGATGAATGGGATTCTGGCAAGAAAGATGATGATATGTTTTCTCATCGCGCTCCCGATGGAGGCGGTGCGATTGTCTATGCTGCTCGAAAACTTCTCCAGGCTGCGAAAGATATCGCGCAGGATCCTTTTGCAGAAAGTCCGTACATGGAGAAAGCTATAGAAGAGGGTTTGACTATTGAAGGGGGTATGTCGTTATCCATCCCAGTCTCCCTTTTCACCCCGGACCATGAACAACATTTGAGAGTTTACCTGTTGCTGAGAAATATTCTAGGCAAGATGGACGATATCAGCGTGGTTATTGGGAGGTGTATGAAACAAAAAAAATGAATGATCCCAGCGGTGTATCGAATTATGAGATACACAAGCAGACGCTACTATTAGTGGCGTGAGGGAAAGACGGAGGTGCCAGCCCAGGTTTTTTCACAAAAAGACGTTAGTTCACCATCTCCACTCCCCACGACCGATGGTTATTCCCCAATCAGTACAGCACAATAGCTCTTTCGAACTCTGATTCTCGGTAATTTCAAGCCTATCGCCTTGGACACCGTTTTCTTGCTGACTTCTGCGTACATTGGTGGCAGGCTATAAAGGACGTTGTGCAACAAGCACCTCGAATACAACGGCTAGCTAATAGGACAACCAGATATGTTGCCTCAGTTGGCCGTTTGCTTCGAGTAATCCAATTAACCAAAAACGCCATCAAACAACGTCAATTACAAAAAAGACAAATGTATACATAACGGCACTATCCAACATGACCTTGAACCTTCCCTAATGCGTATTTTCACTTCGACGATGAGATCGATTAAATGAGATATCCTAGGGGAACATAACTTTCCCCCATCGAGTTTAGTATTAGACTTTCCCCCCACCGTGATGATTTTCACTATTATGATTAATTTTTCCGAAGACTTATGTATGTGTTGGGTTCTCTTTGGGTTGTACTGTACATACATATTTTGTTGGCCCAGTGAATGACGATATGAAATCTGGCATTGATGAACAAAGAAAACTCCCCAATATATTCTTATGTACTTGAAAAAACAGATCTTGGTTTATTTTCCTGTACAATACGTATCTCAATGTTTGTTGGGAAAGCCCTCTTTGTTTACGAGCGTGCTTCGCTCACCACGCTCGCGTTGGCACTTGAATGCATCTAGATGAGGTGACATTCCAACCTCGGCGTCCGCGTCTGCCTCTGCGTCTGCCTCTGGCACCGGCTGTTTCGTAACTACAAACTTCATATGTAGGGCATGTATGTAGATGTGTCTAAGGATGGTCTTCGTTTGAAAGACAGCTTCCAATATTCACATTTTGGAGGTTTTAGTTTAATTCAACTGCTTCTGTATGAATTCAGTTTTTCATGCCTATTGCTCCTGCATAATATTGCCCAGGCCAGACTTGCGTTTGCCTTTGGGATTCCACACTCGTCTATCCTTAAATAATTAGCCTTGTTGTAGATAGCATGCTGTTTCCCGCAGAACATATACTTGTCTGTTGAGTAGTCCAGAGGAAGGTCCAGAAGTGGCTAGTGCAGATTTAAACTCTACACTAACCTTAATTCAGCCAATTATACTTCTTGGCATCAAATATTTCCGAGTTTGGAAAGAATTCAGAAACCGCTGGGCGATGTGTTTGGACATTTCGCCTCTATTTTCTTGTTCTCCAGAATTCCAAACTTCCTATAAGCGGAGATTGAACCGCATCGATGAGGGCAAAACGGTCAAAGAAGTACCGCAAGCTTATGCAACA
>NW_001813979.1:2356524-2359862 GCF_000149585.1 Histoplasma mississippiense
GGAGGTTGTTTAGTTTCTAACGCATATGTGTGGTAGCAGCGATGGCATGAAAGTCGACACCATATGATGATGACCTAAAGGAATACGACCTATATCATTATGACAGCGACCCTGTGGATGAAAAAGGCGAACATATCGCCATGTTCGGCAATATCAGGTCACTTGCGTACCACCAACCCAAAAAAGAGGATCCATATTTGGTTGTTCCAGAGGGAGTTGACGACGACGACGACAATGACGAGAGAGAAGAGCTACAGATTTTATCCACCGATAATCTTCTATTGGGTGCCAAGGTGGAGGATGAGGTCGCACAGTTGGAAGTCTATGTATACGAAGACGAGGCAGATAACCTTTACGTGCACCACGACATCATGCTGCCCGCGATCCCATTGTGCTTGGAGTGGTTAGATATACCCGTTGGCAGGAACTCAGAAAATAGATCCTACGGCAACTTTGTCGCAGTAGGCACGATGGAACCGGATATCGAAATTTGGGACCTGGATATCGTGGATTGCATGTATCCAAACGCCATCCTGGGCCAAGGCGGCCAGGATGGAAACTCGGAGACCGGCGTGAAAAAGAAGAAGAAGAAGAAAAAGGTTAAGAAAGCGAATGACGAGTATCATGTGGACTCAGTCCTTGCATTGGCAGCGAACAGACAACATCGAAACCTGCTCGCGTCAGCTTCAGCCGATCAAACTGTAAAGTTATGGGACCTGAACACGACCAAATGTGCCAAATCCTATGCCAACCACAGTGATAAAATTTGTGCCTTGGACTGGCACCCGAAAGAATCAACAGTCTTGTTGAGCGGAAGCTACGATAGGACTGTTGTGGCTGCCGACATGAGAGCTCCGGACGCAAAGGCCGCGAAGTGGCGGGTTGAAAGCGATGTCGAAACCGTCCGATGGGACCCTCACGACCCCAATTTCTTCTACGTCACAACCGATGGTGGGATGGTATACTGCCACGACGTCCGACAAGTGTCCGCTATGCCGGAAAACACGAAGCCAGTATGGATGCTACAAGCGCACGATTCCTCCGTTTCATCCTTTGACATCAACCCTACCATCCCCGGCTTCCTTGTCACCGGCTCCACCGATAAGCAAGTCAAACTCTGGAACGTGCAAGATAGCAAACCCAATTTGGTTGTCTCACGGAAAGTTGAAGTTGGCAAGGTCTTCTCCACCACGTTTGCGCCAGATCAAGAGGTCAGTTTCCGCCTCGCGGTTGCGGGAAGCAAAGGGGTGGTACAGATCTGGGATACATCTACGAATGCCGCTGTGCGCAGAACGTTTTCTTCGCGCTTGGGGAGTTCATTGGCAGGGGAAGTGAAGGAGCGAATGATTGGCATTTCGCAGAATGACAGCAGTGACTCTGATGACTCGGGTGTGGCTGAGGGGGATGGAGATATTGGTCGGGATGGATGGGAGTCCATGGACGAGGATTAAGATCTTTGTTTGTCTGCTTACTTCACTACTCTTCGGATCATTCACTGTTTTCCTATGGAGCATTTTATGGAGTTTCCTGGATCAAATTTTAAGTTGCTAATGCAGTGAGAAACAACTTCAGAAAGGAAAGAGACGTTTAATTCTGTAATGTTCTCGCCTCTTAGTTTTGCGAGAGCGCATTTCCTGAAATTGCTCTTCCCCCCAGATGAGGAATTGAAAGGGAAAACATTACAAGGAGTCAAGGATCAATTGGCTCCCGAAGTTATGATTCTTTTGTTCGAAATATCATTGCTGCACTTCCGTGATCAAAGACTCTAGCTTCGGCAAGTCAGTCCCCAATTGTAGCTGTATTGTAGCCGCGCCGGTTCTCCACTCAGGATATACCATCACCTCCTGCCCGGCTCTTTTATCCCGCCCTTTGAGTCCAGCTTATGGCTTTGTTATCTAAATACCAATTTGGCCGTGCTTACTGTTATTATCACGCTTCCTGCTGGTGATAGCGAACACTTGATCGTGCCGCAATGAAGCTTTAATAAACATGATGTTAACACCAGAACCACCTCGGGAACGATTGACCCAGGTCCCATAATGTTTACTCTCTTGTGTCGTGTAACCAGAGAGTGGCCCAGCATGCATGATAACGGCAGATCATCCATCCATACTACGTAGATAAAATGTAGACAAAACTGGCAGCTAGCCAGAGAGACAAGGGAGTAGGCATGAATGACGTGGATGGTCCCGTCCTACTTTCTCATGTCCAAAGGTGATCTTCCCGACAGAAGTATTGTGCCATTACCGATCGTAGGCATCTTATATTCGTACATAAATTAATTCCTTGACCTTTTCTTGGTCGGATATCTTGTCTCTCTCGGCCTTGCCTGGAGTTATAGACATCCAGGGAGAGCGGATGAATTTCTTTCAAAACAACAAACAAACATACCACCAATAAACAATAAATAATCCGATAGGCGCCATTCGCAACCGTGGATATCATTGTTCTCCAGTAATAATATTGCTTACCCCGGATCTCTAAACTCAATTCCGGGCCCTCTGCGGATCCCGCCGACGTTCGACCTCTGGTTATGGTAACCACTGATATCATTTGTCAACAGGTAGTCGAGTCGAGTTCAGGAAATAGGCGTCGGCTGCTCTTTGTTGTCTGGTTCAGCTATCTACGTAACTACTAACTAACTACCGAATGTACAGTACATGTGCGACGTAGTTTTGGCTGACATGATTCTGAAAATTTCCGTTTATAGGCATGGATACTTACTATGTATATATATATATATATATATATATATATAAAACTATGTATAACGATGGCTTGTATATGGCTGCCAAAGAGCCTTTTCGTATTTTCTCTGGAAAAAGGGAGAGAAGAAGACGATTTCATGAGCCATGACTGTATTCTGTACACAGCAGCTACGAAGCGTTTTCGGTCATGCAGTTCCGTTATCCCCCATGGAAAAGTTTTGCGATAGGTAAATAATCAGGTGAAGGTCAGTCAACATCTACAGCGTATATTCCCCAGATCCGAATGTAACCCTCCAGCAGTTTAATGGAAAAACCCTCCTCCTCTCGGGCTGCAAAAAGAAGACGCTTTGGTCCTGTCGGATAGAAGAGAAAGGGCCCGGAACCAGCCAAGCCAACCCTGCAATAATAACTTGCGTCAGCGAGATATTTTTGAAATGCCTACGCCGTAGTTACAGCGTACGTCGAAGCTATTATGGCCATGGTGAGAGTGGTATATACGTATATTATAGATAAAATATCCGGATCAGGTTACACGTCCGGCTGACCCCTCACATCCATCCTGAACCGGGTAAATGGTAGTAAAAGATGATAGGAAGGAAGAAAATAAATTGGGGTTATTATTATTTTTCT
>NW_001813979.1:2360753-2365371 GCF_000149585.1 Histoplasma mississippiense
CTTTTTGGACCGTCTCATCTTGGGAGTTAAAACGCTTCGGTAGAGCCGGTGTCCGTCGAATATCACCAATACCACCAATATTGTCAATATCAATTTCAGTTCTGTGTCTCCTACAGCCTCCAACTTCCAGTCTTTCAACCTGGCTTGTTGGAACGGCGTTTTATTTGCTAATGATATTGGTAAACCCACAAAGAAAAAGACAGAAACAAGAATAATGTCTTATGATAGGGGATGTGGGGCATGAATCAAACATTCGGATGATCGATCGATCGCACACGCACATGGTTGATGCCAAGCACTCGCCCAAAAGCTTACACTGAATCTTGTGAGGAAGATCCAGGGAGCGTTTTATATAGAATAATGTGCATGTAAGAGGGAAGGGGCCTGATCGGCGATCTTAGTAGACTATATATATGTATATATCTATAGGAGACATTGAGATGTTGGGATGTTGAGTGTCGGTCGTGTGTTTCATCGAGTTTTTGGGTAGACATCTGCCATTTGTTCAGGGCATGATGAATGAATGGATGGAAAAAAAGCAAATCAACAATGTTGTTGTTGATGTCAGTGAGAGGTTGACAATAATGCTAGCTCAAGCATTGCCAACTCGCGCGTGTACTATTACCTCCTTTTTTTTTATCCCTTTTCAATTTTTTTTTTTTAAAAACTATCATCAAAGCTGCTGAGAGGGATCTTCTTCCCTCCCTCTCTCCTCTTTAACTGGTCCAGGTCAGCCAAAAAAAAAAAAAAAAAAAAAGAAAGAATATCCTCCGGGACAAGTAACAAAATCCAACGCAGCGTATGCCTGCGAACGAAGAAATGGCCCACACTCTCTGTGGACGAGAGTAAGGTCACCAAGAAGAGTGGGGAATATTTTATTTATTATTTATTTATTTTGATTCATTCGAAAAGGTTGTTTTGAACGTGGCAGATTAAGCTTGGTTGGCGTTTTAAAGTTTTGCATGTCCCATGAGAAACGAGAAAAAGCGGAGAAGAAAGAAAAGGAAAAAAAAAGAAAATTCTGTTGATGTTTTAGTTATGGTTCGTGATCGTGTTGTTTCCGATGAAGAATCTTCACCAAGGTACGATGCTCCGTAGCGCGGATGAAGTGGGATTATGCCATACGCTGGAGTATCTTCTCCCCAGTGGTGGTGTGTGTCCTCGTAGTTAAGTGTTAGAAGCGCCCGGAAACACTCCTGTGCCTGTCCAGGTTGTTGTACTGTACATAGTACTGCATCGTCACTCAGGAGCCAGGAGTCAGGGCAGGCGTCAGGCAGCTGGGACTTTGCCAGAGTGCCAGCGCTACTGGCCCAGGGGTCGGGTTTTTGTCTCAGGCACAAGCACGGTTGAAGGTTCGGGGGCCCACTCAGCAGCAGGGCCAATCAGCACCCATTGGGCCAGCTGCATCAGCCCTGGCAGAATCCGCTAACTAGGCGAAGGGTATCCAATGGCTGCAAATGGTGAGCATTTAGGCCGCCCCGGGGCATTTTGCCGTTGTCGACTGGACGCTTCGAGAGCGCTCGCAGGCTCTGACAGGAACCTGACAGCCAGTGACAGGGCCCGTCTCCCATCTGCGGCGGCTACTGCAGGCACCATGGCACTAGGTGGCACCAGGCTGGGCGCGGGCTGCTGGTTGGCTGGCGACCGGGCCACAAGCCCCGCAGCCCCGCCAAGAGGTTCCATGGGATCTAGGGACTTGTTGCGACCAGCTTCAGACTGGCTTCAGACTGGGTTCAGACTGGGGACTGGGTGGCTCGAGGCCCCATAAATCATCCTGACCGAGCCCTGGCACCAGATCCTCGCCCCGTCGCCCGCCGCGCCATCTCGCCCAACGACCAGGAACTGAAAGGGGCTTCCTCACTTCCACCGTCAGCAGCAAGCAAACGGCATCGGTGGTTTCTTCTCCTCTTTTGTTTCTGTTTCTTCTCTTTCTCTCCTCTCTCCTCCTCCTCCCCATCTCCCATCGTCTCGTTTTTTCTTGTCCCTTCTCTGGGCATCTTCATGCTGTACATTTTGTCGATTATCTGACTTCCACTCTCCTTAAAACCTTCTCTTCTCACATTCCTTCTTCGACCTTCTTTTATTTTTTATCTCGGATTGATTGTTTGGTCGCGCGTCCTGGTTGTCGCCCCTTTTCCCGACCATCTTTCTTTCTACCCACCCACGCATCACGACCCCCTCTTTGCTAACTGCGCGCTTCGTCGTGCATCAACCAAAACCAACAAGATTTGCTGAGCAACAACTCCTATTCATTCTTTGCTTCATCCTTCTTCCAACTCTGTGCCGCTGTTGCTTTCAAGCCATTGCAGGACCCAACTGTGCTTCCTGCTTCCTTTTAAACCGGCAGCTGGCCTATCTATGTTTTTTATTTCGTTTCCCACTTCCGGCGCAAAATTCATACATACCCTACCCTAAGTGGTACCGGTACGTACCCTACTTCCAGGAAAACATATATCGCAGGGCATCGATCGATTTTTTTTTTTAAAGCTACTTTATTCCGAAACCGAACCCCGAATCTCGCTCGCGGGTTTGCGTTGCCTGGGAACTTGAATATAACCCCTTGGGTTTTCTTGTCGTTTCAATTTACATTCCCCATTTTTTTTTCTTTTTCATCTGGCGGCTGCGTCAACCGGTGTGTGGAGACATCTAAAAGTGAAGCGCCAACCCTCTTGTCGCACCGTGGCCATCTTCTCTCACCGTGGCACACGATTTCATCCAGAAACCAACCCTCGAACAATCCATATAAGCCCAACTTTCGTTTAGCAGATCAGAGAGATATTGGCCATGGCGACTTCCACCATGTCGAATCCCCTGAGCAGGGCGTTCACCAAGCGCCAGCAAAAGCCACTTGTGGTGTCATCCCCCATGCCTTACCGCGAAAACCAACAGAAATTCGCTGCCGGAACGATCAAACGGAAAGATATCTCTTTACCGGTGCAGTTGTTGTCGACCACAAACCTCCTCGCATACAATGCTCCTGACCTTCCCAGAGCTAAACTCAATAACGCAAAGGTCCCCCAAGCCCAGCAGCCATCGCCAGAACTCAAGAAAACTTTGACATCCCCCTCCAATTCATCATCTTCCTCTGTCCGTTCCGGTTCAGACTCAGATATTACAAACCCTTCTTCCGCCTCATCCTCGTCCTCTATTCCTTCTCCTTCACACGTCTCCGGCACCCCGATGACCTCCCCGGATCTCTCGCCCGAAGAGAACTCGCCCACCACTCCAGAGCCAAACCATCTCTCTGGCTACTTCAACTCTCCCAAGCGCTCCAACACTACACACCACGACACCCGCGCTTCAATCTCTTCTGTCTCTCAAACCCCAACGCTGCCCCGTCGATCATTGTCGCATACAAAAAGATCGCATCAGGAATTAGCCCGCCAGCGATCACTATCTAAGGGCTCATCGCATTCACATACATCATCAACTACCTCCCTCTCCCGCTCTCAATCCCACTCCCACTCTCGCTCCCAATCGATCAACCGGTCCCACAGCACCCAAAGCAGCGCGCGATCCGCTCGACTAAGCCAAGAACACCTCTGCCAAGTCCCCGAGTCTTCTACCTCTATCTCCACACAGCTACACCCTTTTGGCAAGGAGCTAGAGCAGGTCAACGAGGTCGCTGAGGAATTCGCTACGGTACTCAACGCTGTGATTGTAGAGGAGGAGCAGATGCTGGTGGAGAAGGGACTGTATAAGTTTGCGGTGGACGAGTACATTGCTGAGATCGAAGAGTTGTATCGGTCTACGTTTGGTACTGTGGAGTATAGCGGCGGTAAGGGGTATGGTGGCGGTGGTGCTGCGGAGAGGCTGGTTGGCGTGAATGAGTGGATATAGGGATGAGAAACGGAGAGATTTGTATAGGACGCCCTGAATACTGTTTTTTCCCCTCCCCTTTCAAGTCACGATTTATTATTGATTTATTGGTTGGCTGGTCTGTTTCTACCCCCCTGCGCGGTGAAATTGTGAATGGGTTTTACTGTTATGGTTTTATGGGTTTTCTTTTCGAGCGTTCGTTTTAACCCCCACCCCAATCTACTCTATCATCTGGTTTACCATTCGTTTCTTAACCAGCCGAGTTTTTTTTATAACTTCCCATTACCACCTTGATCTGATCTGATGTTGACCGATCGGGTTCCTTCGCTTGTGAAAAATTTAACAACTACATTTATTCCCCAAATCGTTCTCTTTGCATGTATTTATTGATTGATTGATTGATTGATTGATTTTATTTTATCTATCATTTATTGTTTTTATCTTTCCATTTTGTTATCTCCAGTCTATGTACCTCGTTTCCCCGCCCCACTCCTCACGAAACAAGCTATAGTGGGGTAGCTACGGTACATCTTATCCTTCTTTCTTTTTTCTTCTAATACTGAGGTGATGCCCTTGCGTTTGCTTCCGATTTCTTCCCTGCCTTCGACCGTCGGATTTGAAAACTTTGTACGGATTATGTATGGATGAGTGGATTTGCCGGGGAAACTGGTCCTTGTCTTGGTGATGCACCTACTTCAATTCGGTTTCCTTGGAACAGAATTGCCTGATCGAATGCTCCTGTTGGGGGAGGGAAGAGAGGGGGAGGTGATAATTTGAATGATTTTGTGGGCTGGGCTGT
>NW_001813979.1:2366665-2368326 GCF_000149585.1 Histoplasma mississippiense
TGTTCTAAACTAAATAAACGATTTTCGAATTTCTCCAAAACCTGGATATTGCAGGTCGAAAACAAAGCGCAAATAAGTAGTTTCCTATATGAACGTCTGAAAATCATCTTACAAAGAGAGAAAATCGAAGCACGATACCACCTAGCCAGTGAAGAAGGGCGAACGGGGGGCGGGTTGTGGTGTGCTTTGTCTGCGTGCCTCATTGTGGGTGTTAAATATATGCCTTCATCTCAACTCGAGGTTATCCGTCCCCGTCATCCCAACCTACCACAAACTGCTCTCTCCAAGGATTCAATCAATCAATCAATCAATCAATCAACTATCAACCTGCCTAGTTAGGCACTAACAACCAAGAGAAGAACGGCCAATTGCAATGGTATCCGCAGCGCCCGTCGCCCTTGTGCCGACTTTGGCGCTATCCTCCTCGACTAGAACTGCCGCGAACTCAAGAGCCATGATGGCAACCCCGCCTACGAAGCCGAAGCCGAAGCCGAAGCCTTCGAAATCCATCCTCAAAACCCACGTCTCTACACCTCCTGCAAGTGCAATCGGGCAAAAGCGCAAGAGGGTCGCCATTTCGGACCTGGGGCTTTCATCCGATGATCAGGATGCAGAGGAGGAAGGGAATGCCAGCAGTCCCGTGGCGAGGACACATCCCCCCGTCGCGAAGAAGCGGGCTCGCGTCAAATTTGAGATGGATATGCCGAGTCATAGCAACAAGCAGCAGCAGCGGCAAGAGCAGGATGATGATGATGATGGTGATGATGATGGTGATGAGAAGAAGGGTATCGAGAATACTAGGAACGAGAAAAGCACAGCGATGGTGCGCGAGGAAGTCCGTCGGGCCATCCAGCGACATTTGATAGGCGACAGCGAGGCGTATGACCGGGTCAAGGAGATATTTGCGGCGGATCCCACGGAGCTGGAGGATGATGGGTCGCCTGTGTATGACCTTCCGTCTCCGACGTCGTTGAGGAATCATCTGCTGGGTCTATTTTCGAACGTATCGGCGCTAGATGGGAGCTGTAGTGGGCTTGTACATGCGGTTTTGCGGAGTGAGTGGCTTGGAAGAGATGAGGAGTATGTCAAGTTGTTTGTGAGGTTTTTGGGCACGTTGGCGGCGGCTAGGGGGACGTACCTCAATTCTGTGCTGAGGGTTTTGGTTCATGGGTTGAGGCAGGGTGAGTTGGTCGTCTTTCTTTCTCCTTCGTCTTCTTGCTATTTTGTTGTTTGCTCTCGAGTTGGGAATTTGACTGACTGTTGGTTCAGCTGGCCCTCGCACTGGAAAGCTTCCTGGATATGCCATTGTGTATCCTTCGGAAATCTACGCTAGAGTTCATATGGCCATTAAGTATATCATTCAGCTTATCCCCGCTGGGAGCGGTGCGTTGTCGCCTCTGATTGCGTCCAGCTTCCCCCACGATACGGACACCGCCAAGGCGCACATCGTATATACGCGGAACATCATCAAAATCATCGACTACGCCCCGGAGCTGCGTTCGGATATCCTTGCACTCATTACGGAAAACTCGTGAAAATTGACGTGCAGTTCCAGTGGACCTAGAGGATGCGGACGAGGACATAGATGATGACAACCCTGTCGCATATCCTCACCAGAGCTATAGCATTGGGCGATCAAGATGACGAGGAGTCGGATACGG
>NW_001813979.1:2368426-2371617 GCF_000149585.1 Histoplasma mississippiense
CATTTCCAAACCCTCATCCTTCCTACCTACCCCATTCAGGCGCACCCAATTCCTCCTTTTCCACTATTCCCAATCCTCCCCAATCTTCATCGACCGCTTCGCCACCACCTGCGTGCAGATCATCTTTTCCAGATCCGAACCAACAATCATCCGCCAATATGCCGCTGCATATCTCGCAAGTTTCGTCGCCCGCGGCGCCCACGTCTCCAGCGAAGTCGTCCGCGACGTCTTCGACCTTCTCGGCACACACCTCCAAAATCTCCAGGCCGAATACGAACCTACTTGTCGCGGACCCGACCTGAAACGCTACGGCCCTTTCTACTCCACCGCCCAAGCCCTCCTCTACATCTTCTGCTTCCGCTGGCGCGATCTGACCACCGCCGCGCTAGATGCCGACATCACCACCACCCCGGCCTCTTCAGCTTGGTTATATGACCTCGACCTCGACGACGCCCGCTTTCCCCCACAGATCAAAAACGTTCTTTCCCCCGCCATCAACTCGAAACTCAACCCCTTAAAAATCTGCTCCCCAGCCATCGTCTCCGAGTTTGCCCGCCTCACCCACCACCTCCACTTCATGTACCTCTACACCCTCATCGAGACGAACAAGAGAATCCGCATCTCCTCCTTCCGCAGCCGCGCGGTGCTGGCGATGCAGTCCCGCTTCGGCAACGTCGAGCGCGAGATCAAGGCGGACGACGACCTGGGTCCGCAGCTTGATGCGTATTTCCCGTTCGATCCGTATCATCTGCCCAGGAGCCGGAGGTGGGTTGTGGATGATTATTTGGAGTGGAGGGGGATTCCAGGGGTGGATGATCGGGAGGACGAGGACGAGTTTGATGATGATGAGACGACGGATGGGAGTGTGACGGTGAATGATGAGGTGGAGAGTGAAGAGGAGGGGATGACGGGGACAGATGAGGATTGATTTGTTGGTTGCTTGGTTGGTTGATTGTTGATTGATTTTTCTGTCCATGTCACACGCTTCTCTTTTCCCTTTTCCCCTTTCTAAATGTAAAGCGGGTTTGATAAGTCTTGCATTACTTTCTGCTTTTAGTGGTCAAATTTTTGAAAAATGGGGATACATTGACTAATTTCCGGAAGACTTTTGCTTGGAGTTGGGGCTCTTTTTTTTTTTTTTTTTTTTTTTCTCTTCATCCTTTTCCCCTGTTTTCTTTTTCGTTTTGCTTTTGCCTTTCTGTTTACAGCGTCTTTTTACGCCATTTCCCATGTTTTCAGCGCTTTTATCTATTTTCCCTATTATTTCTACTGTTGTTATTTCCATTTTAGTCCGCTTCATGTTGGATTTTTTTTTTTTTTTTTTTTTCTTTTCCTCCTTTCCTTTCCTTTCCCTTTCAGCATCTTCTCGTCTCGCCTGGTCGAATAAATTTATATCCTCCATTCCGGTCACGGCGCTTGAGGTATTGGAAGAATGTTTTTGCAGTTCAAACAACAATCGAAGAGGAGCGATGCGCAGAGGGCATTTTAATTAAACGGAATTGGATGGGTTTAAGCCATGTTGTCGTTTTTTTACTTATTTACTGTCTCGTGGGATCTAAGCTTTGTACATGTACATGTACGTTAATTTGAGGATGACAGGAGTGATAAGTAAGGGCAGATCGGTTCTGTGGTGAGCTGTTTTGAAGGGGGGAGGATAAAGTAGAGTGAAAAGGAAAAGGAATAAATAAATAGTGTTTTTGGAACAAAGAACAAGCTAAGCTGGTTTGATAGATGGATGCGGGCGGGCTCGATTCTCCTGGAGGATGGTTCCGTAATATAATAATAATGTATGTGCCCATTGAGTTGCGGATCATCTCTATAAACTCCATGATATAAAAAGGAAGATATAATAATATAACATGCAAATCTAACCAAACCGATATATTTAAAAAAACCTATGTCATCAAAGAAAACTAAGTCTATACTATATATACTAACTATATATACTATACATATATAAGACAACCAAAAGAAGCAGCCAGACAACCCAGCCTGACTAGTCTTGATCTACATCTACTTGCGCTCACTCTCAAAAATAAGCTCCATTTCCTGACACGCCTGTCTGTATATAGCATCCACAGACCCCTGGTCCCGCAGCGGGTTCGCGCTCTTATCCCACGCATGCCGCTGTCCCGCGACTGTCATCGACCGCACTCTTTTCCCCATTCCTTCCAGGCGCTGCGCGAACTCCCGCCCTTCCTCGAGCAACATGTCCCACTCGCACATACATATGAAGATGTCTGCCGGAAGCCCTTCACGCAAGATGTCATCGGATGCGTGGATAGGCGAGGCAAACGGCGAGGCGCGATCTGCTAGGTCGGGTATGTAGGACTCGTCGAAGAGGGTGGTGAGGAAATCTGGGAGGCACTTATCGGGGTTCTTGGAGCGGCTGCTGCGTGTTTCGCGGGTTGTTACGAAGTCGAGGATGGGGTATCATGCGAAGAGATGAGGATTGATTTGTTGGTTGCTTGGTTGGTTGATTGTTGATTGATTTTTCTGTCCATGTCACACGCTTCTCTTTTCCCTTTTCCCCTTTCTAAATGTAAAGCGGGTTTGATAAGTCTTGCATTACTTTCTGCTTTTAGTGGTCAAATTTTTGAAAAATGGGGATACATTGACTAATTTCCGGAAGACTTTTGCTTGGAGTTGGGGCTCTTTTTTTTTTTTTTTTTTTTTTTCTCTTCATCCTTTTCCCCTGTTTTCTTTTTCGTTTTGCTTTTGCCTTTCTGTTTACAGCGTCTTTTTACGCCATTTCCCATGTTTTCAGCGCTTTTATCTATTTTCCCTATTATTTCTACTGTTGTTATTTCCATTTTAGTCCGCTTCATGTTGGATTTTTTTTTTTTTTTTTTTTTCTTTTCCTCCTTTCCTTTCCTTTCCCTTTCAGCATCTTCTCGTCTCGCCTGGTCGAATAAATTTATATCCTCCATTCCGGTCACGGCGCTTGAGGTATTGGAAGAATGTTTTTGCAGTTCAAACAACAATCGAAGAGGAGCGATGCGCAGAGGGCATTTTAATTAAACGGAATTGGATGGGTTTAAGCCATGTTGTCGTTTTTTTACTTATTTACTGTCTCGTGGGATCTAAGCTTTGTACATGTACATGTACGTTAATTTGAGGATGACAGGAGTGATAAGTAAGGGCAAGAGGTCGGTTCTGTGGTGAGCTGTTTTGAAGGGGGGAGGATAAAG
>NW_001813979.1:2372133-2386635 GCF_000149585.1 Histoplasma mississippiense
AAAGGATTTCAGGCGGCCGCACTGTCAATGGTGCTGGGGAGTCGTTACTCGCTCTTGTCGGGGACTGCGACGTTCAAACTCGCTATCGCCATACAAGGCTGTGCAATGAGTAATAACATGAGTACTAACTAGAAGGTATGAGAGAGAGATGAGTAATTTGGCAGTACTTCCACCTAAATTACTAACCCCCTCCTCAGGGCAGATCAAGACATACAGGCTCTATATCAAAGCGGAGAATGGGTTTGGTTGCTAAACCATTCACATTTAGCAATCTGTTCCAGGGATCATTTATCTTGGTAGCCCCATACAGCTGAGTGTTCACTGGTGCCTCTATCCCTCGTCGGGAAGAAGACCTGCAAATTCCTTTCGAGGCGAAACTTGTCTTGGGTGATGGTACTGTACAGTACATCCCCCATCAGTAGGCAATGTATCTTGCTGCTCGGCGAAAGTTCGGAGTTTGACATGCCTTGATTGTGCTTGTTAATGCGGTTTGAGACCCTGAGTAAGTCGCTGCAGGGATTTTTACTTTGCTGATACAGCATTTTAGCCTGGCGGAAGTTGCAGCTGCGCCACATTGTTATGGATTCGATTCAGTGGGAAATATATAAAAGGGCACCTACGAATTTGGAGCGTCTAAAACTAACCGTAGGAACTTTCATCAACAATATTCTTGGAATATGGTGAAGATGTTGAAAGGCGGAAGAGTAGATCCGGCCACACATAGTCTTTGTGATTGAACGCTGGGGGCAATCAAACAAACTGCTAATTCAAAGTCCACTTCTCGTTATTAGCACCTTACTTCTTTCCATGAGGTCGGAAGTATTTCATTGGCCTCTTGCAGTCGCTTCTTTCTCGTTCTTTACATTGATGGAGGTTGACAAGTTCGCAAGGAAATGTACCAAGCCAACCATGAGAAGCTCATTGACTATATGCTAGCAATCCAAGGAATAATAGTATTTCCATCCACGGAATTTCCCCATGAGACCCAGATTCCCTCGAACTAGTGCCGTCCATCTTTGGCTGAATCTGGCAAATCCGTGGCCTCGAATTCCTAGGATACACAAAGTCACCTACCAGCCAATGTCCGTCCATGACTCATTCATTGATCCTCGGGGTGGTCCAAAGGCCTTGCTCCCCCGAATCTAGCTGACCAAAGTAGGTTACCAATTGCATCCAAAAAGAGATCGATCTGGGGTTGAACAAGAAGTTCAACGTATAACGGTTTCAACCCTTATATATTCAGCTCGAGCCAAGGCTCTCTAGAACTACTAAAGGAAGCGAACCCGCGGGCATCTCGGAGCATTCTGGGATCGTGAGGCCCTTGGTCTTTCCAGGGACGAAAAATAAAGGGTATTACTTGTGGGAAATTTCGGTACTTCGGAGTCGCCGGACGGCGGGACGTCCAGTGGAATGGGTCAAATTTTCAGCGAAAAACACAACATTGAAACCCATGGCGGGGTTCAGAGCTTCAGAGCTGACACTTTTGCGCCTTGCTCAACTTAGTGGTTTTCGAGCCACCCTTCAACCCCTCTTCTGCCTCCGTGGACCGCTGTGGGGTTCGATGTTTCTCGGATCCTCACGCTCTCAACTACTAGTCATCCTCACCTCCTCATCAAGTCCCTTATTCCAACAACGGTGAATTCCCGCCTCTAATCCCGCCTCTATGCCTGTATTGAGCGGGCGAGGTGTGCGAGGGTGTCTGGGAGTGGGGTGTTGCCGGTAAGGTGAAGATAGGAGGACTTGACAGGCATTGTAAAAGTCCCTGTCAAAATCCGTCCTTCGTGTGATTGCAGTTATGACGTCATGGGGTTCTTGTCAGCGTGCATGAGCTAGTTAGTTCGCTTCTGTTGCAGGGGCGAAATGCATCTCTGGCACACGTTAATAATCCGCCGACATTCCGGCGGAGTTGACTAGCAGACGAGAAACGAGGCTTTCGGTGGATTTGTTCTTTTAGTGCCGTTTGGTGGCGGGGATGTGCGAATTATCACCTGTCATTGAGCAACTATGACGGATACCTCGGGCTCTCCTCAACCCGAAGGTTCTCGACCCGCGCTGAGCCGGCCAACATAGAAAATTCTCCCGTATTCTCTTCTGTTGGTCAGCTACACTAATCAAAACTTTTCCTTCTTCAGGACGGTAGGCATCAATTAGAAATGATGGTTGGTGTTGTGCGTCCAGTGTGTTCCTTGCTCTACGGACTACTTAGATATCGAGGCCCCCAGAACAACTTTCTCGAACCAGATGATGATTTCGAAACCTAAAATTTAAAACCCATTCTACATCACCCTTGCGTTTAGCGCCACTTATTAAGACAGAGCCATTTCAGGTACATTTCCTCTTATTTTCCCAATGAACCCCGCCTTCCTTGTTCAGATGCTGACTGATATTCCGGCGAAACAAGAAAATCGGAGGCGGTGCCGTTGTCTTGCCCCCAAATTTCTGTTTTTCATTCCATTCTCTCTCTTTACCCGCTAGACCTTAGACTGGAATTATAGAAGTTCAGCATGACGGGATCGAGTCAGGCTGTTCCAATTGTCGAACAAGGAGCAGGGAAACAGAATGAAAGGCATCAAAGGAGTTTATCCCTCAACGTTGCTATCAAAACGGCACTTACGAGGCTAAAGGACACAACAAGGCCAAACTCTGATAACGAGTCCCCTTCGTCTCCTCGAAAAAGCCTCGCAAGCTTTTTCCTCGATAGAGATGTCGTATCCTCCAGTGAAGATTTACCTAGTGATGACAGTGATTTCATGAGCAAGAAACAGCAAAATCGCCATGAACGGAAACTGAAGAGAGAATCCAGGGCTAGAATTAGCGGGGAGATAAGCGAGCGATCGGAATCGCTCAAGAGGGAGCGCGATGCGCAGGCGGCGCGAGAAGAAACCGATGAAATGAAAGCCCGCTATGGAGATTTGCCGTTGATGCAGTCGAAACAGCGTCCACGGCAAAATCTGATCAAGTTTGACAATATCACGCCTCACTCGATCGGTCAGGAGGTCACGTTCCGTGCTCGGGTGCATCATATCCGTAACATGTCTTCGAAACTGGTTTTCGTCATTTTCAGACAGCAAGTCACCACGATGCAAGGCGTGCTGGCAGAAAAACCTGGGATGATATCAACTCTCATGGTCCAATGGGTCGAGCGGATCCGAGTGGGGTCGATTGTCAAGGTTAGAGGGGTGCTCTCCAGCTCTAAGGTCCCTGTTACGGGATGTACGATCCATGACGTGGAGCTCGATATCCAAGAGCTTCATGTAGTTGTTCATAGGGAGGATCCCATCCCGTTCAGTGTTTACGAAGCAGAGCTGTTGAACAAAGATGCAAAGAATACTGATGGACGGCGCAACCACGTCCTGGATCGGACCCGCCTTTCTAATCGTATCCTAGACCTGCGAACCGACACCTCCCAATCCATATTCAGAATCCAGAGTGCAATCAGCAATTTGTTCCGTGCTTCGTTGGACTCTCAGGGATTCATTGAGATTCATACACCGAAATTACAGAGCTCAGCCACCGAGTCTGGTGCTAGCGTTTTCGAGGTCAAATATTTTACAAGGGAAGCCTTCCTAGCTCAAAGTCCACAACTTGCCAAGCAGATGGCGATTGCAGCTGATTTTGAGCGTGTATACGAGATCGGCGCTGTATTTCGCGCTGAGAACTCAAATACGCATCGTCATCTGACGGAATATACGGGCTTGGATATCGAGATGGCGATAGAGGAACATTACCACGAAGCGCTGGAGACTATCGATTCTGTCCTCAAGGAGATCTTCAAAGGGATTTATGGGCGCTATCGAAGAGAGGTAGACATCATCAAAAACCAATTCCCGCATGAAGACCTGGTATGGCTAGACGAGACTCCAATCATACCGTTCGCGGAGGGAATAAAACTTCTAAATGACAGCGGGTGGCGCCAAGATGGTGAAGAGCTGTCAGTAAACGAAGATTTGGGGACGCGCGATGAAATCCGATTGGGAGAATTGATAAAGGAAAAGTACCACACAGATTTATTACCATACTGGGATAAATTCCCCAAGTCCGCCAGGGCCCATTTTATGCCATGGAAGATCCTGAGAACCCCGGATTTCACCAATTCTTTCGACATATTTGTCAGAGGCCAAGAGATTGTTTCCGGGGGCCAGCGCATCCATGATGAAAAGATTCTAGAACAGCGAATGAAGGAAGCCGGTATCAACCCATTAGCAATGGAAGAGTACTTGGAAGGCTTCCGTTGGGGCGCCCCGCCTCACGCTGGTGCGGGCATCGGCCTGGAAAGATTGCTCATGCTAATATTGAAACTTGGAAACATCCGTCTAGCCTCCCTGTTCCACAGAGACCCAAAGAGCTTTCAAGATATGCCAGACACGTCACGAATCATCCCTTATCCTGAATCTTCCACGCTTGAACCTCCGTGGGAGAAGAAAGGCAATCAGAAACATACCGGAATCGACAAGAATCGCAACTTCCAACCCTTGGATGAACTCATCGCCAACTATGGTGACGCAACATCAACCTCGTGGCCCGACGAGAAATATAAGATCTGGCGGGACTATACATCCGGTGCAGCAATAGCATACGTCCCCAGCACTCACGGCTTCGCAATAATTCCTGGCAATCCATTATGTGATCCGAGCCAGTACGCCAAAGTAAGCATCCGCTTTCTCCGCTGGCTCAAAGCAGAAACGCACTTGAAACCCATCTGGATCCTCTGTTCTCGGCCAGTCGAAGAAATTCTAGGTGAGAAGTTGGGCTGGCGAACACTTTCTTGCGTCGGAGAAGCCCGTATCGATCCATCGCGCAACCAAGCTGCGGCGGACGCCGACATTTCCAAAAAGATTCGCCAGGCAGAACGTGAGGGCGTGAAGGTCCACCATATCCCCAGCGACCGACCGCTTCCAGAAGATATCACTTCGAGAATCGACGCGCGGATCAAAGAATGGCGGGAAAACCGCAAAGGCCCTCAGATATATCTGTCAGGTATCAAGCCTTGGCGAAGCCCGCGCAATTACCAGTACTACTATGCCGCCGACAAAAATGGGACCATTTGTTCCTTCGTCGCGTTAGCCAGGCTGGGAGCGAACCACATGCAGATCAAATATAGTCTGGATTTCCCTGGCGCACCGTCGGGGTCTATCGAGTACCTCATCACTCATGCCATTCAAGCTACGGGCAGGTCCGGCGTCAAGTCACTGACGTTTGGCGCGGGAGCGGCTTCGAATCTAATACCGGGGCATAACATGTCTTCGGCCAAAGGAAAAGTGCTCCAGACCACGTATGATACCCTCGTCAAACAGTTCGGGCTGAATCGCAAGACAGAGTTCAGAGCTAAGTTGGGCGCTTTTGAGGAGCCCCTTTTCATTGCTTACCCACGCCATGGAATGGGTTCCAAGGGCATAAGGGCTATTTTGAATTTCTTTGAAGATTGATATATAATTTTTTTTGTCTTGACGTTCACGGCCTATATATCTATTATGTGTGTTGTGTTGTTTTGATATTACCAATATATAAATCATAATATCTCATCCCTTTCTTTTCTTCCTTTCTTTATTCTTTTATACTTATTTTTCATGATTTTTTTATGTTTCCCCTCTTTTTTATGTCCCTCCTAGCTCTTAAAAGATAATGCCATGAAACTTTTGTTATATTCAACACACAGGTTATGAGAGATTGCGGTGGTATATCGATAGTACCGTAACAGGCCGGTTTTCTATGTATATTGTTGATATCTGGCTTCATTGGTTAATTTTCTTAACGTAGAACAATGCATCTAAGTATATAAGGGGATCGAAGGCAAGTCACTAGTGAAACAGTCACGATCTGATTCAAGTTCCATATCAAACCCTCAAACAAGCAAGTACTTTTTAAAGCGAAATGGCTTATCAATACGGAGCAGCGTTGGCGCTATCAGAACCAAGCAAGCCTGGAGGATGCATCTGTAGACTTTGAAGCGCGTTTCATCTAGATGCATAATGACGAACATGCACAGATAGGCGCGGCGCGGTAAATAAAAGTGACATAAAAGTGCGAATAGCACAGAACTTGTGAAAACATCTAAGAGGGATCCATAAAAATGGGCGCAGTCGTTATTCCTCCACAGATTCTCAACCTTGAACACGGAATGTCCTGCCGCTTGCAGTCTTTCTCTCCCGTTCCTCATTCTCCGGTCGGGCACGATTGAGAACTATAGTTTCATAGTTAGTTTCATGCGTCAGAACTTACATATATATGTCCAAAACCGTAGATACATACCCTGTAGGAAGTCCGCTGTTCGTCTCCGCATTCTCGAGTGGATATATGCCTATTCCAAAGGTTAGCTGGGACAAAGGATGGACAGATTAAGTCATGCAAGTACCTTGGAAGCTTTGATATGATAGTGGAAATAGTCACGGAAGATCTGGATGTGGGAGATATTCTCTCCACGTCGTTGGGGTGTAAGATGGCGAGGGAAGAGAACTGCATTGGAGAGGACTGTCAGTGCCCAGTGTACTGGCGGCAATGGGGAAGCAAGGAGTAGCAAGAGTACCGAAAGTAATGTAACCGACATCGCCGTCTCCGGAAGCCTTAACCCCCGGAATGCCTTGAAGTTCGAGCGGGGGATCATGACGGAAAAGCACTTGTGGAGCATTTTGGATCGCCCGTCTTCTTGCATCGACGAATTCCTGAGAGTGCGTAAGCAACATATATTTTCTTCACTGGGGTATGATAGCAGGAGACGTGAAACATACTTGCAGAAACACTTTGCCGAATATCCTGTCGGTCTCATCTCTGAAAATGGTGCTGAAGATCACGGTCACCCGGTCGTGGCTCGCCTTGATGTATATTGCTTCCTGTTCCCGATAATGGATTGCCATAACCTCACCTCCTTCCGCCACACCCTGGGGCGCTGATTCAGAAGTGTATCTCGCCGCCTCCTCCTGCAGTTCGGCAAATTCATCGAATGCCTTTTCAAATGGCGCGGCCATCACATTCCGCCTCATGAGCGCAATACGATTAACCAAGTCTTCCCTACCCGCTGGTTCCGCGGGGAGATTCTCCAGATCAACTACAATTGAGAAATCATATCCAGGCTCTGGGGAGACAATGAATGGTCCATATTCCCGTTCGAGGACACTCTGTGCTCCGTGCTGCACTAGCTCGCGGAAACATTTGAGGGAGATGGAGATGAGGATTTTGGATTTAGCTTCGGGGGTGGAAATATGGAATGTGACACCGTCGAAATCAGAAACAATTTGGTCAATAGATACGGGAGGCGCTCTATGATCCAGGCATGTTAGCAAATGGTAATTATCGGGTGGGAAGGCTAGGACAAGCGGATAGGCGATGCTGTATGCTAGTCAGCGGGGTGGTTCGAGCTGGAACATACCCAGAGAATCGCTCCGTCAGGAGAGATTGGATAAGAACATTTTGGTAATCTAAGAGAAGCATGATGACAGGTTGGGGATCATGACAATCTGCGCAATCAACTAAAGTCGTTGGAGCGAACAGTGGTATATATATAGTCCCAGCCGCTGTGCCTGAAAAGAGTTGCCCACGCCGCAACGAGGAAATGAAAGCGCTGCCATGGTGGTCTGTGCTGGGCGCCGTAGCTTAGACGCTAGCCGTTTCGTGCGATAAAATAACCGTATCAATACCGAATGCTGCAAAAAAGTTGGAGCCGAAATTTTGTTGGAGCAGCCAGACGGAAAAATGGTCAAATCGTATCTGTGAGTAAGAGGATTTGCAATGTCACTATTTTATTTACGGATTATAGACCACTGATTGTACTTTTAGGAAATTCGAGCCTTCGAAGACTTTTGGCGTTATCACTGCTGCGTCGTCAAATGCGGTTTGGATACCCGACGAAGATGTCTCTGCCGAAACTCGACATACTGGTGCAGGACGAGCAGTTGTCGGAGCAGGAGAGGAGGTGATATGTTGGGATGTGAAAAAGGGTGAATTGCTCAGCAGATGGCGGGATTCGGATTGCAGCGCACAGGTTACGGCTATTTCACAAAGCAAAACGGATCAAGACATCTTCGCGGTTGGGTAAGACTTGAATCGCCTCTCCCAGGTATTATGAATGGGGTTCTGACAATATGAGGTAAAATAGATATGAGGATGGCTCAATAAGGTTATGGGATTCGAGACTAGCGACTGTTATGATATCCTTCAATGGCCATAAAACCGCAATTACCCAATTGGCATTTGACGGTGCAGGAGTGCGTTTGGCCAGTGGTTCCAAAGACACCGATATTATAGTGTGGGATTTGATCGCAGAGGTTGGGATTGTCAAACTACGTGGGCACACGGACCAAATCACGTCTGTCAACTTTTTGGACGGATCAAGCATCAGTGACACTGAAGTCCAAAGTAGCAATTCCCAGGACCGCTTCCTCTTGAGTACCGGGAAAGACTCCTTAATCAAAATCTGGGACCTTTCGTCTCAGCACTGCATCGAAACCCATGTAGCGCAAAGCAATGGGGAATGTTGGTCACTTGGGCTTTCACCCGATCAGAGTGGGTGTATTACTGGAGGGAACGATGGCGAACTTCGAGTGTGGTCCATCGATGCAACTGTGATGAGTGAAGTAGCAAAAGAAACTGGAGCCGCAGACGGCCGCAAAATCCTTCTGGATAGGGGCAATATGTATCGACAGGGCAAGGACCGAACAATGGGCATCCACTTCCATCCGAGGTTGGATTACTTCGCGGTTCATGGAGCTGAAAAGTCAATCGAGATCTGGAGAATACGGACAGAGGCTGAGGTCCAAAAGAGTCTGGCAAGGAAACGGAAACGGAGACGAGAAAAAGCTGGAGAGCAAGGCGCTGAACACGAGTTGGAAAACGGCGCGGATGCTGAAAACCCAAACTCTATCTCTGCAGCCCCAATATCCGAAGTTTTCGTGTCGTATACTATCGTCAGGATACAAGGGAAAATTCGTTCAGCGGATTGGATGGGTGGCAAAGGCCTCAGGCTGCTCGCTGCAACAAGTAACAACCAACTTGAAGTGTATGGTGTAGTTGCTGTGGAGAGGCAGAAATCGAAAAGCAGCGAGGATTCAGAATATAACCGCATATTATCGATTGATATGCCGGGTCACCGCACGGATGTTCGATCGCTTGCCCTGAGCTCTGACGATAGGATGCTTTCTTCCGCCTCGAATGGCACTTTGAAGATCTGGAATGTGCGAACTCAAACATGCTTACGGACTCTGGAATGTGGTTACTCATTGTGCTCCGCGTTCCTACCTGGTGACAAAATCGTGGTACTGGGGAATAAGAACGGAGAACTTGAAGTATTCGACATTGCCTCAGCTACATTATTGGATACAATACAAGCGCACGAGGGCCCAGTATGGGCGCTTCATGTTCACCCTGATGGAAAATCTATGGTTACTGGAAGTGCTGATAAAACTGCTAAATTCTGGGAGTTTAAGGTCGTGCAAGAGGCGATTCTGGGAACGAAGCGGACGACTCCTCGCCTTAAACTGGTTCACACGAGGACTCTTAAGGTGAACGATGATATCCTAAGTATTCGCTTCTCTCCTGATGCGCGACTCATTGCTGTAGCGCTATTGGATAACACCGTGAAAGTTTTCTTCGTTGACACTCTGAAGCTCTTCTTGATCCTATATGGCCACAAGCTTCCTGTCCTTAACATGGATATATCTTACGACAGCAAATTAATCGTCACTTGCTCTGCGGATAAGAATGTACGGCTATGGGGCCTGGACTTTGGTGACTGTCACAAGGCTTTCTTCGCACATCAAGACAGCATCATGGCAGTAGCCTTCATACCGAATAACAACGAGGGCAATGGCCACCACTTCTTCAGCGCCAGCAAGGACCGGGTGATAAAGTATTGGGACGGTGATAAATTCGAGCAAATTCAAAAGCTTGAAGGGCACCATGGCGAGATATGGTCTCTTGCCGTCAGCCATTCTGGAGAATTCATCGTTAGTGCAAGCCACGATAAAAGTATCCGAGTGTGGCAACAAACTGATGAGCAGATTTTCTTGGAAGAAGAACGGGAAAGGGAATTGGAAGAGCTCTACGACAGCACGTTAGCGACCTCACTGGATAAAGAAGATGAGGACGCAGAAGGGCAGGAAAAAGCAGAGGCAGCGGCTGCTAGCAAACAAACAATTACAACTCTCATGGCTGGTGAGAAGATTGTAGAGGCTCTCGATTTAGGAATCGAAGACCTTGCGCTTATGCGAGAGTGGACGGAGTTGAAATCAACCAATCCCAAAACTGCACCACCATCGCGCAATCCCGTCTATCTAGCCCTTGGCAACATATCCGCAGAACGCCATGTCCTTCAAGTCATACAGAAAATTCCCGCAGCAGCACTCCAAGATGCCCTCCTCGTTCTTCCATTTTCAAAACTGCCGGCCTTATTCACATTTCTGAATATCTGGGCAAAGAATGCATGGGAAATCCCGCTGACCTGTCGTGTCTTATTCTTCATGCTCAGAACGCATCACCGCCAAATTGTGGCGAGCAAAATGATGAGACCAATGCTTGATGGTATTCGGGGCAACCTGCGGAATGTCCTTGCCAGGCAGAAAGATGAAATGGGATTTAATATTGCAGCCCTTAAGTTCATAGGCAACCAAGTCCGGGAACGTGGCCGTTTAAACTACATTGATGAGAATTTGTGGGAGAAGGAAGAGCAACAGGTAAAAGGCAGTAAGAAGCGGTATTTTGTGAATGTTTCATAAAGGGTATGGTCTATGAAGAGTTGATTTTGTGCAATACCTTTTTTTTGACTTTCGATGTTTTGTCCAACGGCTACATATCTTGGAGTTGAAAGGGGCTTGTCTCTCTAGGAGTATAAGCAGAAATGGTTTCTTCGGGGAATTTTGATGGAATAGATTTCAATTAATGCATTTTCTTGTAGAGAATATGTTTATATCATTACTACGACACTCCTGCTCATTCTAAATGAACTAAATAGTGGCTCTCCTGTACAATACGGGCTGAGTTCAATCTCCAACGATCAATCCAACCCGATAGAAATCACTACTAGCATAGCACGCAGACTCAGTTATGAATGCAACCATTCAGTATTATCCCATATAAATACGAGGAATTTATCCAAACTCTTATCAGCAAATATCTCGATTCTACTCACTCAGCAAGACATGTCCGTTGGAATGGGAAGGGGGTCTGGATTCTAAATTGCAAAATGTATCAGCCATCTGAGTCCGCAAATCAAAAGCGTGAACAGGGTTATAAAATTGCAGATAAAATTGTTTCACAACAGTACTGCGGAATTCCAGCTCCTGGTTCCTTCTCTGAAGAAAGAAGAGCAAAGAATAGCCCACGGCACTGTGCGATAACATGTTTTTATTGCTTCTCCTTTTCTCAGTAGAACCATTCTAAGCACCGACGACATTTAAAAACCGTCCCGCACAGAGCTCGGGTGCCATCCCACAGCAGAGAATCGAAAATTTAAAACCTCCGCCTGCCTTCTGATATCAAGAGACATATGACGATGAAAATCGAAAACGGAGAGGTGGAGGAGGAAAATCTCAATCCTTTGCTGGGAATGTAATGCAACTGTCGCACCATGAGGTTTAATAGTGACGGCATGCCATACCTCTTCCGGCTCTTCCTAAAATATATTTGGTTCTTGATTGTATCTCATCATGTAAAAGTTGGTTGGTGGGTTGGGAAATACAGGCTCTCAAGGCCAGGGTAAATTTTGCAGACAAGGGACAGCATGAATTGTGTTACTCACATATTAGTTGATAGTTGCCGATAGAAGCGAGTTCCTGTTTTATTTTTTATTTTTTATTTTTTATCTATCTTTCGAGAAGAAACTGTGCTGCCTGTGTGGAAAAATCTTTCAACAAAACCACCAAAAACCAACAAACAAAAAAGAAAAAAAAAATGCGGGCTACGTTTTCATCGAAGATCACGTGATGATACGCCTGGGTGAGGTAGCGTGCAGGATACGTTTCAAGTTACAGAGGGGAAAGAGGAGAGAGAGAGAGAGATTGTATTTAATATTCTTGTAGAGAAAAAGTAGTCATATACAGCCTGACAGAATCCAACAATCAAAAGAAGCCCCATGCCGAGACGCCACGCCCAACCCGCAGAACAAAATTTGTTTCAAAATTAGATTCATAATTCACAAATCATTACTGGCAGCTTATGGCAGACTCAGCCATTACGACGATTGCTTCATCGTCCCACATGCAGAACAAGTCCACCATCGTGTTTCCATGAAAGCGCCACAGGAATGACAAACCCATCCCAGGGGCTTCTCCGGAATTTTCTTCTCCAGTGAAAGAAGTGCCTGGATGGCTTTGTTTCGTGGTTTTCGGCCTATTCCACTAGTGGAAGACTGGGGCTCAGTACGAGCACGTTTCACAGATTTATCAGGCGTTGTTAGATGTTTGGCTTGTGGTGGTCGCTCTAGCGTGCAAGCGTCACAGCAGAGAAACGATGGTGGATTCACAAGTGTGCATACTGGGCAAACCCAACTCTCAGAGTCAGGAATATTGTCTTCCGTCATGTCGATAAAGGGTTGGCTAGATGGCTTTTCTCGTCGAGATGAGTCCGTGCTAGGTTTGGTATCCTTGGGGATGGGCGGGGGAAACAAGGATGAGCGTGATCCAGGGGAATTGTTTCCGCTCGGAGGAACATATGAGTGCCCATGTTCCTCTTTTTCTTCCTCTTGAATCAGTTCAATGTACGCTTGTATAATAGCCTGTTCATTCGCATCTTCTTCCTCTGCCTTGGTTTTGAAGCCATTTTTAGATGCCTCGTCCGCCAACTTTCTTCCTTCGACTGTTCCGCTGGCACATCCTTTGGTTACCGTTATTCGTCTTTGGGCGGCATCTGCAATCACTTGTCGGATATCTGTGCCTCGCAAAATAGGAGTACCTCCGAGTTTCCTCCCAGAACCCGCAGTGAGGGTCCGGCGTTTCTCCGCTTCAACACGGGCAATGCGACGAGCTTCATGCATGGGGATCCTTTGGCCACCAAGCCGTTTCCCTTCGGACAAGAAACCTTCACCGGTGTAGCCCTTCAGAGAGAGCTGCATATGCTCATCACGAAGTTGATTCCATAACGCATGGAACTCCTGGTTGTGGGGGCCATGAACAATATGACATAACCTGAATATGTTAAAAAACTTAATAGATACCATATGCAGGCATTAGTAACTTACTCATGTAGCATAGTATCAAGGACTTGGTCAAGGGGAAGAAATTGACTGTCGTCCGACGGGTACCTCAATCTGAGGCATATTTTCTCGCCGTGATTGATATTTATCCCGAGAAGGCTCCGCTCAGGGTAGAATTCAGCAAGAGTCCCAACCTTCCAGCCCCGTTGGCGCATTATTGGCTTGACGAGGGAAGCGATTTTTCGTAGGGTTGTCAATGCCTCGGCCTCACGCGGCTTGTGTTTGAGATGCTCGAACTCAGAAACCAACGGATCGAATTCCCGCATGGCGCAGTTTCACAGCAAAAAGAAATCTTGGTTACAACAAGTAGACCAAGGCAAAGGCTCTAAATGAGTATCTAACTTGAGAAAAGTTTGTCTATAATAAGGCAGCAGGGGAAGTTTAATAGATTCTTGAGAACACACACGTCTATCCATCCAAATGAGGCACAAGGTCAGTAGCTAGGATTTATAATCAACCGATGACAAATGGCTCCAAATATAGATAGCCATTTAGAAGAACGCACAAGGTTTCTGTTGACTCCCCGCAAGTTGAAATTCCCCTCCGCCTCACAGGGCTAACGGCTGCCTTGTCGAATTCGTGGATGAAGTATGGAATCTTTTCGAGTTTGATATCACGTGGAAAAGCCGAATGGATTACTAATTCGGAATAATGCTTTTCCTGAGCACTGACATAGAACGAATACATCATCAAGTTCTTCCAAGTTACCTAACTAGTTATCTTGGACAGGAAAGCACGCAAGTTATATTCGCAACTCATGCCCAACTCATTTCGAGAAATTACCACAGATTCTGAATTATAATGACAAGCGACGACGAGTTCTTTTTTGACTATGCAAGTGATACCCTTTACACGACATGTGGCCAACGCTAACGCTCTTTTGCCATCCGCAGCTTGCCTCCATCCCGAACAATGTTAAAAAATATTCGTCTCAGGTTGCAGACTCAGTAAATGAACATGTGGATCACCTCGCAGTAACTGTCCGAGATGTGTTGGCTCGCCAGTCATGGCTGCCATCCGTAGTTAAGCCGCTGGGAAAACCTGTGGCGAAATCACCGTCCTCATTCCCTCCTCGATCCACCCTCGATCTGATACAGGACTGGATATCAAGAAACCGTGCTTGGACAGCAGCTATTGTCGCATTTGTTGGAACTGGAGCTTTCCTGGTCTATGGAAACAAAAGGCTCAGCGGCAAGAAAAGGAAAGCGCGAAGAGCTGGCAATGGTGCGCGTAAGGAGATCGTGGGTATGTGTCCATTCTCGATAAGTTTACAACAATTTTTCTCAGGCAGCCAGTACTAATATTTGAATAGTTATTGCGGGCTC
>NW_001813979.1:2387797-2413027 GCF_000149585.1 Histoplasma mississippiense
TGTACTGTACTCTGGATCGCGTTACGTAGGGAGATCGTACATATTAGCGAATAATTGCACACTATCAATACTATATATTTTACTAGCTCACATAGCAACCCTGGCTACCTTTTTTCTCTCTGCTTCTTCAAGTGTAATGAAATAAGACCGCTAAGTGGGAGAGGGTATGGATTGGTGCCAGATAATATTTTGCCTTCCAGTAGAAAGTTTACTCATCAATAGTATAGTTTACCACGTTGACGACTTTGAGATCTGTGGATCTATTTTCAAGGTATATAAATGAATTCAAAAAATTCGTGCATAAACATCTAACTCTGGAGCAGGACCAACAGGGCAACACATTTCTAGTCGATTACCACCTATTGCACATCTTGACAATGGTATATCTTTTGCGCCCGTGTGAGGAGGTGAAGGATGCACATCATGAATGCGAATGATGTGTTGATAGTTAAAAGTTACTAGCAGTTACTAGTTAACCTTCCCATTGCCAACCTTCCTTTGATAACTGTAACCGTTTCCCAGGCTTTTCTCAACCTAAATGCCTCAATAACATAGAACTATTTCAGTGATGTTTGACTCGTTCATTATGTCGAATGCTAGAATCAGATGACTAGGCCGCAATTGGAGGGAACAACATACAAGCAGCATCGCAACAGCCAACTAACTTAACTAGAGGGCTGTGCCAGGTACGGACATTGGGGCCTGCTAATTGGGGCTTTAACCGCATCACCGAGTCATTCGCAGCGTCTTCACGGAGCCTCGTTCGGCTGTTTCCAACTCCAAAAGGCAGAATCCCGCAGCAAATACGAAGTGCGAACGATTCCTCGGATTCTTGGGAACAATCATATAAAGCCATCTCCTTTCATCATGGTTGACATACGTTCAACGATTGCCTCTTGGGGCATCGTTGTTGTTTTCTCTCGATTTTTCTTCTCTTCCAACGCCATGCGAGCCTGTCTTGCCCGCTCTTTGTTGTCAAGCTGATAGAAATACACAAATCGTTATTGAAGTCGAGTCAGTATGAAGTGGCTAGAATATGATGGTGCCTTTGTCTTTGGCAGTGGTATCCCCTCTGGCGTCCTTCGATTTGTCGGACATATAGTATTGGGCATCTACATGTCTCTGGCATCTGGTACTTATAAATATGTCAAGGCGCACGCCGCCGTCGTTCAACAGCCGCCCTTCAACCCTGATACGCTGTACCTGAGCTATCTTGCTTCAAAATGGGTTCGCACCAACCTTTTCTTATTGCGTTCTTCCGTTTTTGCCTTTTGTTTTATTTTCTGCAAGTTTTGTGTCCTTCCATCTTTCTTAAGGAGACTAATCCGATGTCCTTTCTGTTCTCTATAATAGAGCAAAATTGGATTCTGGTGGAACTTTGCCATTTGGTTACCGACCATTGCCTCGCCGAGCCTTTGCGTCACGATTATCGGGATGTTTGATACCACTATCACGGTCTATTTTGCTCTCGCCACGGTGCGTCAGGGAACGTATATTCCCCATTCTGCTGGGCCCTGCAAAAACGCAGATACCTGGCAAGTTCCCACTGCGAACGGCAATGGAAGCTACTTCCATATTCTTGAAACTCTTAATACCTATCCTGATAAACCTGAAATGCACGTTCCATCTGACAAGATCTGTAAAGATTTTGTATCTCAATGGAGGTTTGGGATTGGATCTCTGTATGTACGACCGCTTCCCTGTTGACCTGCGGACAATGCTTTCATTTTTATTTTTATTTTATTTTTAATTTTTTTATTTAAAAATATTGTTTCAGCAATTAATTGAATTCAGGGTTATATATATTCTAGTTTCATTCTTTAACGTCATCGTTAGCCTGGCTATCTCGATCAGGGTCGTTCGATCAGATATGCGCCCTGAAAGAAGAAGAAAGGAGCCGTACATCTTGACAGCGCTTAGAGTTTTATCTCTCATCCCATATTTTATCTGTGAAATTGTCGCTACGGTTCCCCGATATTCAATACATTTCTTGCCTAGGCCTGTGCAATCGCAATTACGCTTCCGTCTTCGTTGCATTAACAAAATGAGCCAATTGGTCTACATGCCTGTTCGGGAAGTGCACCATCAATTTCCTCTATCCTTTACAAAATCCAAACGCCACCAGCCTCCTCCAGAACCTAAAGAGGTCCAGGGCAAATCCAAAAACCAAAGCAACCCACTGGCAAGGTTCCTGCATATCGATATTCTGACTCTTGTCGCCCAAGACTTGCACTATCAGGACTTAGTAAACTTGAGCTTGACATCAAAGGAAATGCGACAGACGGTTTTCCCAGATGGCCATCTCGGCAGTGAGCTGGGCATCCTGGGGGTATATACCTGTGATAGCGATACAAAAACCGCGTGCTTCTTATGCCGGTTTCCCATATGTGGAGTATGATATATTCCCTCCCCCTTGCTAATCGCAACTTATTTCCCACTATCAGTATACCGCTAACAGGATCCTCTCATAACCCAGTCATGCGGCGAGTCAAGGCCCTTTACCAGACCTCAACTCGACACCCTCCACGAAGAAACCTGCCAGCCCTACTGTTCCCCTTGCTACTATAACAAGATCAGCATGCGTCTAAATGACACCGACAGGTGCTGCAATCGCAATTTTCCACTTACAGGTAACGTTCATGGCTCAAGAGGAAGCTTTGACACAAGCCCGTTCGGAAATGGCTGCCTGTTGTGCAGCACATGCAAAACCCTCCCCGACAGCCAGTGTCTGGCGCAGCTGCACGAGCGTGAGAAAACCAGAATGAGACGCAAACGGAGGCACAGAAAGCATCGCGATGATTTTGCATGTAGACATTGTTCGAAGGCGTTGCCCTCTTGGGGTCCGAGGTGGTGGGTTTGTGAAGCCTGTGGTCGTGAGTGCACTGACACTTTACATCCACCCTGGGGCTTCAGGGCTCACCAGCCGTGTGCTGTTGCGGTATGACTGGGTATGCGTGATTGGGAGTTTTGGAAAATGACTCGGCTCTTTTCCTCTTTTTTTTTTTTTTTTTCAACGTAGTATTTAGGGGGGGTTTCGAATGTCAACTTTGTTTCCCCTTTCTTCTCATCTCATTACTTGATTTTGCGCGTGCCATGAAAAGAGATGCAAACAGGCGCATATATATATAACGAAATACATGTAAATTTGGCAGCATCATTACATCCATCCATTAGCCATAAATCCAGGAGCCCGAACCAATTGTATCGTCTTTGAAAACCATTAAATATATATATATGTATAATACAATAATAAATGACCTGGGAGAACGGAAAATTAATAACAAAAGAAACGATGTCAACACTTCCCGTCGTCATCACTTGGTCTCTTCAACACTAGTGTCAAGGACGTCTTGAGCGGCCTCGGTATCTGGGTCACTGCCCTCGCGCGCTGCATTCGAATGCTCAGGATCGGTCTTGGCGTATTTCGTCTTTGAGCCCACCAGCCGCTTCCTAATGAAACTGATGCCCCATACCAACGCGAAGGTGAGAACGAGGACTGCGGCGATAATGGCGAGATATCTTGCCACACTGGCCCCATGTCTGCCACGGCGAGGCCTGAGGAATGGGTATACCCAGAAACCTTGGGTTGCGTGGGTGATGTAAGCGATCCCCAAGTAGAGGAGAAGGATGACGGAGAGCAACACAAGATGGAACACTGGCGGTGGACGTGCCGTCGAGAAGATAATCTCAAATAGAGCGAAGAAGGGTGGGAGAGCATGTTTGGAGATCTGCGGCGGGAATATTTTGTTAGAATAGGTAGAGTACATTCACATATGGTGTTGGGAAAAAAGAGAGGGATGGGATATCTTTACATTTTCCCACACCTCAAATCTGAGTAAGACTCTAGGGCTCCTGCGATATAATACCGACCAATATATCGCCGAGACCACGAAAGGGTAGCACACAACAGTGGTGTAATACAGGCTATGCAAGGAGCGCAGCCATCGGGGCCACTTGTCGAACAGAACAGACCGTCCTTTAAAGGCATAGAGGAGCGAATGCACGCCAGAAACGAGGAAGTACCACTGAACGCCACTGAACGCCAGGGAGGTGAAATAACTGAAGGATTGCCTGTTAAGGAACCCTCTACCCACGGAGCTCTCCAATGCGGATACAATTATGAGGACCAACAGGCAATATAAAAAGATGATCAGACGTAGCACTCCGAAGACAAGTGGGGAGAATAACCAGGAGGTTTCAAAGTGGTGCAGTTTGTCATGGGCTGGGTCTGCGCCCATGAGAACGTTCATGGACTGCATGCTGCACACTGGTTATCTTGTATGTATATTGGTCCTAATAACCTAGTTGTTGGCAACTATATATATAACGAGTTATGCGCTCTGATTGTCCCGGTTGATCGGTGGCTCTTTGTATAGGGGCGAGGATGTAAAAGACAGGGGAAGGGAGATTTGTGGCAGTATCGCACGGTTTTAAATAAATCTGGTGAAAAAGAGATGAACTGTGCCATGGCTCAGTTATAAACCCTCAAAACAAAAGGGTCAAGTCCCAATCTAGGGTTGGAATAACTACGTGGTAACTTCGAGCCATTCGACAGAAGACGGTGGAAACGATGTCCCCACAGCCACGCCCGTGAGACAGGCGAAAGGCGGGGGGCGCTTATTAGTAACCTGGCGAGCCATTTGCGTTTTAACGTCGTTGCTTGGCAGCGTTTGATCTGCTGATGCTCCACAACGCTTCCAAGGTTCCAAGATTGGAAGCGTCGCCACATGCGCGTTTCTTCTGAGCGCCTTGCACCGACCATTCCGCCACCCCCAGACTTTCATCGTTGATTCCACAACGACATCTGCGATGACAGTCAGCATACTACGACGTCCTGTCCTTCATCCCCCAACTGCCCTCCACTCACTCGCTCATCATTCATCTGACCTTCTGCTCCAGTTTTAGACGGCTATCTCCAGTCCTGCCAACAACTGTACGTAGTTAATTGCCTGGCTTCATTCTGGCGGCGAACTTTAACTCCTTGTTGTGGAGTACATTGTTTCATCATCGCGCATGAGAATTTCTGTCTGGTGCGCGCAGAGTCTTCAACGGGCCTTCGAAATAATAGTCTTCCAAGCGAAGCTGCTGGCTCTTCAGTTTATTCCATAAATTCCACAACCCTGAGCGAGCGTCGAGAAGACTGATGGGGAGTTGTGAACTTGTTATGGAGCAACTGGCCGGGGCAATTCTCCATGACATTTTCAGACCCCAGGTTGGGAGAGACTCCGGAAGATGCTGAACAGTTCATAACTAGTACAAGTCACACTAACCCTGTGACAATCAGGATCATTGGCTTGTGAAGCCTTCATTTTGGAAAGGAAGATGCTCTCTGTTATAATGACCTTCTCACGGAGAAACATTATCGTCGATACGGATACTCTGGAGGTGGTTGCAGATGCATGACTGGGAGTAGTAGTTAGATTCTCTATGGCCCAGAAATTTGAGGCATCCCTGGGCCATGACTTCTACTTGCATGGCTTCTGGGAAAATACTGGAACATTTGAAGCGCGCAAGCTCGAAAGATTTCCATCATTTTATATTCTTATAGATAAAGCGTTTCGGCTATATTTCACACGTACTGTACATGGTACCCTTCTGCCGCTTGATTGCGAACGTTCAACCAAGGGCAGGCATAGCAATTGTTGGCCAGAGTGTTGCTTTCACTCTAAGGTGGTGGATGGACCCTAAATCAAGGGTTCACCATGGTTGCCATTTTCTCATTGATATCATGCTTCTATCCGACTCTTGGGCAACATCATACTGGCTAACCGATTATCGCTTCGAGTATTTTCAGTGTATATGCGCCAAGGCCCGAATAGCTGATTAAACTCCTGCGTATCTAAAATGGCCGTACTGGCTATGAGGCAATTGGACTCGCTGATGCTCGTTGCATACAGCTAACTGGCATTTAGTTCCTCAAAATTAGCAACATTGGGGTATTTTCGACGGACAGCATTTTATGATAATTGCGTGATAAGTAAGGGATACACCTCACTTGGTTTGTGTTTGAATTTCTTTCCCCTTGGCCTCTCCTCCTCTTACTGCCTTTGTTTCCCCCTTCGATGGTAAAACCCATACCGGGTTGCTCAGCCCGCCTAGTTCGAAAACAATGCTCTCTGCATGAACTTTGGGTTTAAGGAGGGGAGAAAGTCACTCCGATGAATTTGAAATAGAAAAGCAGCACGTAGATAGGTTTTTTGCAAATAAGAACTATACCCGAGAGTAAGTGTCAGCGCGGAGGGTGTGTGTGTCTCGAAAGTATAGTACATATATATTCCACATGTTGTCATCAAAAATGCAGAAGCTACATCCACGATGTCATCAGGAAGATGGTGAGCCGCGATCCCAGAAGGGCCTAAGGAAAAAGAAGGGTGCAACGGCACAGGAAAGAATGAAGCTTCATCGGTCGTCTGTACTAGAGACTAATAATAAATAACACTAATGAACATGACCATGAACAAAAAAAGATACCATGCCGATACCTATCAATTGGACAGGCTTGCTGACAGGGTGCTCATCCCTCTCGATCTCGTCATTGACTATTCGATATGTTTCGGTGCGGAAGCAACAACGACAACAGCTAGGGCCACGATCGCGAGTTGGAAACGGCTCACGGATAAGGTGGATACCGGACAGCATATTCCAAAGTGGGCTGAGATGCAAGCATGACACAGGCCGGGGAGATACAGGGAACAAAGAAGGAATGAAAGTTGTGAGGGTGAAGCGGTGGGGGATGGGGAGATCTGTCTGTTTATTTCGCGAACGTGCTGACAACATGGGCACCTGCATACAGTGCTATACTGATCACCCTCTCGCAACCAGGACCGGAGACAATTGAGTCCCCAAATCAGCCTTTGCCATTTGTAACTTTGCGGTGACGCTGGTCAAGAAGGTTGCCGAGGGAGGCCAGCATATCTTCGACGGGATGAAGAATCTGGATTTGATCGGTTCCACCACCGGCTCTTGGATTCTCACGTGTTTTTGCTAGTTTTTTATTTCTCTGAAAAGCCGCACCAATATAACAGAGACGAATCAAGGCCGGTATGACATTGAATTGAAATGGGTATCACAAGGGGACGCAAGCGGCGGGAATCCATTCCAGATCACGAAGCTTGTAGCGATTATGGCGTGGGTTGAAGGGAATGTGAAATTGTTGCCGTTTGAGTAGTGGGAAGGATCAGAGGGAGGACGTGGTGGAAACATGTAGATGCGTATATTTATGAAGCCTCTGGTTTATCTGCTTGAGTTTGTCGTCCGAAGGGGAAAAAAACCAAGTAAGTTCCGCAATTATACTAAATCGATTTAAAAATAAGACTTCTCTCTGACTAGAAACCTATCTATCAAAGGCACTTCTTATTTTCCAGACAGGGAAATTAGGGGTTACAGTTCCTGCACGCGTTGAAACTGCTCAACCCCCCGAGGAGATAAATCACAATTCATATGCAAAGCAACTAGCATTTTGTGTGTGTGTGTGTGTGTGAGAGAGAGTATGTGTGTGTGTTGTGTGCAGGAACAGCGATAATGTTGGCAAAGGCATAATATTTCTCAGAAGCCAATGTGAACGGGCAGAAGGAACACACAGTCCACCAACTGCCAACTAACTGTATGATTCTCAGTCCGGTGTTTATTTACGTCGCGTATCACCAACCACGATGACCGAGTGCCTAAATTTGGATCTGACATCATCGAGGAATAACAAGCTTAAGTGGTGGGGCGGATCGAGGAACAAACCAACCGGGATAGATTGCATTGCCCTGCGTATTTGCTCCATAACGAACGACGAGTCAGTTTGGTGATACACATGCACCCCCTCCAGGGGCTTGTTGGGGGTTCAACCATTCTGAAGTCCAAGACCATAACAACTTCGACATGGCTTGAGCAACGCGGTCGAATGCGCTCTCGACTGTTATTTGCTGGGCCAAGGAACTGGGCTCAGAAATATGTTGGAAAACCGCGGCAAGAATATCTTGTAACCAAGGTTGCAAAAAGGGGTTCGTGGGGCCTGGCAGCCAAACAAGGTTGGAAATCGTAAAATTAAACAACAATAATAAACCCGTCATTCGAAACGTTGAAGAGAGGGAGAGGGAAAAACCAAAATCAATAAATAAACAACAAAAATAACCTGGGCCCCTGCTCTTGGTTTGATTAATTAAAGGCGGGCTGGGCGGCGTTGGCTGATCCTGGCCGGAACACTTCCTCCTCCTCTGAGGATCTGACACGCTTGGTTGGTTTCCTATCCCTCATCCAACCCCTTCATCCGTCGTCCTCCTCGCCTTTCGTATCGCCTTTCGAGTTACAAGCTACTGACCGATACAGTTCTCACTGTCCTAGTCATCTCTCCGCCACCGTCTCATCCTGGGGGTTTCCATTCTTTGTTTCAAAAGTTCTGGGCGCTGACTTCCGTCCCCTTTTAAAATACCCACCAACCAACACTCCCAACCATCGCGAGAGTCGCCACGCCCATCGAAGGGGACCATCCCTCTTGCGCACATATAGATTTATCTTTCCCGCCAGTATCTATTTCTCCAGATGGTGCCAGGGCAGAATCATCCCCAATAATCCGATGTGGTTGAAGAAGTCGAAGAACAACCACTTACCCCAGAGTCGCTGTTTGGCGTCCCGTATTTCGACAACCTCTCATCAACTGTCTCTATAGCCTCGCAGATTATCGTTCACTGGATCGTCCGTTAGGACAAAACCTCTGATTCCACGACTCAGTCCTTCAACATAGACGCTCGTTACCGACTATGACCCGCAATGGCCAATCTGATTCCCAGTACAATCTGGAAAAACCTCAACCGCGAAACCTCTCACCCTCCTCCCGCATCTCGCATTTCGACGGAGAAGTAGCTCCTGTCCTGTCGCCTCTCGATGCATTCGCCTTGCAAGGACGGCTTTTGGCCAAACAGCTCGATGAATCAAAGAATGGGGGAAAGCGCATGAGCCGACTTCCCCCCGCAAGCGTTGCCAGGTCGTTATCCCAACCAAGGCCTGGCTACTTCGGAGCACATTCGCCGGGCGAGCCGAGTAACAAGACACCTGTCAGCCCATCAGGCGGGAGTTATGGTCGCAATGGAGAAGTTGAGGAACCTACCTTCAGGCCAAAATCACAGCACCCGATGCTGAATCGAATGTCGGAAGACCTAGATAGTGACAACGACCACAATGCTGCAGAGGTGACCCCAGAAGTTCCACCAATTCCACACAGTGCTTTCGGAGATGCCCCCCGCGCAGAGTCACCCGAGGACGCATCATGGTTCCATTCAGACGGAGAGGGCGAACAAGAAGCCCCGGGAAAGACATCCCAGAACTCTTATGATGCTTCAGCAGCCACCCGGGTTCGGGAGCCGCCTGAAAGTTCTGCTACAAACCGGAAAACCTCGAATACCCTCGCACCTCCTATTTCCTCCGCGAAACGGATAGCAGGGAGTCCGGGACTTACTCAGCACGAAAGCTCTGACGATGATTACTTCACCAGTTCGACGGCAGGGTCAACCTTCTCGAAACCGAGAAAGCTATCTTCAAGCAGCGGTATATCGATGCCTCAATCTCCAATGGCACATTTCACCCGAACCCATCCTCGGTCGCCGTCCCCGACTTCCGAAAATTCCCCCATGCCAACCCCACTTCACCGTCCATCTTTCAACTTTTCACGACCGTTAAGCAGATCTAGCACTTCTATTTCAATTTCCTCCCCTTCACTCTCCGGACCTGAACAACCAGATGAATATCAATCGAGGACTTTGAAGAGGGGAAATCGCCCATCTCCAATTACTGTGCCAGAGTCTCCTGATTCTAGTGCGGAGGTGGACGATGCACAAACTTCGGCTCCGACATCTTATATCTACGCGAAATACGCTCTTCCCCGCGGGAGATCTGTCTCGCGCGATTCTCTCGTGTTTACTGGTCTTAAAACTCCCCATTTCGAATGGAACGAGCCACTCTTCGAAAGCTCCCCTTCCCCAAGTGCTCCCGAGAAGGAGACATTGGAGCAGGAACCCTCATCGCCGCCCGCGACTCATGCTCATCCTCCTGCTACGCCAGCGCTATCGGCTCAGGAATCGCCGTTAAACCCGAAGACCCCTATACAATCGGAACCGATCTCTAAATACCCAAGCTCACCGAAAAATAAGCCCGCTCCACGGAAAAGCTCAGGCAAGCTTGTCAAGCGGCCCGATCGAACACCCCCAAAAAGACATTCTTTTGATCAAGGAACCCGAAAAACTGTGGGCCTGGTAAAATCTAATTCGAGTAGCAGACTCTTTGTCGCTCCCAGATCGGTGGACCAAGATGACTCCCTAACGATATCTACCGACTCCAATGCCACACTTCGACCCCACACCAGCCGTAGTGGTGAACCTCCACCTGATACTATTTTATCTGCTGAAGACCATGTTGCGAAAGGCATACAATGCCATGAAAACGGTTCCCTAAACGAGTCTACATATCACCTCCGAATCGCAGCCATGCAAAATGAGCCGACAGGTATGCTTCTATACGCTCTCGCCTGTCGCCATGGATGGGGCATGAGGCCCAACCAACGGGAGGGTGTTCAATGGCTTCGCAAAGCAGCCGATTCTGCTATTCTGGATGCTACCAACTCTCAGTCTCGTGGGAGGAATATCCAGGAGAACAAGGCGCGCCAGGTGCAATTTGCGCTCAGCATTTATGAATTGGGTGTGAGCCATCTGAATGGATGGGGGATAGAACAAGATAAGGCGCTCGCTCTGCGCTGCTTCGAAATAGCGGGTCATTGGGGAGATGTGGATGCCCTTGCGGAAGCCGGCTTTTGTTATGTCGAAGGTCTAGGTTGCAAAAAGGACCTGAAGAAAGCGGCCAAATATTATCGAATGGCGGAAAGTAAGGGCATGAGCATGGTTGGGAACAGTTGGTAAGTTTTTGCTTCTTTTTGTTGCCTTTTTCTTCTTTTTTTATTTATTTTTATTTTTATTTAATGCATCTAGCTGTTTCTCTAGATGTACAATCAGTCATTTGGCTCACATAAAAGTTTTAGGATATACAAACCCAAGTACATGTCCGATGATGACACGCTGCCACCGACACCAAGTCTCAACTCCCCTGCACCTGGCCAGTTACGCACCAAATCACGCGCTCGAAGTATCTTCGGTCGCAAGAAATCCACTGCTACAAATGGCGCTCATGAAGACTTTTGAAAGATACCCCGAAATACCATAGTTCTACATGTCTGATTCTTCGTTCTCTTTCGCACGTACTCTCACCATCTCAATCTATTGTTTGCTGGCCAACGGCGTTTATAATAAGGATGCCTTATATTACTCCTATTTACTCCTTTAGCTTCGTCTCTTGGATTTTCCTTCTTTACTATTTCTTTCTTCTTTTATTTATTAACCTTTTTATTATTATTATTTTTGACCCATTGCTTACCTCCCTTTTTCTTTTTTATTTATTTTCTTTTACATATCTTTACTTCATTGCATATATTAAACACTAATTTTATTCCCCCTGCTGTTTTGTTTTATACTGCTACGCCTTTAGTACATATCTGTGCAAGTTTTTGTTATCGCCGCGCCGGTGAAGTGGTGAACGGCAAACTTACGACACCTGGCCCGCGTAAGTAAATTATTTTGGAGCTTTCTCTTTTCCATGGTTCTTCCTGCCCACGCGCCAGACGCCGTTACATGCTTGAACCAGATGTGTGCATATACTATATTCTTAGCCTTTTATTTTTCTTATTTTCTTATTTTCTTATTCTCCTGCCAACGATATTAAATGCTGTGTGTGCTTCAGAGTCACCCATCTTTACTCAGCCACACAGATGAAGCTGAAAGGAAATATATACAGGAGTCCGTATATCTCTCTATGTATATGAATTGGTATTTCTCATCCAGCTTGTTAATAGTTTCGATACTATGCTAGGTTTCCATATCTGTTTATGGTGTTGAATAAGGTATTTCTTTTCCTTGGAAATACCATTGATCACGTGGATATAAGTTGGTGCACGAAGTACATTGTTATCGTCGCCCTGGGAAAAAATGAAGGACAATAATTAATAAAGTAATTGTTATTATTATACTGTAGTCCGTCTATACGAGAATATATTCTTAGGGCCTGTTCGGTGATTTTGTCCGTACAGTGCCAGGGCTGTACAGAAAGGGGATATTTGCCTTTTGACAGTGTAAACCTTCATTATTACTGCCTTTTCTTATATAAATATTAATCTGCTTGGTGTTCTGGCATTACTTTTATTACTTATGAGCGGTTTTTATCATGATGATTATCATGTGATTTCAGCGGATGTGTTGCAGTTGAAAATCCCATTATATTACTAATTTCTTATATCAAATATTAATGAAAAATGAATCTTGATGAGTCTCAGATTGATTTGACATCACAATATTTTGATGAACTCTTGATAAGCAAGAGTCAGCAGTCTGAATTCTCAATGCTAACCACTCAAACCACACAGTGAGCCTCCCCATTTTATACTCAATAAGTTTGATAAGGCTCTTGAGTTTGAACTGATTGAATCTCTGACATAGAGCTGATCATACTCAATATCTTCATTGATGTCAAAAAATGAGATTTGAAAATAGATAATAGCAATTATAAAAATGTTGGTTGATCTTCAATTGTTGATACTGTCAGTCAACATACACATCAATCTATTATTAAAGATATATATGAGAATTGATGATGGAAGATTAAAATGATTTGAAAGTTGTGATATAAACATCAACAACAAATATCTGAATGATCATTCTGTTAAGAAAAAATGACATTTATTAATGATATTGAGATTATCAGTGTGTATTTCAATCAACATCTGAAAATGCAACAATTTCAATATTGAAAATTTATCTATTCAGAATTTATTGAGGAACTGTTTGATGATCAATTGACAATAAATGATTATATTATAAAATATCATATTCATTAACAAAGAAAAAAAAAAAATGATAAATGAAAATATTAATGATATTGAAATAAAAAAGAAATTGACATTTATATTCACATTTTTTTTAACACTCACATCTGTTGTAGAATTTTTTGAAATAATTTATTAAAACTCTATTAACTCATTTCAATCATCTGTGAGAATGTCAATTTATGACGGGTTAGCACCCGTTAGTGGTTAACTTACGCAACCAACCCCTTCTGCCTCACGCTCCGCGCTCGCGTAGTCGCGTAGTTCTAACGATTCTTCCGCGTAACCCTCAATGTTCTTCCGCTCCGTGCTCCACTGCGGGGCGGCTTCTGATATTCTTCCGCCCCGATCTCCCCTCTATAAGAACCCCCTTCGTACAACCTTTCCTTCTGATCTCTTTTCTCTTTCTTTCCTTAATCAATTCGTAATCTGTATTTAGGATAGTGCTAGATCGTTAATCGATGTACGCCCTTTACACAATTGAAACAAGTATTTGAAATCAATCATTTAAAAAAAAAATTGAAAATAATATTAATATTTTAAAAGAAGTTATAAAATAATCTGCAACAATCAAATTAAAAATTAAACAATCAGATAATATTGAATAAGCAATCAAATTATTTTTAAATCAGATTCAGAATTTGTTTTTAAAGAATTGAAAAATTGATGATTGAATTTCTTATTCATGATATAATAAGATATCATTGCTTTTTCAAGATTTAAATATATCAGATCTCTATTTTGATTATAATGCAAAGTCAATAAAGAATCAATGAAGTTTTATATTGATTTTATTTGATTCAAAAAAGCAGTAATAGAAGTAATAAAATGAAAAAAAAATAATAGCAGAAGTAATGACAGAAATAATGATAGAAATGATAATAAAAATAATTGTAAACATTCGGACGGTGAGTACGCGGCCGCATACGGCCTCGCCCTCGCGCTGCTTCCCGAACGGGCCTGGCGTGCTGCCGTCGACCCCGCCCATTGGCCGCGTCGAACCTGCCGTCGCCCGTTCGGGTTTGGCGCCCCTCGAGCTCGCCGCTTTGAGTTACATCATCGATCTGTCCCGGGAGCCTATATAAGGTCGCTCCTCTTCCCTCTTCGACCACGCACCTTCCACCTGCTCAATTTTTTCCCTCCTCGCCTCGCTCCTCCCCTTCGCCCTTCCCCTTTGCCCTTGCCGCTTCCCCCCTTTCGCCCTCCCACAGCCTGCTGCCGAGCTTCCTTCCCGAACCGTTTCGCCCTCGCTCCCTTTTTCCCCCTCCCTCCCTGCAAACGAAATCCCTTCTAGGCTCCCCGTCAGCGCCCGCCTTTCCCCCCATTTTCTCTCTTCTTGGAAGGACCGCGTCAATCTAAAGATTACATTTACACAACACGCACACCGCCTCTGCTTGAGGACGGACAACCGGCTTTACTCTTTGAATATTTTCCCTCGCTCCCTTTGTGTCTCTCATGTCCCCCTGCAAGGGGCTTTCTCCGAGTCTCGTGCGATAACATCCCCATTTCCTCGCATTCCTTCTTCTAGCTCTCTTTCCCTTCGAACTCCAATTTCGGCACATGCGCTATATGCTATGGACCAATGGCAGAAATCCCTCACGTCGGCGAAACCCGAGGTTGCTTGGATCCAACATCCCGCCAGGGGCGTAGTGACACTCGGCTGGACACTGCGATGTAACATGGGAGGCGTGTTCCTGCAATTGCGAGTGCATTTTCGCTGTGCTCTTGGCCAATGGCAAAAATCCCTCATACCGGCGAAACCCGAGATTACGTGGATGCAACGTGCCCCCTTTCCCTGCGACGTAGCGAGATTACGAGGAATGCGACAGACCACTACGAGCTGATTTGGGAGGGGTGTGGACGCAAAATGGCGCCTTCGCTGAGCCTCCGGCTGGTATCGATACTTGCATTGGCTCCTCTTGCGGCCGTGGATCCTTGTATCCAAGCGCGGTATCCCGTCTTCGCATTGCCTGCCACGCCCAGGCCCACGATTCTGTTGATTGGCGAGGGATGTCGGCAAACCTGACGCTGAGCCGTTTGCAGCTGAGGGGGCGCAGTGATCGTGTGACGATGAGACGGGGCCTCCTGCATGACCCAAGGGCGTGGGTGCCAGCGCATGTGCCTGTTATTCCGTACCTAATTCGTCGACGATTCTACGCCCCCATGACCAACCTGTGTCCATCCTCGTGGATAACGCAAGCTTGTCTCGCTCGTTTCCGGGTGTGTGCTTGATGGTGACCTTTCAACGGTCCGTAGCTCCGGCCTGATCGAACGGTGTGGTCCGGAGGAACCCTGGCTCGATGTTGCATTCGTGTGTTGCATGGCGATCGGCTACCCGGTGTTGAAGTGAGGAGGCGAGGCGTTTTCTGAAGATGCTGGAATCTATCCATGAGATTTTCGTAAACTTTGGGCTCTGCCGATGGAGGAGCTTTTCCAGTTGCTATAAAAGCGCCGGATTTTCCCCTCCCGAAAGCACCGATCGCAGAACGAGAATCAAGGCTTCCCCGAAACCAAAATCAGAGAGTAAAGCCATGGCTGCAGTCACCATGGACAAGATCCAATTCTACCAACCTCCAAATCCCATGAGTGCAACCAAGCCACAAAGCCCGAACCTGCCCGCAATCTCCACACACCCCAAACCCCCAGCACGTAGACCCAATCCCACCGCCGACTCTTTCACTTCCCTACTCTGTCCGTCACAGCAGCTCAAACACCCTTTGCCCCCCCGCCTATTCCCCTCTGTTACACCTCCCATCTCTTCTCGCCCTGCAGGCCAACGGTCCCAGCCAACCGAAACTCCAAAAAATGACTTTGACAGAATTTTGGAGGGGATCTCGTCGGACGACGGGAGCCAACCACTTGGCGGGGACGGGAGAAATGCCGACGAGCACGCCACCATCCCCTCCGGATCGAATCTGAGCGGTTTTGCCAGCGACCGCCTTGGTATACCTGTCGAGGAGGCGGATACGGCTGCGGAAAGTGCCACTGAAGCTGGCCTTCGCGCATGCCGGTTGGGTGGAAGTAGAGGTCCGTCTTTCTTCTTGACTCGCTCACGATATGTCCTCTCGATCCGCTAACCTCGGCCCTATTCCAGATGGCCTCATCGTGGTAGATGGGTGGACGGAGATAGGTCACGGTGGTGAACCCACAAGCGAGTCCGCAGCTGGACAGACTTCCCCGCCACTGCTGCCTGCCCGTGAGGCGCCCACCGATCATGGTGACGAGCTAGACGGGATGGCAGATGGTGGTAGAGCCTCATTGACTCCCCGAGAAGTTCCAGGTCGGCTTTTTAACAGCTTCAATTACCGTCCCGCGTTCTCCCGCTGATCTTCTACTACATGCAGAAACCCCTCCTCCTCTTACCATGGACAAAGTGGGCGCTTCCGCCGGTGCACCCCACGACGCCGTCTCTCCACATCCAGGGAGTCGGCCTCAAAACTCGGCTGGCTATGCCGGTGCGACACAGGAGGAGTGGCTGGTCAAAAAGATACTGGATTCCCGGATCCGCGTGCGGAAGGGCAAGCCGCCACTCCTGGAGTACCGTGTTGCATGGCGGTCTACGTGGCAACCGCGGAGCGATCTGATCCCGGGCTGCGAGGAGCTGGTCAAAGAATTCCATGCAGAGTGGAAGGACAGGCGGCCTTCACTGACTACTCTGACGGGCCACATGCGTTTCAAGCAGAAAAGGAGATCGCGCAGGGACAGTGGATGCAAGATTGCAAAATCAATCAGTTAGAATCTTTGTCTGTGTAACATGCCAATATCCATTTCAGTTCTGATTTGTTCCATACTTTGCCTGTCTTGATTGTCCGCTCATTTACTTTGAATCTCTTTGTTTGAACTTTGCCTGCTTAGCATATTTGATTCCGGCCCACGAGCCCTATTGACATCGCCTATCACATTCCAGCCCAAAGGTCTATCATGCCTACGCCCATGGTATGGTACTTTCTTTGTGTGTGTTCCTTTGTTTGTTTCATTTTTTGCTTGCCCTTCTCCCTCCTTTCTTTGCCTCTCACTTTGGGTTTTTCCTCGAACCCATTTCCTGTCTAGATCCGGAGAGAAGTATAAAAGCCTCCTCGGTTCTGGGTATCTATATGTATTTTCTTAAAGCGTAATATATCATACGCCGCAAATCGACAAGATATTCGCATCTCAGCAGAAACCCCGTCGCTCTTCTCACCTGTAATAGGAAGTTTTAAAGTGTTCACCACAATGCAGAATGCCAATCATGGCGTGCGAAGACCTTCACCAACCACCTTGGACCTCAAGGGCGGCGGCAAAACCTTTCGGCGAGACGAAATCATGGAGATCCATAGCCAGGCACTCGAAATGATTGAAATACTTGAGCGAATGTCCACGATACTCGCTGCCGATCCACGGGCCTCTGCGAGAGAAGATCGGGATCCAACGCGGAACATTTGAGTGCTGGTAAGCATTATTTCCATATCCAGTGGGCTTTATTGCTGACCGTTCAGCAAGGTACGTTGAGAATAAGTACAAGGAACGCGGGTTAGGGGAATGTGATTCTTACCGACTATGTACATGTACACCTGCGATCCAAGACGACCTGCTCATTTGTGGTGCTGATGGGATGTGAGGTCATACGGCTACTTCTCGGTTCACTTTCGTGGCGGCAGTTTCTCATAACGCCCATTAAAAAGCTCCTGAAAACCAACATACCTTTGGACTGCGGCCACCTCCAGATATTTATTAGTGTTCAAACTTATTCCCATCTCTTTTCATTGAATATTTGCTGGGGCCTATATTTCATCCTTGTGATCATTTAGCGATTTAGTAAGCCGTCTAAGTGGAGTGGACATAATTCGCCACGGACAAGAGCAATCATTAATTCTATTTATCAATTAAAGCTATACTATCATCATACACCTTAATGTAGGATCATATAACTTTTTCGGGCCTTGCGGCATTCCAAAAATCTCATAAGTACACCTCGTATGACTTTCCAGAAAATCAATCTCTTCGTCAAAGATGCTATATTAAAAGACAAAACAATACACAGAATCTTTACTAGTTTACAGCATCTGAGTTATATTGTGCATCTTGAAGCGTTTCAATCATGTTCCGTGGTAGGTTGAAATTTGGTTTCTTCCACCGTCCGCCGTCTGGAAAGACAAGGCGCCGCAACCGGTTAACGCAAGTGATCAGGGATTGATAGTATGGGGTGAAATTATCCTTCAAAATCCTGAGAAAGTCACCTTCATCACTAATCACCCCTTTCTTCTCATCAGCCAGTTTTTCAGTGCTCACATAATTCCACTCCTCAAAACGCTCGACAATCCTTCCCTTCCCTGGGGCATCGTAGTGAATGCATATCCAGAACAGGACCCAGAAGAACGACTCCAGATCATGCATGAAACAATGCTTTTCGCCGTACAAGACACCGATGGCCATGAACGCTCTGGTGCCCGTTTTGCCCCGTGCGCCGGAAGACCCATCCCGTTCTAACTTGATTGCCAGGTCAAGGTCGATCAGAAAGGCAGGCCATGATGGGTTGTCCTTGTCCTCATTCACCATCAGGTTCCGGGGGGAAACGTCGCATTGGATGAGGCCAGCCTCATCATGGAGTGACATGTATCCTTCAATACAGCGGGCCAGCCCAGTGAGAAGTGTAGCCTTCGAACTACTCTCATAGATTGGTTTCCCGTAATCCCGGATGACGACGCGGCGGTGAACTCGATTGAATGGGGCTGAGCCGCCGGCAGATTTGGATGGAGAACTTGACTGGGTACGCTTACTTGGGGGAGGAGGAAATGCCTTGTCCACGCAGTCAGATGATCGCTTCTGGCCGGCGGTGCTGCCCTGGCTCTTTTTTCCTCTTTGAGACCTACTACGCCGCACCCTCGCGTTAAAGCCACCCTTCTCATCTTTCGAAATCGGAATACCGAGGCCCTTTCTGATAGTCAAGACATCATCATCCTTGTTGTCAATGCGAACTGTCTCGTGGTGATAATACCTCGCGACATTCTTGACCCCCTTCGCCATCGCCTCTCGCAGCAACTCTCCTTCCTCAGTGCGTTCCGGATACTGCCAGGAGTCCTTGACAACCAGCGGCGTCCGTAATTTGTCTGTCTCACAGTATACCTTCCAGCAGGTTGTGGCTCGTCCGGCAACACAACGTGCTCGTCCAACAGTCTCGTCGATAATCAGCCGTTCCTTCGTACCGTTCCTATCAATTTCAATATACCGTTCGGTCCCGGTCGCGACGATGGTAGGATCAAACCCAAGCTGTTTCCGGCTCATCAAGAGGAATCCAAGGATAACAGACACAAATCGAAGGCCGTCCCGGTTGATGTTGAATTCCTCCGATGCGATTCCGCCCAGGCGGTCAAAGTTCCACAGTCGTAGGAACTGCCCGCAGAGGGTGAACCCGAGCACGAAACGACGGGTGTCCTGCGCAGCGAGGACCTCTCGGGCGTACCTGCCAAGATCAAACCATGCACCGGATTTCCTGTCGTATTTCGGGTCGTTCTTCAGCTCCCCTGGCACCAGGATTTGTGACCAGTGACATCTCGAGTCCACTGTGGCCGTCAGATCATCGACAAGGCCGACATCGAGCTTTCTCTCCGCGACAGACCCTTGTAGTGGCTGGCTTGGCTGTGCGAGAGGTCTACGGTCGATCTTCCAGGACGGCTCTTGTGCTTCGGTTAATCGTACGAGCTCAGCGATGATGTTAGCCAGCCATCTCAGAACGTCTTTTTCTGCCGCAAGTTCAGGCCAGCCCTTCCAGCCCTCGTCTTCACGGTAAAGTGGGCTGTTCCCCTTCTCGCACTCCTCCAACACCGCTTGTGAAACTGCAGTGAGTTGTGGAATGTATCCAAAGTACGCGTCAAAGAATCTAGGGATGTCGACGTGTATCTCCCCAAGTTCCTCCTTCAGCACAATGTCAACGTGCTTTCGATATTCTGTAGAATTGGCGAAACTGCTAGTGTTGCGCAGCCAGGGCGTCTGTTGGAGGGATGATGTAGGATGAGGAGGAGGAGGGGGAGTGCCTCGCGAGACGGCGTCAATAAGACAAAAGACCGCGTTCCAGACGTCGAAGTTCCAGGTTTCGACGTTCTGGGATTCAGTCGGAGGCCTTTGAATAACCAGGTGCACCAGCGGCTGGTAGTCGTCGTACCTGAAGTTTCCTTTTGCCTTTCGGAGGCGCTCGAATAATTGTGCTAGATCAGACGCCACGTCCCCTTCATTGATTCGCGACGGAAGGCTGTAGGCTGCACCCTCTCCCTGTAAAGCATAGACAAGTTTTGAAATCACATTTTGATAGAGTTGGCCATCGTACGGCGTTCGATGTGATTCATATATTTTTTCAGCTTCCTGAAGCGCGGCTTGTAGATGATTGACTGAGTTGGTGAGAGGGTGATTCTTGATAATTTTGCGATCTTCTTGTGAAAGTCCCTTCATTTTAACGGTATACAAGACCGTTGAGTTGGTGTGAGGTTAACTAGAAGTTGTAAGGGGAGAAATATGCTGATTTCATATGATGAATGGGAAGCAAACACGGGAACAAAAATGCAGAATAGTTAGGAAGTAATGATGTATTGATACCCGCGAGAGAAGTTAGTTCGCTGGGAACAGATGCTGATACATATAATCAAAGGGAGGATTATGGTCAAAGGGTTGATCCGGCTTGGCTTTGATGCACAACGCGAATGTGGGAACGGGATAGAGCAAGGAGCCAGGTGCCTATTTCGCGACGGAATGGTATAACAAGCGCGAACAAAACAGGTAGTGAGGAAAGCCGGCTATTCCCATTTAGGATTAAAGCAGGCCAAACCAACCCGTCGTTTCTGGTACTGGAACGGCGCGGGAAACCGAGGATACTTCCTAGACTCAGGAGCAGACTTCAACCCTCTGGAGCCACAAAGCTTGCGCCCTGGCGCATGTCTGATTGGGTATGAAGTCCCTTCCTTCATTGTGTCAAACGAATTATATCAAAAAGCGAAATGGGTACGAGGAAAGAGACCTAGGAAGGAACAAATGCCAGCCATCTTGCCCAAAATAAACGGATCAACGCTTGCCCGTCACATGTCAGAAGACGCGAGCCAAGACCACTGTTGTCTGACGGAACGGCCCATCAATCCTGAAAATCATGGTTAGTAAGCAGGCTGGTAGAACCGACTTTTTGAGGCTGTCCAAACACTTTGAGAATGTATGCAATCTCCTTTGAATCTCTTCCAGGCGTGCGCTCCAACGGACCGGTCTTCGTGACTGAAGAAGTGATTTGCCAATAAATTGTGGATGTTGAGGTCGGATAGATGAGCCAAGACAACTGGTTAGGCAGTAAATCATTTTCGCTTGAGAAGCTCCTATTGGCTCAGTTGGGAGCACTTTCCGTAGCGAGAAACGGCATAATAAGCAGGGATGGGTATAAAAAAAGTAACGGTTGATATGTTTGAATGGGGTCACCAACAGGCATTGGGACCAAGCCACTGCCCAATAACGCCCAGTTTTCAGCAAATGGCCTTTTCGGGCCGATGATCCGGCGCCAAACGAAAAGCGCGAGGACGGATCCCAATTGCCACCAGAAATAATAAAATTCCCAAATTTCCCATTTTCTGATCCAACTCTCAAAATCCCTCATAATCCCCATTCCAAATATCAGAATGGCGTTGCTTCGAGACCCGCTTACCAAACTGTTGGAAGAGGAAAGACAAAAGTACTACAATGAAACTCACCAACCAACAACTCACCAGCTCAATCGATTCAGCGCTACTTGCAAACTTCTCAAGGAAAATCTTCAAGTTTTGCGCCAAAACAAAAGCTCAACACGTCAGAGGAAATTAACAGCACGAGAAAACTTAGAGAAAATTTCGAAACTGAGCTCCTCCGTCTTTGCCCTTTACTCCTTCTTCGTGACGGTCAGTGAAATAGGGCAAAAGAGTTATCTTGAGCTTATCCCAAAACTTCGCAGCTGGTGGAGAAGCGTTGAACACCCGGAGAGGCTATTGGAAACCGTGAAGGATATCTGTGAACTGGAGGGGATTGAATATGTAGAAACTGGTAAAGTGCATCTATTTTAACTAAGTAACCGCTTACTGATAGAATCGCAGTACTGTCGCCCAAAGATAAAGAAAATGCATACAGCGATAGCCAGTCAAGTGCAATGGAAGGATCTATGTTCGTATACCGTGACGAGACACCAATGCTTCAAGTCAGCCTCCTACCAAGCGAGCCGCCGTACCAAGAGGTCAATATCACCACCCGAGAACTCATCCACTTCCTTCAAACTAGCAACAGCCTCACGAATCGGCCGGCCACAATAAGTTTACTCCAACAATATGAGACTTCCTGTCCGAATCTGAAATTGAAACTTCCATGGTACAGCGCCTTCCCATCAGTCGAAATCAAGGTTACGTCGGACGTGGGATCAAGTGTCGCGTTGCTGTTCGCCTGGGAATTGGCAAATGACCTTGTATATTCATTGGGTGTTTCGACTGCGAATATAGCGAACTGAAAGCGAACCCAGGATCAAAAACTTCTCACCAGGCTTCAGCGTAAGAAGAACTTCTCCTGGCAATCCATCTGTTTTCGTGTACCTCGCCGGCTTGCTGAGTACTCTGACGACCCCACCGCCGCCATTACTTGTGACCAGAAGGGCCAAAACGGTTGAGCCTACTGTCACGACGCCTGACGTACTCGTCATTTCAGGGTCCAGTGTGATTCCGTTAGTTGGCTTATCAACATTAGTAGACCATCTCTATAAAGTTGTAGAATTGATTCTCCTACCAAATTTCCCACTTGCCGGAGCCTATCTTTTATTTCCTCAAGGATGTCTTTTTCTGAAAGTGTTTCAATTGGAACCCCGTTGTCCTCAACTTCATCCTTATCCATAGTTGTTGAATAATCGCCTTAGCTGAGAAAAAACCGAATAAAGTAGTACAGGGTATTTGGATGTACGCCAGCGCGAATAAAGTGGCGACACCACGACGACAGGTAGGCGACAACGGGTTAAGATATGAGGGGGGTTGCGATCGTGCGTTTTCCTAGTAAATTAATTATTCCTAAAGTTGCCCAAATTGTCCGTATCGCGTTTCAAGACAGTTAGATATGTATATGATTTCGTTAAAAGAAGTTTGATGCCCAATGTTTTATCCTTGAAAGAATCCTCTTGTGGAAGGTGGGGGTGACCCCGCGGCGGACACCCATGCTCTAGATGGTAGATATGGGAATTTTGGGAAATTTGTCTTGTTGTGGGTGCATGGCATCAGGTGCACCTCAAACTATCATTAACAGACACCCATTTAATCGCCTAGGTTGATAAATCAGGCAAATACATTCCGAAGCATTCGCTAAGAAAATCTGTTGTCATACTAGCTTCTCCGCCACCGAACTATTTCAGTCTAATTGTGGCTGGTTTGAGAGATTTCGGAATTTGGGAACTTTTATGTATCTGGGATATCTGGGAAATTTGGGAAATCTGGGGATAACCGGACACGCCGCAGCGATTTATTCACCATCATGCAACTACACTCATCCAAGGACCTACCGCTTCCCAAATATCCCAATTTTGCCATTTTTCCCACTCTTGCGACCATGCTATCCAATCATCCTTTTGAATAAATATGGATAATTATGTACGGCACAGTGACAAGCTATTCACGCCTGGCATACACGAACCTGGGGGTGATAAAGCTATAATGATAGTACTGCAAGCCACAATTTTGCCGTTCAAGCAACATCTAATCGATTGTTCCAGCTGCACTGGGGTTCAGGGACAGCAAACTTAGCATCTAGATTTCTTTTTCCCGAACTGTCTGCCAATCGGACCGCCAAACGGAAGCGATAATTGTCCATCCATCATGGGCTGATAGCATCTCTGATATCAGGGCAACCTCTGGTACGGCGAGATGTGCCGCGGACAGTTCGACACGGCTAGTTCTCAGATCGACAAAAGTCCGACGAGATCGAGACCGAGTCCCATAGCACAATTCATGCAACCTGGATAGTTGGGTGATTCGCTATGCAGAGCAGAAGACGGCAAGCTTTCCCAGCGGGTTGTCATATCACATCGACAAGGTCAAGACCATGTATCCTGCGGCACAGTTTTATACACCCTAAATTTTAGGGAGCGACGGCAATCTCCTCCCGTATCCACGTGGCCCAAGCTGAAGGGGGAGACGACAAAAGAATAGGTGCCAGGAGTGTCGACAGAATGGCATATAAGGAGGCACAGTTTCCCCGAAATCCTGAGGCAATGAACAGACATTCAAGACACTCACAGACCTCACCAAGCCAGTTCCCCAGACCCAGTTTCCAAAACTTCTTTATCCATCAACTACCACAATGCCTCAAGCAATGAAGCTCAACGACAAGGCCCCTGCCAATACTCTGCCGGCCCAAACGCCTCCATACAACCTCATCGATGAATGTCTCCAGCAGAGCGTGACAACAGGGGATGGGTATCAGCATTCCGATGCGAAAGAACTCGTAGAAGATCTTCGCGAAGCCAGGGCGGATTCCACCACCTCCAAATCCAATCCCTCGGAAGACACTGCAGGTGGGTGTGCCAGCCCTAAGCAAGATGGTAAAAAGATTGTTCAGGAACAAGGTAATTGATATCTCAACTGGAAGCTGGGAGCATATGCTGACATGTGTTCAGAGACTGTGTTGAATAATACTTCTAAGCTGAAGCCGCAAGAGCAGGAGATATCCTTCTCACGCAACCCCGAATCAGAATCACCCGTGCTTATGCACAAATTTATGTCAGACATACCACCCACTTGGACGGAATGTGATCCCATATTTATGGATAACGAGAACGTTGGTTTCGATCCTGCGATGAAAGAATGTTCCGAGATGAGAACACCTAAAGCTAGCAAAGAAAACATGGAGCAGTCAGTCACGCCGGTTGTTGATGCAGCACAGTATGCCTGGGGTGAACCCAAGCCGTCACCTACCGACGGATTGGCTGATGCGGACAGCTGGGTTGCTAAAGCCAGCAAAGAAAGGGGAAAGCCGGAAAATTATGTCAGCGCACGCGCAATTGCCACCCACTGACTCTTTCGAGGATCTTGCGGAGAGTTCCAGGCTCACAAGCGTGATCCACCGCGGAGCCTAGCCGACCCAACGCATTCTTGCGTCTCGGATTAATGCTTGCATAACGGAAAGTTTGATGTGAATGGTCAATTTGGGAGGCCCTCTGACTGCTTCACGTTTCTCTGTCGGTAATTGTATTTGATGATACGCCTCTTTAATGCTGAATCTCGATGACTTCGCCTTCTATCAGGCGCATAATCCGCCTTCGCTGGTTTTCTACCGTAGCTCCATCAGTGATAGAGTTGGTCAAATTTTGAAACATCGCT
>NW_001813979.1:2413127-2422294 GCF_000149585.1 Histoplasma mississippiense
GTAAAACCCCATTTCCTAGATGCAACATCAACAGGAAGCGTTGAAAGACGATGCCTAAATCAGTCCCTATCTCATTAGCCAACAAATCCCATAAAATGGTGCGGTCTACTTGCGGTTGCTCCCAATTTGTCTTGGGGGGGGCAGCGTAGGTCTGAAGGCATATAAAGGCATATAAAGCCAGCCTTCCTCCCACTTTGTTTCCCTCGCTCGATCTTCCCTTTTCTCCTCGTAAAATGCCGCAGTTTTCACTATGGCGCCTACAATTCAAAACTTAGCCCAAAACGAACCAATGGCACCTGACGTCCAGAGCGATAGCCCCCAAGCACGCCAAATTTCGGACAAGAAAAGGTCAAAATGGTCCTCAGAAGAAGATGTTCTGATCATCGAGCTTCGGCAGCGCGGAATGGTATGGGGAGATATCAGCAAGGAACTCCCAGGGCGAAGTGCACTCAGCTGTCGCCTGCACTACCAGAATTACCTTGAGAGGCGGAGTGAGTGGAGCGAGGATCGCAAGACCAAGTTAGCCTTATTATATGAAAGGTGGAAACGGCGTGATATCTGATGACAACCAGCTCTCTTACTGACAGAGCAAGCAGATCCAAGTCGGAAATGTGGGCGAAAATTGCAGAGGAGATGTCCATCCCCTGGAGGGCCGTTGAAGCTATGCACTGGCAGCTAGGAGAACAAGAAATGGCGAGACGAGCTAGGACACTTCCGTTCTCATTCTCTCAACCCGCGTCAAAACCTCCCCGAGTGTCACGCTCACGTCCCGTCCGGCTCCCTCCCTTTGCAGAACTCGACGCCGCATCCCAAACATATGGAAGTGATCTGCCAAATTCCACAGAATGGAACCGCAGCCAGGCAGATACTCTCCCAACGATGGGTCGTCCTTCAGCGGGAGATTAAACACGGATGGCGTGATTATCACCGCCGAGGCTTAATACCAATAATAGCCGTACGATTGGGGTTAGATACCGCAGCGTTTGATGTATGTCTTGCTTAGCAGGGCTAATCGGACGATAGTTACGGTTCCGGGATATGCTGATGGCTTGTATTTATTCTTTGGTCCCACCGCGTGAGGCCCGTTTCTACGGATCTCCCCGGCTTCTATGTCTGTGGCGATTGTATACGCAGGACCGGCCTTCATTTGATTTTCTGTTGTAGTCCAATAATTGATGGAAGTTGGTCAAATTTTGTAAACATCGCTAGTCATATAAGGGATTCTATGGCTGGACCGTTGATCCATTGTCGCCAAATGTATTATGTTCTAAGAGTTAGCCATGTCGTCAAGTTATGAGGTAGTATTTAGCCAGGATGGATTTTTCGGTAGGTAGTCCATTTCGGAATTATTCCCCGTATATAGAGGGGGAGACGCCCCCGAGAAGAAATATTTTTATTTTCTCCTATGGTACCAAAAAGGCCCCGGGAAAATATTGATCCGAGCGTCCACGATACACAAATGCCACATTGAGTGAGGGGTAAGATGTCCAAGCGTCAAACAGGTGAAGGCAGAACCATTGCTTCAAAGCGAACGAAGACGGAACAGAAGACACCCATGGCCAATCCCCCGGGTTATATCATCGTCAAACGGGAAAATGAACAGTCGCCTTTACGTTCCACTTCGCCCTTGACTAATTTGTCTCTACAATTGGGGAAGTCGCCTTCAACAAAGCAAGCTCACCTGGTGTCCTTTATGATGTCATGATTCATAGTTACGGCAACCCATGAGAACCGTATGCGCAAATATGCTGAGGGGCAAACACATTGCGCCGTATGGCTGAAATCAATGACGTGGGAGGTTTGGACGGCGGGTGGGGAGTGAACGTGCTCAACATGTCGGTTTTTTTAGGGACATTCTACGGATTTTCTATTTTGCGTTTGCGTTAATGGACCTTTCAGGATTTAGTTGGCGAAAAATATTTGTGATTGTTATAATGAGTGAGCTGGCAATTGTTGTGGACGCTTTTACAGTGTCGATGTATGGTTTTGCACGAAAATCATTTCACCAGCCCATGCCACTTTACCCCACTTCATGGTCACGAGGCACCAAGAGCGTTTGTGATAAAAGCTCGCCCATCTGTTTGCAAGCCATCAACCCAATCGGCCAACTAAAAAAAAATATTAAAAAAAAAATAAATAATCTTGTTTATCGACGATGGCGTCTTCAAACCCGCTGCAAGCAGAAGACTTGGTTACATCCATTGAAACTGAAGGCTTCTTTTCAATAGCAGATTCTGCTATCGGTAGAAGGGTTGATGAATTTGCTGCTAAACAATACCCCTTCAGAACTCTTGAGGGATTGGATTTTTGCAAGATCAACGCGCTGGATGAGAAGGTACGCGACCCAGATTACTTGTTAATGACATTCACTGAGAGAAATATGCAGCATGTTCGTCAAGCTGTTGAGTCTTTCTTTTCATGGTCTGCTCTCGCGCTTCACATGACGTTCCGCTATTTCCCGCAACATGCGTACTGCATGGCAGACCCTCGAGAGCCAAAGCTTCAAGTAATAGTCGTTCAACTGCTAGGAACTGGATCAAAGATTACCCTTTACAAAAGATCTCACCATACACCTTTGAAACCCAAGGCGGCTTCGAACGGGTTATTAGAGGTTCAACGAGAACTGCTCAAAACGCCGGATATTGAAGAAATTCAGAAAGACATGAAAGATGGAGGTTTGTAAGTATAAATGCGACTATCCGTTCAATACACATGAGGCTGATGCATATTTCTAGAGTAGTATTAGATGCTCGTCTTAGCTTCAATATTCAAGGTCGTGCGATTACGCTAGCATTTGCAAACAAAGAGGAGCTCGCTCGATGGGGGAGAATAAAGCTTCCAAACAATGCGTATCTGAGGCAGAAAGTCAAAGCAATGGAAACTGAAAAGATCGGGATGAATTATGAATTTGAAGATTGAGGCAATGTCGCAGATAAAGAGGAAAATTCTGAATATGATCCTGTTACACAGATATTCCCAGTGCCAAAGCAGTTGTTGGCGATTGTTGGCGCCATATTGGTAGCCCTCAAATCCAGGAAGTCGCCTGTTGCCGCCCATGCCGTTGCTTGCGGCCTTGCATAGTCTGAGCAGGTGTCAGTTAGGTCGGGGAAATAATCGGAGGGATTGCTGATCGCTTGCGGCCTTGCGTAGTCTGAGCAGGTGTCAGTTAGGTCGGGGAAATAATCGGAGGGATTGCTGATCGCTTGCGGCCTCTCGTAAGTGATTGCTGGACCGGAGTCTAGGCTGGGTGTTAGTGTTGTTTGTCAATCGCGCTCCAGCAGATCATACCGTTTGATTCGGTCAGGCCATTCAAGCGAGGCTGCGGGGATACAGTCGACAGCAGTGTCTCAGCTGGGATAGCCAAATCCTCCACGGCAGCCCTTGAATTCGTTGTATGATTGAGTTCTGTAGGTGCGGACTGCGAGTTTGCGGAAGGTAAGGATTGAATTGTATCAACAACCTGATGTGCGATGTGCGTTCTGTCGCGTTGGGTTTCCGAAGTTGCAGCAGCAGCGAGAACTTGCATTGGAGTGTTGCTGTGTGAGTTTATATGAGGACCCAGGTCTAAGGAGATTGTTAAATATTTCCAGACAGTCCTGTACCAAAAACATACCTCCTAATGAATTAACTCTAGGCATATGTGCCTGTAAGCCGCGACATGGCCGTTTGCTGCTGGGCTCGTCGTACTCTTTGTTCGTCTCTCCCTGCACGAGCTTAATGAAATATTTTCTCATGGCCGTCAACATTTCTCCCTTGCTCTGCAAAATCTGGTCGTCCTCCCATCCACAAGCTCTAAGCCCACTGAGGATCGCCTTTGCGCATATTCGGTCATGGCGGTGAAAGATCTTCTCCCGTTCAGGATACTTATCTTTCACAAACTCAAGCAGCAGGTCAACATCTACAGAGCACCTCTCCCACCTAGAGAAATATTAGTAGAGATATTAATGGTGGATCATGATGCTCACTCACGTTTTTGAATCTTGTCCATCCAAACATGCCAAAATTCCAGGACCACTTTTGGTTACAAGACGAGCATAGTTGCGGCTCCGAGATCTAGTTTTTGATACATACTTAGAATCCACATGAGCTTCCTTTGCATACTTTTCATAGGCTATTGTCGTTTTGCCGACACCCTGCCGGCACTCATTATCTGGAACTGAAAGAGTCATCTCATCAATTTCAATACGGGACAGCAGCATGCTCAATCGCTTGGCATAGTCATTTGTAGAGCGCTCTGTTTGTAATACAGCTCGACCTTCCTCAAGGCGGCGCACTCGAGATGCTTTGGAATCAGTATTTGCGAATATATCAACACTTCGTTTCCACAAGCCGTCGTGAATAGTTTCTTCGAGAGGTTGACTGTTGATCAGATGCACTGAGATGTCAACCAAGGTCGTTTTATCTTTAAAGTAGGTCTCAGCTGTTTTCATCATGCTATTCTTTAGCTCGTCGGGGGAAGTTTGGACTGCTTCATGGAGCCTCTTTCGGTGCTCCCTTTTTCCACTTCTCTTGTTTTTGGGCTGACGAGGAGCAAGAGATGGAGGACGAGGATTAGGAGGAGGAGAAGCGGGAGTAGAAGGAGTGGAAGGAGCAGAAGCAGGTTGAGAATTGGCAAGCAGCGTAGTGGGTTGGGAGATAGCTCGAGTGCTGTGGGAAGAAAATATTTGATGTGAAGAAGAAAGAGAGGAGCACAGATGTTGCAAAAGAACCAGACCACCTTCTTGGGCGAAGAAGCAACTAAAGCCATGGTAAAGTTCCTACTCTCTATTAGCTATGAGCTAGCAATTATCTGAGGATTCTTACCAGTGATTGAAGAACATCAGAAGGATTGAAATGTGCCAAAGCAGCAATAAGACTCAGCTTGAAATCCATCCTGAATGATGAAGAGATAGACAGGAGTTAGAAGCGGTCAGTCAAGTAGTTGATCTCTAGCTTGGCTTGGGGTTTCTGGCGGACTACGGAAACCATTCCACTTTAGGAATCCCCCGCACAACCGGACGGCTGAACGAACACTAAATGTGACACGTATTTCATTGGAACCGAGTGGCCAGCCAAGCTACTAAACTGTGATTGCATCTAGTTCATGGCGCTTAAGCGTGAAGTCTCCTATTGCTACTCATCGGCTAAGCCATTCACAGCAGATACAGGTTGCTACCTAGAAAATTGATCTCTTTGTTGAGGGCCATAGCTGGTGATAGTTTCCATCCCTGTCTTTATGATAGGAGCAGCTGCGCCTGGATGGCCTAAAATCCCGACAAAGGTGATATTGAGCTCGAAATTTAGCCCTTTGGACCGCCATTTGCCTAATGAGGACAGGATTAACGACTTTACTTATTTGAAAGCCATAACTCTGATGCAACACATTAACAATAGTGTTTGTACGGGCCCTGGACAAGTTTTTGCCGTCCAACATTTGCTGAAATGAGGATGGCATACCCCCTTGACCATCGAAAAAGCCCCAATCAAGGCGCACAGAGAGTGGCTGCCCGAGAGATATAAACCACATCACTCCGCGACAGATCATTTCAAAATGGACCAACTTGGCTGCCTTTTTATGAAAAATGTATCCTAACATCCCGTATGCGCTTCTGTCGGCGGCACTCATCGTGCTAAGTATGGTGCATCTCATCTTGCTTACCGTTCACCGCCCCCAGCCTCACCGTTTGCCTGAGATATCAATCTTCGTTCTCTTTATCTGCGTCAATGCTGTTGTCATTGGCATTGGTCTATCAGGCTTAAGGCGCGGGGGTGAGTAGTCCCTTCTACTGAGATGGTTGGATAAATGCTAAAGGCTTGTTTCAGATACGCCAGCATTTTACTATCCCTTGGGAATATGTACAGCATTTCCGCTAGCCCTTGAGGTACGTTATTCCCAGTCCCCTGCTTTGGTCCTCGCTAATCGCGATGTCTAGATGATTCGGCTGAGCAAAATCCAGGCCGGACCACTTACGAACGCCCTCCTGCATCGATTATTTTTAGGGTATTGTTTTCTGTCCCCTGCGGTAAAGCTCGGGTTGATCTTATGGTGTGCTCTCCCCCCCAGTCTTGATAGGCTTGTGCTCATTGAGTTAGCTCGGTCGCCTACGAGGCGTCGGTGAAAGGTACAGCTGTAATCGTGTCTATCGACTACACGGTACTCGCGATTGCTGGTCTGCTTTTTTGGCGCGGAATTCGCGGTATACCATCTCAGGGCCCTGTAATCCGTGAGATTACAATCCATGCATTTCTTGTTTTCATAACGGCAGGGTTTGCTGCAGGCGGACTCGTCCACGACTGGCCCTTCTGGATCGAAGTAAGTTCAGTGAAACCACAGCTCTCGCTCCAACATGTGCTGACATAGCTCCCAGGTGATGTTGATTATCACTATTGGTGCCTATATGGCTCGAAATATCTCCGCTCAGTCTCTTGAACCAGGAAACGCAGTGCCGTTAGCGAACTTCACAGACGACACATCCGATTTAGGCCAGCTCAGCCCCCACCAAGAAAGTCGTTCTGCTCGCCTCCCTTTCATGACCGAGGAAAGCTATACACGACTAGACGAGGTTCGGACGGCTCGCCCTGAATCAGCACATCTGGTACGTCACCCTCCCCTGTTTCTGCTGGATGGTCTAACAGTAATTTCCAGAAAATTAGGGCGGTGGCCTCAATTTACTATCCGGACCGGCCGATCCTGGAGACGGGTATCTTTACTGTATTATGCGAGGGGTCTGAGGGGTCTGAGGGGGACTATCGGCGGGACCTGCGATATGATGAATTGACTGCTTGTAGCGACGGGGAAGCTGCGATTCAATCGTACCGGCTAGGGTACAGATTGCACTGATCCATGGACGCCGATATAGTTTCTCAGTTCCCTTTTACAGTTCACCATCGCTCGGTGTGTTTTTATTTGACTTTTCCCTGGCCACGTTGAATAGTTTTAGCTATTTCCGTCTAAATAAAATACCCATACTGAGAAGCTTGTCGTGCGGCTGGATGCTTCTACTTCACAAAACAGGCGAACCTGTAAGTATCCTGTTTGACGGGCTTATCACCCCAGAAAGATATTAAAGCTAAAGACTCAAGCACAATTTCTTCAGAGCTAATACGATATTCTTTGCCTGCATGGCCTGGCGAAGGTATAGTTAAGTACACAAACAGTTACTTTAGGCACGGCAGCAAGCAAAGTGATTCTGGTTTTGAGAGGTATATGGTTCTCTTAGAATGTTCTTTTCATTGTGTAGCTAACGCCTTTTCAGAGATGGACAAAGATTTGACCTCGGACCCGAAAATACGGAAAAGAGCAAGCACCCGGGCGATGCGAGAAAATGCAGAACCCAACAAAAGAACCGACAGATCTCAGGATCAAAATGACGACCAAATCACGGCCCATGATCTATTGAACAAAATACGGGGAAAAAGCCAAACCAGGCAAGGATATGTTCGAAAAGCAGTTCGACGACGTCTGAGACTCTTCTGCTGCAGATGTGAGGAGGATGTTAGCGGTGGGGGGGAATGTCGACAATGTGGCCATACATCGTGTCCGGAATGTTTGCACGAAAGGACACTGCGTAGGGAAAGATCTGTTGACCGATCACACGAACCGAACCAAGCGAATAGACGTCATGATGCTCAGACAAACAACCAAACAAGCGCAGTCCCGGCGACCCATCTTAGCCAAGCTATCGAGATCGATGAGGACCCGGAAACAGAAACAGCATCTGTGCTCTATATGTTGCCTTATCCTGAACTGGCGCTGAAACTGGAAAGAGAGAGAGAAAAACGGGAGACCTGGGTTAATCGAGCCATCAAGTGCTGCTACTGCGAAGGAACTGGCTCGGCGGTCAACAAATGCGCATGTGGGCATGAGTATTGCCCAACATGCTTCCGTTACTCAGATGACGTCTAGTTTTGCAAAAAAGTTCACCTTGCTGGGTACATTTTCGGTGGTTTTCGGATCAACCATTTTTCCGACAGTTTAAATACACAGAATGCCTTAATAAAAAGCTCCTTGAGAATTTGACCCTATCAGCTTTCAAGCCAGTTACAATATTTCAAGATGTAGAATGTATATTGCAATAGGTTAGGTCCGCTACCTGCCGACAACAAATACACAGCTAATTATGGCTACCCTTTGTGTGTCTTGGTTCACTGAGAGCGGCTGGGAGGGAGAAAGATAGCTTCACTCTTTACTGGGTAGTCGAGGGGCCATGCAAATATCAGCTCCGGCTGGGCGAAGCGAAGAATATCTGCTCTTAACATTCCAAAGGTGATAAGAAGCGGTTCTTGCCTCCATTGAAATCCCCTTAGAATAGTTTCCACAAGCCAGCCCCGCAGATTTTAGCTTGCAGAGATGGTGAGTTCCACACCACCTGTTCATTCTCTCTGTGCTAAAAAATTTCAGGAGCCCAATTCCCTGGGCGCGAGACAGTCAACCACATGTTCAACCCGCCAACGAAGATACCATGATAGAAATTTCACTGGTTGTTCGACCTGCAAAGCAAGGCATGTCAAATGTGATGAAGCAGCACCTGCCTGTCGCAGCTGCATAAAAAGGGGTTTGCACTGCGATGGTGCCCAGAATGAAATACTCTACAAATTCGTTGACCCCAGCCAGGGGGCGTCCAGTTTTGTAAAGAGACAGCATAAAGGTTTTAGAAGGGAAACGGCCAAAAACCACGGTGTCTCCAGCTCACACCCATTGCCATATAAGGACCCAACTTCCTCCTGTCTACGTTCCGTGGATTTACAAAGTGGGATCCACGCTTCGACGGAATCTCTTGCCATGGTGAGTCTGCTATTCTTCACCTACTTAAGGAGAGCTCAGCTAACGTATGCAAGGACAATCCCACCATTGGTGTCAGTCCCAGCGATGGCCCGTACTTGATTGACAAAGCTGATCGCTACTATCCGGATATCCGTGGTGATGTATGGAATAACAATGGAAATTGACACCGCCAATGCTAATTCTAAATAGGTATGTCACGGCGATGAAGACGAAGATGTACCCTTGGCTTTCATAGTTTTCATCTCAGAGCCTGTACTTCAAGAGCGGCTGGAGTATCTGAAGACTCATACTTTTTGTCTAAGAAATATCCTTCGCGCATTCTCCGAGAATAGAGTTGACGGACCTCTGGCATTACCATACGCGCTCTGTCTGATAAAAATTCTTCGACAACAGGCAGGGGGTC
>NW_001813979.1:2422668-2430730 GCF_000149585.1 Histoplasma mississippiense
CCTGATGAGATTTGGAATGGGTCCAACTCCTTGGCTTCGGGTATTGCTGATGCGGCCGTGATGTTTGGCGTTGGTTAATTATGACTTTCTCAGTGATGAATTCTGCCCAGTTGTAGGAAGCTATTTATCCCGATTTTACACTTCTATCAGACCACAAAACAGCTTGAACCTGAACTTTGACAGTCAGATCTAAATATGTTTATAAATTCCCAAGTGTGATATTTATCGAATATATTCTTGGCACCTTTATTGCTGATCCGGGAAACTATACACGGCTAGAATCAAGGGATGGGCTCGCGTGGCTTGTACGGGTCACAATAACCGCCTTGCTGCATATTTCGATGGAAGATGGCCCTTGGAGCAAGCATGCGCAGTTTTGGTACCGGCGCCTTATTGTTGACCCGGGGAACGATGCACTGCTGGCATCGGGGGATGGGCTTCCATACCCTGTCCCCTGCACCAAGTATCAAGCCAAATTTTTGTCTCTCGCTTGGTTTGATCGTCACTAGCCCCTTGCCTCGGCCATCCACACTTGTTACTCACGGGAGGAAGTTGCTCCCGTAGCAGCATGGCCTTTTGCCTCGTTATTCACATGCGCCCTGTTACATGCATGCACCGCTAGAATCAATTGCAACTCGTGGCTTGTACGGGTGCATATCCCGACGGAAAATTCCCCTGCACCAAACATGAGAAGGGATCTTGTCATTTAGGCCTGCATGAACTCGGCTGCCTTGTTATGCCCATGTGCCAGGCGTGCACCAGGCACTGGCCCCGGCAGAAAGAGATTTTAAAATATAGGTTCTAAAAGGATTCCGGGTTTGGTAGTGTGTGGTTTGGGCTGCAAAAACAGTATCTTCCCCCATAATTTGCCTGATTGCTAAACTCAACCAGACCAATGATTGAGAGACTACCAGTGTGATCCAGCTGCAGTTGCTGTGCCACGAATTCTTTGCTTTGGGGATTATACAGTCCGGGTTTGGCTGTATCTTATTTGTTACGCGCTTGCACCCTCATTTTTGGGCCTTATTGTTGACCCGGGAAACTACACACCGCTGGCATCGGGGGATGGGCTTCCATTGCAACTGGTGGCTTGTATGGGTCCATATCCCAATGGAAGATGGCCCCTGTCGCTTGCATGCCCCGATGTAGCCCCTGCAACAACCAAATCGAGCTAAATGTGTTCCTCTGGCACGCTCGCCCGTTGCCTTGTCCCAGGCTGGCCATCCACATCTGTGAAAAACAGGCTCCGAGCAGCTATAAGAATAGCCATGTTCATCCACACTCATATAGCAAAATACAATTCATTCTCCACAGGAGCCTCACAGGACCACGAAGAAGTCAAGACTTCCACAAAGAACATCTCATCAGCTTCAAGTTGTCTTTCCATCATGGTAAGTTAAGTACTCTAAATTTGTTGTTCTTAATACTTACCTTATTCAGGAATCTCTCGAGGGCCCGTTACCCCAAGTGAGATGGCTTGCCGACGTCTATAGCGCGTTAATCCGAACGAGACAGGATGTTGAACAAAATATTACCAACCTGGAAGAAACTATTCGGCGCTCTTGCGACACCGAGAAAATTGATGACATACAAAAATATCTTTCAACCCATTTCCCAGCATTCCGCGGGCTAGATTCGCTGTTTGAAAAGTTGAGCGGTTTTACATCGTGCGCTCTGGATATGGATGTCGAGGAGCAGGAATTGCATAGGTTCAGACATCACGTATCCGACCTGTGGAGAGATTATGGACATGCGATGCAGATCATGAAAATACATGCATTGTGTTGCTGTATATCAGATGCCAAGCTTCATCAAGGCTTAGAGTACCTTCAGAAAGAGATGGGTGATTTCCAAGCTGCTTGCGGAGCAAGCAAGGTGCAACTGAAATCCCTCTACAGGGTAATATCAGAACCGCCAACCTTACGCCACGAACCGTGGCCAAAACCAGGAACCATAACCCGCCGTACCACTGATCCGTCTGGCATGGCCACATGTCATCTGTCAGTCGTGGAGCGCATGATAGGCGAGGTGGAACAGTTTAAGGCGATTAAAAAGCTCCTTGAGAAAACACAGGACCAATTCTATGAACAAATATCTGAGCAAGATGCCACTAAAGTTCGAGACGCCTATATAACACTTGAATATGCTCAGCGCCTTGTCGTGAATGGCAGAATAGCTAGGGAAAGCTACATGGAGGAAGAAGAAGAAGTGCTTGATGAGCTCTTGGCCGCCGACGATGTCAGCTCCATGATTAAGGAAAGAATACGTGACTGTCTCGATTGCCTCCGAGCCTACCGAAGCGAATATGAAATGGAATCTCAACAGAGCCATGGTTATGAAAAGGAAAATGACAATTCGAACAACTGAGTGTGTGCGATTTTGCCATTGCAAGCAGCTAGTCTTATGTACGCTTTACTTTCTCCTTGTTCGGTGGGCGGATTATTAATATCTCATAGGACGCATGGGGAAGTCGCGACGCTTTCAGTTTGCCTAACCCGACGACAATCGCCAAGGGAGATATATTTTTATAGCCCACGATCACCCAGGACGATGATTATGAATTGGGATATGTTGGTGGCCTGTATTTACTCTTCTCTATCTGATGCAGGGCCCTGTTTGATTGTCTCTTGTACATTCGTCGTTTGTTCCTGATTGAACCGAAAGGAAATGATTGGTTACCCAAAAATAGAATCATCCTTGCTTGTGCCAATAAGAAATAGTGCATCCCGGAAAATTAGAAATTCCGGATGCTGTTGAAACTTCAGCTATGTCAAATTGTAAAGTATACACAGCCGGAATTAAGGGCTCCCACCGCAAGCGACGGCTTGTACGAGCCCCAATAACTGCATATGGTCCGTTCTTGGGGCGCGAACTCTGGACTACCCTCCTGACTTATAAAGCTAGCGGTTACACAATGGCTACGCGTACTTTGAGCTTGAAATGATGACCAGGTTATACCAGTCGAGGGCGCGTAAGTCGTGCATCACTTCTATATCAACGAGAGGCACAAGCGTCCGGCCTTGACATTCTGGCCGGGAGAATTTTGGAGATGGAGCACTGTTTTGGGTTTCGCCCTGGATGACAATCTAACTGTGACATTGTTTCTTACTGATGGCCGTCTCAAGGTGACTGATGAGATTTGGAATGGTTTTAACTCCTTGAATTCCTTGGATTGGGGTATTGCTGATGTGGCTGCGATGTTTGGCGTTGGCTAATGTATTTTATCACTTTCTCGGCCGGTCTAATATTTGCCAACAGAAATCCGAAGCCCTGTCATCCAGCAGACCAGGACATCACCAGCGCATGTTTGCCTTCCCTGGATCTTCAACCTGGGGTGACGGAGATTGTGATCTCTGGCGGCTGTGTTTTCCTGATTGATGCATCTTGTCCGCTCGCTCGTTGCCTTGTTTGCGCCTTATGTCGACCCGGGAAACGATACACCGCTGGAATCGGGGGATGGGCTCCCATTGTGGCTTGTACGCCCTGCAGCGAGTATCAAGCCTAATGTTTGGTTTTCGCTCGTTTTGACAATCACCACTAGCCCATTGCCTTGTGCAAACGCAGGCTAGCCATCCAAGGCTTGTCCTTATGCAAAGGGAAGGGCCATATGAACCGTTTGCCTTGTTACGCGCCTTGTTACATGCATGCGCGATTTTGGCACCGGCGCCCGGAAACAATCAAGAGGTGGGCTGTCAAAAATGGCTACTCCGCTTGGCAGCCTGTGATTTCTGCTCATTTTTCATCATTTCCTGGTTTGGCTGGTTATCCGCAAGCATAAAGGGATAGGAATGACCCTGTCTGTATTTGATATACTGGTCTTTCCTAGAAGCCTCCCTCACAAGCAACATCTTGCCATATCCTACCCTCCCGTACAATTTACTAAGCCCGCTTTCAACCCCTCCTGCTTCAATGCAGTCTGCCATCGATATGAATTCATGTCACCATTCTTTCGCTCCCCAGGCAGGAAACGGCGTCGACGCTTTCATTCATCCACTCGCGTATGTAAACCGAGACCTAAGTTACGACCCGCTACATGTCGATTCTCCTATTAATGGAGTAAATGCGAATAACCACATTGGTCTGCTCCCTCACGGTATCAGCTCATCGACCCCTGGTGACAATCGAACGAACCCGGGGAGTGAAAAGTAAGTTTTTATACACTCTTGCAACTTGCCGCCAGAATATTATTCTTTTAAAAGAGGCTTGGCACATGTTGACATTTTCCCATTTTCAGCTTTCGGTTCAATGTCACTCTCAAGGCAGCCACAGCAATGGTAAAAGACCCTGATGAGATACCCATTACGTATCTTAACAAAGGCCAAATCTACACAATGTCGGTTCTGGATACAGCGCCAATGACATCAGGCGCACAGCTTTTGAAATATCGCACTTTTATCCGCGTTTCTTTTGAGAATGATGAACAACGCTCAAAGCCAGCCAGTTGCTGGCAGTTATGGAAGGAGCACCGTGGCTCCAACAAAGCTCATCACCGCGATGGAAAGCTTTTGGCGGTAGAACACGTGGACCCCAACCAAGGCGGACATATCAGACCATCTCAAGTTCAGCTGGAAACATCTAATTTCGACGGGTTTTCTGTTATCTGGTCCCCGAACCCTGCCAATGGAAACCCATGCTGCTCGATATTAGTTTGTTTCAATTTCCTCTCTACCGACTTTAGGCATCCTAGAGGCGCCAAGGGAATTCCTGTTAGCCTATGCGCCAAAACAGAGGTTATATCTACCGGCCATGGAGATCCACCTCTTGAAGACCGGCCCGAAGTATGCTATTGCAAGGTCAAGTTGTTTCGAGATTCTGGTGCCAAGCGAAAGCTTTCCAATGATGTTGCACATGTCAAGAAGCTTATTGACAAGCTGAAACAGCAAATCAGCCAAGCTGAACTCAGGTCTGGCTTCAACAGGAGAAAAAGAAGCGGCTCATTTGTCAAAGGAAAGATCACAAAGCATAAAAGAGCGTGGTCTGGTGAATTGAGCAATGATTCAGGGAAATCAACTCAAGAAGAGGACCTTCAAAACAAGCTGTGCACATTTGAAGACATGTTTTCATCTACTCGCCCTTTCAGTGCTCTCAATTCGAAGGGCGATGCCCATGATGACCCAGATCTCTTCCCAGTCCACCTGGGAATTACCGATGAGGGATTCTCGCACACGATTGGGTGGGAGTCCCGAAACAATGCGGACGCATCCTCAATATCATCTCAGCATGTCTTATCACCCACAACTAGCAACCATTCGCTCAGCTCCTCTCATAACTCCTTTGACCCCAAGACAGGTTTTCCTCACCAGCCACAAGTCTATGAGGCCTCCCGTCACGACTCGATGGATTGGTCCAGCATTTCCCAACCAGATTCCGATAGCCTACAGCATATTAGGAACGGTATGGGCATGCCCTGCCATACACAAGTACCCGACTTATCTACTCCGGGAATGACACTTAATTTACTAAGCCCACTTTCAATCCCCCACGCTACTTCAACTACTGATGCTGCAATGCAGTCTGCCATAGACATGAATTCATTTCACCATTCTCCCCAGGCAGGAAGCGGCGTCGACGCCTTCCATCATCCACCCGCATATGTTCCGAGCAGTTTCGTAAACCGAGACCCAAGATATGACCCACTACATGTCGAGAATTCTCCTATTAATGGAGTAAATGCGAATAACCACATTGGTTTGCTCCCTCACGGTATCAGCTTATCGACCCCTGTTGACAATCGAACGAACCCGGGGAGTGAAAAGTAAGTTTCTATACACCGTTGCACCTGAATATTATTCTTTTAAGAAAGGCCAACGTGTTGACGTTTCCCGTTTCCAGCTTTCGGTTCAATGTCACTCTCACTAATGCCTTCAGCGCCAGCGCCCATCCCAATGAAGATTGGACAAAGATATCGGACTTGGCTGAACGACGGCGCATACAAAATCGAATTGCTCAACGGAAGTACCGTAAGCATAGTGTTCTAAATAGCATCAACATTGGTTCGGCTAACTGACAAAAAACAGGCAAAAAGCTAGAGCAACAACATGTTGAGCGTTTCATAAATTTCCTAGGGCTTACGAGTGGAAAAGGCGGGAATGAATGATTTCATGTATGTAATTGATTTTTGGCAAACTATCTCAGTGGATTGGGTGTCTTATACGTGATTCTTGGTATCTCGAGGGGGGGTGTTGGCTGGCTGTGGCCGCTGTGTGGCGATCTCCCTGTATCACGTGACCGACCACTATATAAGATTCTTTGTAGATAGCTCTGCCAATAGAACTTCAACTATCCTATAGATTCTTTGTTGATAACTCTGCCTTATCTCAGCGGGCTCAGACCCTCTCGGTTGCAGCAAATTAGCCGTGATCGCTACAAGAACTATGTGGGTCCGTACCAACCACGCCAGATCGCCAGATCGCCAAATTCGTTTGTATTCAGCCAAATTCCTGAGAAAACACTTACAGGAGGTTTGTATGAATAAAATGACTCTCTTAAGTTGCTACGCGACTCAGTTAGCTGGGCTTGAGATATTTCTAGACACATGAAGTTACTCGATTCGAGTGAGAGTTCTCAAGTCCCTATGTTTCACAGAGGCATTCTCTTGTATTACTATCTGAGATATGAAGGCCTTGTCAGATGCGAGAACACATGGATTTTATAACAGCCTTTAAATATTGTGAAGTTTGGCCATTAAAGAGTATTTATTTAGAAAGCCTCTTCTGTGACAAAACACCTCTCGAGAGAATCCTCTTGTGAGGAAATGGCTCATGAAAGCAAATGCCTAGCTGAGCTGCGTGAGATGCCGCACCAGACCATCAATTCAATGTCATGACTTCTGGAAGGTTCTCTACCTATGACGTCATCCAGGGGCCACCTTTTGATGGTTAAAGCTTAGCAAGGCCCAGTGCTGACATGACTGGCAAGGCATCTTAGATTTTTCTTGACACATTGGTGGACTTGCATTTCTGCATTCCTGTGAAAAAGCAATTTTTGCAGTTTCGCAATTTCACATTTTCACATTTTAACGTTTTGTACGCAAGCCAGCAGGCAATTTGGTCAGCATACATGATTCAACGGTCATCACATGTATGTTGTGGCGTTCAGGGCATCCGAGCAAACAAAGCAGGTGCGCTTCAACGAATTCGAAGATGTTCTCTCGGCTGATGATGCTCATCAAGTCATTGTCTCAACACTGGGAGAGCTCATCTCTGCGAAGCGTATCACAACTGGATCTAGGTCAGCACAGTGGCTGGGGCAAATGTCAGACGAAACTCTTCAGCAGCTTTCCCGGGATCGCAGTCGTGTGTCTGAAGGCCCTGTGAGAGCTGAGATGGGACCAGACAATAAGTTTGACCAGTATGGGCGGGGCCATCAGCTGCAAGGAAAACATTCTACGGTTCGCTCGGACTCCCCTACCCAGCCTTTGTAAATTTTAGGGCCTCCAGATAGATTAGAAATAATTCTGTTTCTTCATCTTTAGAGTTAGTAGCATAACATGGTAAATAGAAGTTAATGGCACAGGGTAATTAATACAAAATTGGCCCTTTCTGAATTGGCCTCAAATATGGATCCGGAGTGGATTTAGAGAAATTCCTAGAGTGTACTGTACAGTATTGTAAAAATTATCATATATTTTGAATGATCAGTATGACCGCATTTAACAGTAAATGAACCCTATGGTTTTGAGGTATGCTTTCGATCGCGGGGTGGAAAAAGCGGGCACCTTGCGGTCACTGACACTCGTTGGAAATATCCAAGGAGGCCCCTGTGCCAAGAGGACGAATACCAAAGTTCAGCATAGTGCTTCCAGCTGCGGTTTATATATTTTTCCTTGCTTCGGGGACCCACCACAGCTCACACAGCCTTTGCTGGAGTTCCTCAAGTTTCTTTGGCTGTGTACTGTACACACCCTCCTTTCTCTCTCTGCTCCTTGGTCTCATCTGCTCTTGTAGTCTCCCGCTCTTCACATCTGCCTCACATAGTACTTTGTGGACCTTTACTTTTTGTAACTTGAAGTACCCCCAGCACAGCAGTAGTCCCAGGACAGAAGTAGTCCCAGCACAGAAGT
>NW_001813979.1:2430830-2436870 GCF_000149585.1 Histoplasma mississippiense
GGGATAATTATAAACAAGGATTACCCTATATAAAACCAAGAGGCCCGATTATAAAAAGGATAACATAAAAGTCCCCAAATAAGATAATAGATAAATATAAAGATTATAAGCTTGCATTTCTTTTGTCCTTTGTTCTCGGTTCATATGGCACCTCCCCATCCCCCCAAGTTGAAAGGGTTTCCCAGTTTGCTTGGGGTATTGAATGTGCAGGGTTCTAATTATAGCATTACAGCCAAATTTGAATTTCGACAAATATGGACTTACTTCCTTTCATTCAGATTTAATGAATCCAATTTCTTCTCGGTGGTGATTTAGTATTAGGACACTTTCGTATTCTCATTTAGCATAAATGATCGGATCGGGTGCCTGAGTGGAAAAGTGCGTCAAAATGGTGAGGGCCAAGGTTTCGAATAGCAAATCATGGCCATGTATTCGGATCGCGTGGCAGAGTTCGATCGTGAATCAAAATGGCGTGCCACGGTTTCAGATCGCAGATTGTGGCCCAAGCATGCAAGCGCCGCGACAAAGCGACTAGTCACATCCGACAGAAGTACACCTTTAAAAAGCGACTTTTGGCTCAATGAAGCACAACACTCGCTCGTAGCTATAAATTGAGACCTCTCCCCATAATATCAAGTGATAATAATCAAGTCCCAGATCATTCATCTACACTGGAATTAAATGCTACACCATGCAAACATCAGACTCAAAGCGTGTCAAGAAGCCATGGACTGTGCACAGTAGCCTCGTGCAGATGCGTTATCGACGGAAAGGCACGCTGCAGCGTATGCTGCGTAGCTATTTCAATGACTGTCGCTGCAAAGGCGTCTACCTCCTCATCCATGAAGACAATCGGTACTTTACAATTAATTTTAACAAGTCTGATGCTTCGAACAGCCACTTTCCACCACCAGACAGAGATATAGTAAGTGCCATGCGTACAGCCCTGGAAAGACGTAGCTCTTACAGAAACAGGAGAAGCATTATCCACCTCCATCTCGAACAACGTGCGAGAACTACATGAAATATCAGAAGTCTAGAGCAGGGAAGAAGGGAAAGCAAGAGAAACTTGAGGAGAAGCAAGAATAGAATGTTGTAAATTAGGGTTAATTTGAAATCATCACTAAGCTCTTTTTGGAAAGTATACCTAGTCGAAGTTTTATTGGCTGCTTTCACAAGTATGTGTCATGATGGAGCCGCCGAATCTACATTATAAATTTACACTCTCAAAGTCATAGCGCTTGCTGAACCCTGAAATCATGACTTCTTTCAAGAACCAATAAGATTTCAAGTATTCTGGTCTTTCACCTCAAGGATTGTCAATATCAGTGGCCTTTCACTTAAAAAATATGACTTTCCCCATGGGCATTGTTTCTGTGGCCTTTCCACTCAGCATCGTGTCATCCCCTGATGGGTGTTGGCTCCCTATGTACTTTTAATTTTGTGGCCTTTTCCACTGAGATTATGGCCCTCCTCAAGGGATTTTACTATGGTGGCTAATAGTTCAAAACTGTGGCATTCCCTAAGGATGTTGACACCACATGGGATTCTATTTTTGTTGCCTTTTCACTCAGAATTCCGGCACTCCTCAAGGAGCTTACTTCCCCAAAGGGCTCACTTCCCCAAGGATTCCGACTCCACATGGGACTCACTTCCTCAAGGAGCTCACCTCCTCAGGGATGCTGACACCGCATGGGATTCTATCTTTGTTGCCTGTTCACTCAAAATTCTGACACTCCCCCAAGGGGCTTACTTCCCTAGGGATGCTGACACCGCATGGGATTTCAGTTTTTGTTGCCTTTTCACTCAGAATTCCGGCGCTCCTCAAGGAGCTTACTTCCCCAGGGATGCCGACACCATATGGGATTCCATCATTACTGCCTTTTCATGCAAGATTGTGACACTCCCTGAGGGTTCGCCTTCATCGGCATTCTTGCAAATTCCCTAGCTGCCATAGGGGAAGTATAGTTTTGGTCGTGGGCCACACTTCACTGACTCCCGGGGGTGAACCATATTAGGGCGTTCCCGGCAGATGGGCGACATGGCAACAGGTCGACAATGCAAGAGAAGGCACATGAATAAATGACTGTGTATTATAATATCAAATAAAGAAATGAGTGGTTTGAGATCCCATCTTCCATCACTTGCGTGTTGATGGTCGAGGGCGTAATGTGCTCAGACGTTCTTTCGCTGCATCTCCTTCAACCGTCCTCTTTTGTTTCTCCTCCTGCTTCCGCAGCCGGAGCCTCGCATTTCAGGGAGGCAGTTGTCTGGGAGATATGTTTCCACCACATAAAGCACACGGTGAACATATTTATTATTTCGCCATACTTTATCTCCAACATGACAAATCTTAAGGCTCTTTTCAACGTGCTGCGCCTCATACCAATAGGGAAGATTCTTCAATTCATCATGGGCCAACGGTTCTGTCGTAGCCCCAGAATCCGAGATATTGTCTCTGCCGTCGGGTTCGATACCACCAGGAGGCTGAGGCCGGTTATTTGAGGCCCTGTCAACAGACAGCCGCTCGGGCGGGACGTTAAGGGGAGCTGCAGTCTTAGATGAGAAATCGAGGTCGAAGGACAGAGATAGGGTGTCATTAAACCCTTACCTGAGGCATAGGTTTGGAAGGGCGTCTTCTCGAGAAAGTCACCCAACACCGCGCAATAAGCTGGAAGAGTGGATTGCTGCGCACCGGACGACAAAAGTTGACTGGGTAGTGGTGGAGGGCCCTCGGTTCCTTGTCTATCCATGCTGAGGATGTGCAGAGATGCAGAGGAGGAAGTGAATACTTGAAGCAAGACGGGCGACTATTTGAAGCAGGTAAAAGATTTGGAGAAGGGCGAAGGCTGAATTCAAATGAGAGGGGAAGAGCCTTTTATAGCCCTTTATACCTCAACCTCATGTTGGTTGGACTGGCTGCACTGTCTGTCAGCAATCCCTTCCACCTGGTCCTTACTTCCTGGAGGGAACGCCAGGGCGGGCTGACCCGATACCCATCTCGCTACGCCCTCTCGCAAAAAGAGCACAGGGGTGAAGTCAGGGATGCTTCTGCACTGGTTCACGCGCAGATGATTGGCTGCGGGTGTAGTTCCGTCTTTCCATTACATGCCAGCCCCATGTCCCACGCTTATCGACTGGAGGAGAGGATCGAACAGTTTGCCGGTTGAACTTCCTGGCGTATCAGGAGGGTTGGGGAAAGGTTTGACTGGTATGAATGCTGATTCAATGCGGGGGAATCCCTTTCAACTGGTCGATGTTGGCTGGATGAGAGCCCAAGTTTGCTTGATCTGACGCCCACCTTGCTGCGCCCTTTGGAGAAACCGGAATGAATGATAGGGCCAGAGGATGAGCTGCATTTTGCATTTTCCTTCAATTTGCTTTCGCGTATAAAGCCCCTATTGGATTGCCAAACCGCACTCGTGGGGGTGTGTATCACAAAATTATAAGCCTCGATGCAGGTCGCGCCTCGGATATTGCTTCATGTTGGTGTTTTCGCTTAGAGTCGAGACATCCATGAGCTCGAGCACAGAGGCGAAGCCAGGCGCACTTTTTGACTGGCACACATGGTTGGGTGAAGTTCGGCCGTCCTCAGGCATGCCACCCCCGTGCTCCTTGTCCCCGGGTTTAGCGGTTTGTCGATTCGACTTCCTGGCGCATGGCCAGGGGGAAAAGGGGGGGCTGAATAGGTTGACTGGCTGATATTCACTCGACGAGAGCCCATGTTGGCATGGGGGTGGTGGCCAGGAGCACTTCTGCGTTGGTCCACCCATCAATGCAACATTCCCCGGTTCGGCGGCTTCTTCGGTGTGGATGATTGGCGATCCACACAAGACGCATCTCAGCTACTATTTTTCCTACCCTCCTCAATTAGCCTCGACCTATTTTTGTTCGCAGGCGGGGGTTGAACGTGGGACATATATAAAGACGTCAAGGGCCTCCTGGATCGAGATCGAGGGGAGAAAAGCATCCCATCATCTCGTCTCGCAACATGGCTACCTTCACGTACAATATCACCTCCCCTGGACCTGCCGACGGTTCTCCCTCGCCTCAGCTGCACACAGTGCGCCTCCTGGAAGCGTACACTCCTGATCCTTGGTCAGACGAAGAGCCCCAGCACCTCCTTCCAATGCCCATACCCATGCCCGTGCCCCTCTTCTCTGCGTCCGGCGACCTCTCTAAGGATGCAGCAAGTGAGGTATTTGCTGATTTTTCTGCCCTGCCATCCACCGTCTCTGGTCTCGATGAGATTAACTGGAACGAATGGATCCTGTTCGACTCGTCCCCCGTCGATGCTACCCCACCATCACTCCAACTGTCGGATATTTCCGACGACCCCATCGAGGAGGCTCACCCAAGCCAAAGTGACGTTGCCGATGACCCACCCAATCGACGAGAGCCAACCCCTCCCCTGGCCTCAGACAATCGCGAAGGCAACACATTGAAGGAGCCGTTGAATTACTCCGATAGTTCCATCGAGGCTGACCCACGCCCGGGCGAGGAGCTCTATGTCCAAGTCCACCGATCAGAGCAGATTATCCCCCTGGTGTCCGGCCGTTGGGAAGGCGATGCGTTGGGGGAGACGCTGGATAATCTGGAATACATTATTTTGCCCCTTTCTCAGGTGAAGATTCTGAAGCTGGTGTATAAGCGAGACGGGGATGAGATGTACCAGATAGTAGGATGGATAGATTTACAAGAAACACGCGGATATGGCACACAAGGAAAGTGGTGGAAGTGCTTGGTTTCTGCTGGTAAGCCTCAGTACCTGCTCTGTGAAAAACATTTCTCACACCTCACTCACTCTCGCAGAAGACCCAATCATCATCGATGAGCCAATGAGTCCCAACCTGCCTAATGACTCTGATCAGTTTGTCGCCATTCCATCCCTTCAACGAAATATAGGGCGAGTTCCGGGGGGTTACGAGGTGTATGCCAAGATGACATTGGACGATTTGCAGGAGCATGGAGGGTTGGAACTGTTGGCAGCTTACTGGAATAACGAATGTCGTCGAACGAGGTCACGTGGATTATGTCAGCATTGATTCAAGGTGGCCCAATTTCACGAAACCTTTCTATTTCTAGTTAGTTAGCTGCTTGGATTTGTGTAACAATTGCAGTCTTCATTCACTTCATTTTCTTCATTCTCCTCTTTCATTTTTTATGTTTGGTTTCTTCACTTTGTTTTACTTTACTATTTCTTCTTCATTATATTCTATCCTGGCCAGCACACACATTTCCAGAACTTGGAAATTCCACTTCAGATACTATTGCCTCAAAGAGAACGCCCAGACCTCTCTCCCTCCTGATGCTCACGAACCCGCTTGAAGAACATACTTTGACCTCAGCGATGTCGAACGCGAATCATGGCATGCAAAAGCATTCTACCTTTCTACTGCTGAGACGGCCGTCAGCCGTCTGGAGCGATCAAGGAAATTTGGATTGGATGCAGATTAAGAGCTGTGAAATAAATTTATAACTAGCTTTCATTCACCCCGTCAATACGTCATACAGGTCAACTGCAGAAGAAACTAAGAAAGAAAAAGTGGCAAAATGTTCAATTTATCAGACTCATCTCATATTTATCACCGCCACTAATATTGTAGCTTCGCTCCCATGATCCATACTCTCTTTTTCCAACATTCTTCTCCCGGAACCATTGGTCTTTTCAGTGTGCAAAGTAAATGCTCATACCTCCTCTTGTTCTCCTTGCTGTCACACAGGAAATATGGTCCAGCAGTTCAGGAACATCGCACCCAACTCTTGAGGACCATGGTTTCTGTGGATTCTGCTGATTGATGTTGTACAGCTCCTTCAGTTTTGAGCTTGCCACTTCTGGATCATTGAAGTTTCATGGTGATACCCAAGTAGGGTTGAAGCAACATAGATACTCATTTTCATCATGGATGTCGCAGTATCGACGTTCAATGGGGCCGTGGTAGTTCCATTTGTCATCGTATGTGTTTTCCATCGCCAAAGCTACACTGTCGGCAAGAGTAACTTCCGCATTGCCATCAGAGCAGGGAGCCACATCGTGGGT
>NW_001813979.1:2437247-2445478 GCF_000149585.1 Histoplasma mississippiense
GAGATAATAAGAAAGAAGGGGAATGGAGAGAGTTGATGTTGGGGAAACCACGCATATTTATACCCGTAGTGAAAGCACAGCCGCCTCTCAATCACTAGACCATGCATCCTGTGGCAGCAGGGGGTTGGCTGTAGACCCGAATACTGATCATCTGATTCACCTCTGTCCATGGGAGAACAGCGCCGGGGAAGGAGACCAAAGGCTCCATCGGCGCTTCCCCCCAACACCACCTCCCCAGCAAGCACCCGCGACACTGACCACGGCAACAATAATCTCGATGAGGTTTCCCCGTAAGGGTTGGGACGATGTCCCTTGCCGCCGCACATCCGCCACGCGGAGAAGCCTCGGGGTTGTTTTGAGTGCGGAACCACCCACTCTTCCCTTCTGTAGAGATGCCCGCGATGGTTTTGCATGGCCCAACTCGCCTGCGACTATATGGAGAACAGAACACAAGAGGCGCATGGTCCAATGATCTGAGGCGCGTTATGGAATTTGGCTTTGAATGGGACCGGGCTTGGAACTCTCGGAGAAGAGTAGTGGAGAATTGTGAGGTGCAAATATAGCTCGCACTTCAGGAGTGGCACGGATTTCCAAAACTGCCCTGGGTCCCGCAATGGGTCCGTTCTTGGGGCGCGAGCCGATTGTTACCTGCGGTCCTTTTTGGAAAAGTGGCCCTGGGGACACCGCCCCTGGGGACACTACTCTCCCTGGGGACACCGCTCTCCCTGGGGACGCTGCTCTCCCTGGGGACACCGCTCTCCCTGGGGACGCTACTCTCCCTGGGGACACCGCTCTCCCTGGGGACACTACTCTCCCTGGGGACGCTACTCTCCCTGGGGACGCTACTCTCCCTGGGGACACCGCTCTCCCTGGGGACACCGCTCTCCCTGGGGACACCGCTCTCCCTGGGGGCATGATTTCCCTAAGACAGGCGATATACGGCGTCGGCTCAGCTTTCCTGCGGCCAACCCCCTGCAGCTGCCACCAGCCGTGGATGGTCCTCTGAGGCGGCTGTGCCTACCGGGTATAAATATGCGTGGTTTCCCCCTCAAGCCCTTCCGTCCCTCCCTCCTCCTTATTATCTCGACTCATCCTACACCACCGCGAGACACCAACCACCGAGAGGCCCTTGCGTACTCGAGGACGACCGAGCGAACATAAAAAGCCCGATTTTCCCCCAGCGGTGCTCTTCATCCCTCCTCTTTGTTTTTCCAGGGCACCACCATCTTTCAATCATGGCGTCAGCTGATAGTCCCCGCGACGGGCTTCATCACACTGTCGTCATCAGTTCAGATTCGGAGATGGATGAACGCCAGCCCCCGGCGCGAAAGCTACGAAGAAAGAGACCCCGCACAGACTACAGCTATCCAATGTATGAGGCTCAATTTGACGACCCGGCACCCTCTGAAATGTGGCAGCCACCGAAAAGACGTAAAATGCCCAACCTGGACACGGTATTGGTAAGACTCCTCCCTGTAGGGCCCATGGCGAGGCTGATATTGGGATAGGAAACCGCGAACCAGGAAATCCATAACATTTTCGAGGCGGAGCATGCGCGGACAGAGGCGCTGGAGAAAGAAGTGCAACGCCTGCGTGCGGAAATGGCTAGGAAGGATGAGCGGGTTGACAAGCTTGAGACCAAAGTCCGTGAGCTGAAGTATCAATGTCGATGCCAGATCTGTTTTACCATCCCGTCAGGGTGGCGGACCCTTCTGTGTGGACATCGGTATTGCCCGAAATGCGTTCCCCCCATTGGTGAAACCTGCGCCACTTGTCGCCAGGTTATCGCTGGTGTTATCAAGAGCTACTAGGTAGAACACAGACGGTTGAGTTTTTGTCGTATGAAATGTACAGTTAAACAAGTGTAATCGAGATATTGAAGAGGCAGATTTGCATATGTGAGCTGTAGTATTTGCACCTCACGGTTCTCCTGTTCCCCGGCTCGCTCTCAAGATGTTTTTGGCGTGTTGGCGTGTTGTTGGCAGGGATCATTGTGACACATTCGACGTGAGATTAAATTCCAATACTATGGCGATCTTTTAATCTTTTTTATTTATTCTATCATAATGGCAATAATTAGAGGATTCTACTGTATTTAACTAGCTAGGACCACTGAAAAGAGTGGAATTCGAAATGAAAAGACAGGAAAACAATAAAGAGAAAGATTGACAGGCCGGCTGTCAAGACCACAACAGCCATCTCTATAGAAGCGAAGAGTGGGGCAGGGAAGTGAATGAATAAATGATAGTTTAGAAGTGGATTGTTCTTGATGGGAAGAAGACCCTACAATTGATCAATTCAATGAAACATAAGTTCATCTGAATATTGTGCCTCCTGTACATTCTGCCTCATAATTTCATCTTTGTGAAGTGTATCACAAAATACTACTCAGAATATGACAGCCCACGGGTCCTCCCTCACTTGTGGCCTATGTATGCACTCGGTGGATCATCTTTGCATGACTCTGCACATGCATCCTGTGTTCCAGTTTGATCTGGCACCAGCTGCACCACGCTGGCTCCCCGTCCTTCAGATGCCGGAGGTGCTCATCCCGGAAATGGCGGCCCAGGTCCGCGGGCCGCGAGTATCGATGAACGCGCCGGTGATCCGACGACCCGGGGTGCGCGTAACACTCAAAACACCCCCGAGGCTGCTTCGCGTCGCGGATATGCTCCTCGGCGGCGCGGAGGGCATCATCCCACCCCCCAGCAGAGGTAACCTCGCCGTGAGCATCGTTCGCATCGTTGGTGCCATCGGGTGCCTGCGGGGGGTGTGGCGGCGGCGGTGGGGGGGCCTTTGGTCTCCGTCCCCGGCGCGGCCCACCCTCGAGGACACCACAGTACATCTGAACGGCATCAGCACCGGCGTCCCGTCGCCGCAACTCCACCTCCACCGATCTAGATGTCGGCCATGTCAGGAGCTTTGAGAAAAGATAGATCATCGCCGGGAGCAACTGTTCGTCCTGCAGCGTCTCCTTTGCCTCCTCGTCCACCGCCTCGCCGGAGAGCTGCCGTTCGATGTCGATCACGGCTTGCTCGTCGTCGAACTCCTCCCGAACCCGTTTCCGGTACTTATAGAGAAGCCGCTTTCTTGTCTTGTTGACGTCGGCCGTTCGCTTTTCAAGCTTCTCAATTGCCCCGGGATCATTGGCTGCACGGCACGCTGTTTGGCCCGGTCTCGCTTTTGGATGGCTTCCTGCAGCTCTGGGTCCTGTTCCACGATCGCCTTCTGCGCATCCGTCAGATGTCGTGGACGCCGTTTGTCGAGAAAGCGGCCGATCCGCGTGATGGCTCGTATCAGAGGGGAATTGGGGTCCAAGCCGCTGATCAGTGCCTGCATATTGAGGCCCACATTGCGTGGAATATAGTGTTCCAGAAACGTGGGGATATTGGCATGCTTCAGGACTAGATTCTGCTCGGCATCGCCGACCAATCCTGCATGGTTGGTTCGTGTCAGCTTCTATCTGGGCAAAAAGAGATGAGGGCGTCTTCTTACCACTCTTGTTGAGGATCAGACCCCCGCCATACTGGAAGCGATGGTTGAACCAGCAGTGGAGAAAACCGGCGATCTCGGCCATCGTACGGACGGAGGACGAAGGGTCCATCTTTTCTTCAGGGAAGATGCGGACCTCGCCGTCCTCCTTCGCCACTCTGCAGAAGACATAGTGATTGGCCATCTCTGGCTTCAGCGGGATCAGCAGCTGCTGTCGGCCGCCCCCGATCTCCAGTCCCCTGAGCTTGGCCATTGAGGTTAGACTGGGAGCACTGAACGCTTCGAAGAAGAACAGGATGCCGAAGAGAAAAGTATGCGGACTGAGGATCAGAGACGGCTCGTAGATGATCTCCGGCAGGGTGAACGTGTTCCTGGGTCAGATGTCAGCCAGTGTGCATGTCCGGGGATGATATCAGGGAGAACTTACGTCTGTGTGAAGCCGAGGTGCTTCGTAAACTCGTAGCTCAATTCCACCGTCGGAGGGTGGGGCCCCCCGCTGGGGTCGCGCTGGAGCGACACCCGCAGGTCCTTGAATCGCAGGTTGAGGATGGCGCTCTTCCGGTTCAGCGTGAAGAGGCCGAGCAGGTTGTAGAGGCAGATCTGCATCCGCTGCAGCCCAAGCCAGAATCTCTTCTCCTGCGTCCGTAGGACGGTCTTCTGAAGCGTAGCCGTGTCCTCGATGTACGCCGGGTCCTTCTCTTTCTCCTGTGTATCCAGCCCGTGTTTCTTGGCCAGCCGTCGAAGGCTCTTCCACGGCGATCAGCCTCGTCGATCGGCGCGCCCGATGGGGAGTGGGACTTACCTTCCGCATCCGCCGCATCAGCTGTCCGTCGAGCTTGGCGCTTAAAAAACCAAAAAATATCTGCAAGCCAAAACTGCAAGCTAAAAAGATCTGCATATCAAAAAGGTTTGCATGGCAAAAAGATCTGCAAGCCAATTCTCGAAAAGTTAATGCGAAGAATTTCTTATGGCAGAGGTGGCTATTCTCTATTACGTGATGGCTAGGATATTGTTTAACAGAGGGTGAACGCATGTTTCATATCTAAGCTAATAATTTAGTGACACGTGCCCGCATTTGCTGATATAAAAGTGGAATGGCTTCATTATTCGGTGGGCGGATTAAAATTCATCTAAACGATCTGCGTGGCCACTGGACACCTCTGCTATTGTGGCGGACGTAAAGCTTGCGAAAACAGAATTTTCTGCCACCCCCTGAAAAATAGTAGCAAAACACCGCAGAAATAACCAAAATATCCACGTATCTCTAGAATCATTCAAATATCATCCAATTCATTCAAATACGCACCTTTATCATCAAATCTGCCAATATGCCCTCCCAGCTCAGCGAATTTACCACCAATGAGATCGTACGCCTTCTAAACGATGGTTATATGCCTGCTCAGATTGCGCGGACCATTGAGTGCCATCTGGCCACTGTATATCGAATCCAACGAAATATTTGCTGCTTTGGAACTGCTAGAAGTCCTCGTTCAACATGGGGTGTAAAGCCAAAGATCACACCGGATATCTTGTCAGGTTTGGAGGACTTTTTTGAGGCATATTCAACTGCATATCGCGATGAGGCTGTCTGCTTTGTGAAGGATGAATTTGATGTTGATATCCACCCTCGATCGATATCTAGATTGTTGAAGAAACTGAATTTGACACGGAAGAAGGTGATTAATTATTGCAATTGTCACTTATAGAACCTGCTAATCTGTCAGTTCTATTTGATATAGGTTGAACCTGTGGCCAGTCAACGCAACGAAGAACTTCGAGCTGAATGGCGTATTCAAGTTACTCAGTATCAACCTGATCAACTTATCTTTTTAGATGAGAGTGCTGCGAATGAACGTACTGCAGATCGACGATATGGATGGTCAAGCAGAGGATTCCCTTGTCACATTAGAAGGCCCTGTAAACGATCTCGCAGATGGTCAATCTTACCTGCAATAAGTGTCAATGGATATCTTGATTATGATATATATCAGGGGTCCTATAATACAGAGAGGTTCAATGAGTTTGTACGTGTCCGGATACTGCCCAAATGCCAACGAGGTTATCACTACTTAGTGATGGATAATTGCTCTTCTCATCGTTCACAAGCACTGCGAGATCTCTGCAGAGAAGCTGGCATTGGACTTTTATTCTTACCTCCATATTCTCCTGATTATAATCCTATAGAGGAGTCATTTCACGCGTTGAAAGAATGGATTAGAAGATACAGATGTCAGTTAGAGAATCAGTTTGATGGAGATTTTGAAACCTTCTTGCATCATGCAGTTGAGAATTTCATGGGAGAAGAAGATGCAAGAGGATATTTCAGATCTGCTCATATAGGATAGTATTGTAAAATTTAAAAAGATTCAGATTGCAATTCAATTATGATGATATATAATATTTAAGTTTCAAATTCAGAAGCAGAAGCAGTATGAGGTCTGCTGCCATCATTACAAACAGCAGATAAAGACAATTTAATCTCCTTCAACTGTGACTGCCAGATAGGACTCTTTAACCCATTTCTTATTATCGAGAATATACCCATTCCAATATTCAACTGAACCACCTGCTCATTTGTCATTGTCCGTATATGATCCAGTTCAAATCCTTCATTCTGAATAATGCTCTTTGCAGTTAAAAGAGCTTCTGCTCTTCGAGGTCTCTCTGTCATCAACCAGTTGAAGAACTCATCAATAAACAGATCCGCGTGTTCACCAAACTGAGGGATTGGACTACTTCGAATAGGAGGCAGGTTCGGATTCGATGGCAGGTTCGGATTCGATGGCAGGTTCGGATTCGATGGCAGGTTCGGATTCGATGGCAGGTTTGGATTCGATGGCAGGTTCGGATTCGATGGCAGGTTTGGATTCGATGGCAGGTTCGGATTCGATGGCAGGTTTGGATTCGATGGCAGGTTCGGATTCGATGGCAAGTTTGAATTTGATGGCAAGTTTGAATTCGATGACAAGTTTGAATTCAGTCCTCCCATGCCTCCCATTCCTTCCATCATATATTTCATCACCATCACATTGATTATCTCACTTGGAGACACAATATTAGATGAAGAAGGAGTTGAGGGAGATATTGGATACGATAGAAGCTGACAGTCATATCATTTGTTGTGACATTCCGTAACTTGATCTTTATAGGCTACTTTATCCCATTGATAATCACCCGTTCATACAGCCTGAATGAGATCTCAGGCTCAGGGGTAGGTGTTCGCAGAAATCGAGGATCTTCTGACTGTGTCTCCTCCTCCTCCTCCTCCTTATCCTCCTTCTCATCATCAGTTGGATTCTCGTCATTATCCGGAACATCCGGAACAGGCGGTTTGGACAGACGAAGGCGCAGGGTAGTTGGAGTCCTTTTACGAGCTTGCGAGGCAGTAGAACGGTGGGTGTTGCGGGGCATATTGGCAGATTTGATGATAAAGGTGCAGATTTGATGATAAAGGTGCGTATTTGAATGAATTGGATGATATTTGAATGATTCTAGAGATACGTGGATATTTTGGTTATTTCTGCGGTGTTTTGCTACTATTTTTCAGGGGGTGGCAGAAAATTCTGTTTTCGCAAGCTTTACGTCCGCCACAATACATGGACATAAGCGCGTAGGAAGGAACTCCAGCAGCAACCATTCATCATTCAAGAACTACAAGATGCCCAGTTTCAAGACACGATGGATCGTTGTGAGATTAACAGTGTTTTGTGAAATAAAATGGGTTGATGGGGACTTCATTTGATCGATACGGTGCGGCGCGCATTAGAATGGCCAGATATAAATAGATGAAATTCTCAACTTTTGCTTGCTTTTCATTGGAGCAAAATAATGCAACCGCCATTTGCGCACGCTGCCTTTTTGGGATCAGAGACACAGAATCCATGATTATGGCAAATATTGATTGGCGCCATTTAACGGCAGCAACGCTGCCCACATCCGCTTCCTTGAACACTGGCTAGCTCTGCTGCCCCCAACTTTCCAACTCCAGCCTCATCAACTGGCATTCTCAGTTGAAATGAGGAATCAAATAGTTCCAGATGGTGATTTAGGTTTCTCGGCATTTTGTAGCAAAAGTATTAGTGGACGGATATGAACTAATGCGGATTCAGTGTATATGTTGATAGGGCAATGTAGCCTGGCTTGCATTTCGTTTCTGTTTTGATATAGCATGCGTTTGAGTAAGAGTGAGCATGGCCATGATGTGTGAGGACTGCAACTCCTTTTATTGCACATATATATATATATATATCTATACTACAAAACTAGTTCTCTAGGCTCCGTTGATATTCTAACGCCAGTTTCTCCCGAGCGCGACCCCGCACAACAGTTCCATGGGCCTCCTCCTGCATGGTTGAGAAGAGCAGATTTGGCCGGGAGCAGGAGCACCTTCCCCTCACAAACATTGCACTCAACCCCAGCGGCCGGCCATGGAGGGTTGATATGCCTTCGTAGAAAATGCCTTGTAAGTGATCCGGGTGTTGCGTATTTTTTAATGCGGTCCTTCAGCGAGCAACTAGGATTCCCAACGCAGAGAAAGCAAGCCTGAGGCTGTTCAGCTGTAGACTTGGCCTGCACAGACTCCATTGCTTGGTGCAAGAGGACCTCGGTGTTATCCTTTACCAAGCACCTCTGCCGCTTGGTCGGAGGATAAGGGTCATCATCGACCGCGGGCCCGGCGCGAGGGCCGCCCTTCCTTCACGCCACAGAAATGCGACCTCTTCTTTTGATTGTGTTGATCC
>NW_001813979.1:2446148-2459361 GCF_000149585.1 Histoplasma mississippiense
TGTTAATAGTTGATTACATGCGTAAAGCTTAGGTAACGGTCTGATGAACGGAGAACGCATGACTCTGAAGGTGCATTTTGTGGTCTAGGGTAATATCACACCGCCTGCAAGATATCGTGTCATCAGGTTTGATATGTTGAAGGTGCTTTCTTCTGATATGTTTGGACACTCCCCCATGTGTAGAGAATTTGTCCAGACAGATGAAGCAGTACAGCGGTCGATGGTCTTCCATCACCGCCTTGAGGGCAATATCCCTCTCGCTTGGTGGTGGCGGTGGCGGTGGTGGGACATGGATCTCGATCTTCACCTCCTGGAATACTTTGGGACCAGGGCGCTTGTCATGCGGCAGCCGGCAGGTTTCCCCTTCCTCGAAGCGACAGTAGTCTACAACAGCGTCGATCGCTTCAGTACGCCGAAGCATTTCATCTTGCAGGGTCTCGCGGGGTAGGCTAAGCAGCGCCGATATGAGTCGTCGATGTACCGGTGGAACTGCCGTATTGGCATCAAGAGATTTTTCGACCTTCCTTGAGATCTTGATGCCCGACAGCTGTCGCTTGATCTCGCGCAGGGGCTCCTCAAAGTCAAACTTTTCCTGTTTCTCGAGTAGGAGCTTGTCTCGAGCCCGCTGGCGTGCACCTGCCAATTCACGGCCGACCCTGGTGTAAAGCTCATATTTGACAGTGCCCTTGTGTCTGGCAATGGGACGTCCGAGACGTTTACTGAGATGGTCGCGTTTCTCGATCAATTCCTTGATGTGAGGTTGTTGGTTGACCGACGATGACTCTTCGGTGGTGAGCTCCTGCGGTCGGCGTGGGTTGACGGTGCGGATCATTCGACATGCGGCACGTATGATTTGTTGCTGCGGATCTAGGCCTTGAACGACCGCACGAACATCCTTGTCCACCTTTCGGTGGAGATAGTATTTAAGAAACGTTTTAGGATCGGAATGCTGGAAGATCAAACTTCGAACCGCATCACTGATGTGCCCTTCAGAGTGATGAGGATTAGCACATGACAATCGGAAGGAAAGGTTCTCCTCTCGCTTACCGCTATTATCCAGGGCCTTCCCTGCACCGTATCGCAAGCTATAAGGGCGGACGATCTGGCGTATTGTCGATATTTTTCCTATACATTTGATCCAGGGTAAGAGAATATTGTAGGTGAGGGCCTCTACATCAGATATTCTGATTCCATCCAGCGTCCGCTCGGATCTCCGCAGTATCGGGATGTCGCTCAGTCCTGGGTCCAAGTTGAATTCAAGCTGATAAGTATCTTCTGGGATATCTAGATCAAGCAGTTGCGATGCTGAAGTAAGGATCCTCTCGCCATCGAGGCGAGCGAATGCACCATCAGCAAACAGGAGGCCTAAAAGGATAACTTGGGGACTGAGGATGAGCGATGGATCGAAGATGATCTCCGGTATCACGAACTCGGTCCTAGTTATAGATACCGTTCTGTCAGTGGTGTTGATCGCATATAATACAGTTTGCGTTCATGGGTGGTCGGCTGGATGTTTCACATACTCTTCCTTTTCTCCAAGAAATTATTTGGTGAATTCGGTGGTAAACTCGATCAGGATATTATTGGGCCCACCTTCTGGGTCTTTTATTAGTGTTACCTTGATGTGTCGATAGCACAGGCTCAGCAATGCTTGTGGTCGATTGGCCGAGAACCCGGCGAGCTGGAAATATAGAATAAGTGAAATCCGTAGCCGCCCGTGACCGAACTTCTTTTTTGTGGTTGTGACAGTTGTCTCCACGACCCTGATCAGATCATCAAGGTAGACAGTGGTCTTTGGCCGGGGTTTATTGGAGAGTCGATATTTTTTCACGAGAACTGGTATACCCTTGGGAATAGAAAGCCAGGATTAGTGAGTTCAGTGAGCATCTCAGGACCAAGCCTGTATCAACCTATATCAAGAGACCACCGCGAGACGGGGCGTACATTTTTGACTATGTGCCTAGATGTATCCTTGTCGATTTTTTCATGCATCTCCAGCTCATATACGGTACGGAAGTTCTTCCAATATGTGTTCAGGGCGCTCTTGCGTTTTATACCTTGCCGGCGTCTCCCGTTCTTTCCCCGGCGTTGATTCAGCATCCAATCAAAGAAGGTGTAGAGAACACGATAGTCAAGCTGTTGATACATAGCCTTTGCATCTGACTTGAGAAACTTGCAATAACTGTACAGGGCGGTGAGATAAACTGAGCGGAATGTAGTTCTTGAAGTCATGGACATTTTTACCTCAACCATTCCTGTCTGATACGATCCTGCAGAGCAAGCGTCCCAATAGCATAGTTGACACACTCTGTGCGAGACAAGTCTATAGTCTGCATCATGTTAAGGTAATGCTCTGGTGAATGATTATTCTCCGTCAAGAGTTCCGCCAGATCGTCGATATCCTGCTGCTCATCTTCTTTCTCTTCCTCTTCTTCTTCTTCCTCCTCCTCCAACTTCTCCTTCTCCTTCTTCCCGTCACCATGATGAATGGGGGTTGTGATGTCTGTTTCGCCGCTGGCATCGGAATCGACATCACTGTCGGTGTCCATCATAAATTCGTCACTGTCGTCACTGTCGTCACTGACGATTGGAGACGGAACCACTGAGCCCCGTCGACGGGCCATCTCCATAAGAAATTAAATGGGTGAGACAGGGTAGAGGCGGTAAAGCCAGAGGTGGAGAGCTGGAAGAGAGTGAATGGTCTGAATGGTATCAGGATGGGTGGAAAGTAGAAATGGGAGTGGGAGTGGGAATGGGAATGCACCTCAGAGAGGGGGAGGGTGAGAGAGCTGGGAGTAGCCATGCTTTTATATTTGGTGAGGGAAAGGCCATATTCGGCTTGCATGCCAGAAACTGGGTGAAGCGGGTGAATGAAGGGAGTTGCGATGCAACCGCCCATCCAAAAATAGTGGATGGGTGAAAGAGACGGATCGGGCGTGGGAGTTGAGGTTGTGCGCGTAAAATATGGGGCGTGGGGTGCGTGGTGCGTGGAGGTAATGGATAACGGGAGGCTAAAAGCAGCCGAAAAAACGGCTAAAACGGGCTGTCTGTTCACCGTTTTAATGTTTAAAATAGTAAAATTAATGATAGAAATAATTATAAAATTAATGATAAAAAATAATAATGAAAGCTTCTTTGTATATACAATATCAATGAAATAAAGAATGAATGAAGAGGTTTCTTTGATAAATTATCAAAATAACAATATTTACATTGAATAACATGGTTATAAAACATCACCATTTTTTGTATGAGAAGGTTAAGTAAATATGTTAGTTTTATTGATTGATAAATTACAACATGTATTATATACCATCAAATACACTGATAAAATACATATATTACTGCAATGAAAGTGAGAAGATGTTTGAAATATCAATATTGTTTCTCAATTTATTTGATTGCTTTATTGAGACTAGTTGTGGCGTACTTACGCCCTCTATTCACCTCTGGCTTCCGCTCCACCTCTTGCTGCTTCCTGGAGCTTCCACTTCTACCTTCTCTACAGAGAGCTTTCACTCCTACCTTCTTTATAGAGCCTCTGTCCTTCTCTTTGTATGCAATCACTCCTTCTATGAGAGTTGATCTCTGTAAACAATCACTGTATATATATAGGGGCGTACGCCCATCTCCCATCTTTTAAAGAACAAGATGTGTTTATACTCATAATTTGACCCTTATGTAACAGTGTATGCTACAATTTGGTAGCATGTCTTGTTAAGAATCAAGTCCTTTTAGCTCTTTAGCTTCCACTTCATTCTTGATATATATAGCACTGATGATTGGACTGGGCTGTGGATGCTGAGGATTGACTAGCTGGTGATTGGTCTGATTAGTTACTCTACTGTCTTTCAACACTACAGCTAGTGATTGGTCTAGCTTGTGGTTGTTCAACTATAAAGTATTCTTTGTGACGGCGAGTGCGCGGCTGGAAACGGCGTTCCCCGCCCGATCCGGTGAAGCGCCGTCCGTGTGTGGTCTAGCGCGGATCGATGTGGTCTGGCGCTGCCCCGTTCGGGCATGGCGCCGACCCACCGGTCACCTTCGACTCTCCGACGTCATCTGTCGCGACTATATAAAGCTGCTTCGACTGCCTCCCTCGCACACGCACTTCTGCGTCCTTATTTCCCTTTCTCCCCTTCATCCATTTCCTTTCCTTCTCTTCTCTGCCCCTGCCGCCGCCTCGTCCCCCCGACCCACTGCCTCTTCGCCACCACCCAGCCGTCCATCACCCTGATTTGGTCGCCGCCGGTCGAAGAAGGCCTCTGCGGCATTGGCATCAGCATCGAACCCGCCTAGGGTTCTTTTTCATATATGCCATATGTGTTCTTTGCCTTACACCTTCTTCCACTCCTCTTCCTGCTCCTTCACTCTCTACTCCCGTCTCGCGTTGAAGTGATACATGCGATCTCAAAAACAAAACCAAAAATATACCACATCACCTCCCCGTATCAGCAACTGGTCAACCCCACCCACAGTTCCTCGGTCACTCTGTAACCCCTCTCTCGTGCTTCGGACGTGCCTCCTGCTCAGCGGCCAATGGCAAAAATGCCTCATTTCGGTGAAACCCCGTAGGAATGGATGATCGATCCCGACTGCGGCGTCGCTGAACCGGCGCCATTCTTCCCCCGACCCTTGGACTCGTTCTTCGACCTGTTATTTGCTGGTGCCTATGTGTCGGACCAAGAAATAACAAGAAGGGCGGTCGATCACATGCCGTGTTTCCGGCCTTCCTTCTGCCCGTGGTTCGAAGGACCGCAGTTTCAGCTCCGGTGTGATCAACCCCGCCAGGAAATTCCTGCGATATGGTACGCCAGCGAGCTGAAGTCGCATCGTCCGGTCATCCTCGCATCGGGCTTTCCGGAGCGTGTCTGCGCCGCGTACACCATGTAGAGATGCAGGGATGGTGTGATACAGGAGGAAGTCGCAGGGCCGAAGGCGTGAGGAGGCCGCATAAGCGAGGCTATAGCTGCATGTGTGCACAGCCGTCGTGTGCCGCTCGTTCTCACTCTCCTTGGGGGATTCGCATCCGATTCGTCCATGGTCCTCGCATCTTCCATGCCTGGATCGTTCAAGCGAAATTGGACCAGGACGGGAGGAGGCTGTGGCGCCGCTTCTGCGTCCACCCGACAGGCGATGGACATGGCTGGCCGCTACTCGCACCTGCTTGGGTTACATTCTGCTGTTACGTGTGCGGTGGCCGACGATGTTTGATTTGGAGAGCCTGACGCTCGTCGGCTCTCTTTTGAGCGGGTGTAGATTTTTCTGGCTGATGGGCTTATTTGGAGGCACAGGGAGGATGGAGCTATCATCAGAGTGGTGAAAACTGTAGATAAAATGCTCTGCTTTCCCTCATGAATTCACCACTGCTGTTCTGATGAACTACATGAGATCATCATCTCTTCTGTGAACATGTGCGGCGACTGGAACATATATACCCCTTTCAATCCCCCCCTCAAGGCCTCGAAAACTCCTGAGTCCTCTAACCCTGCGAATCTCCCCCCTTCAAGACCCATGCCCGCAATTCATCAATCCTCTTATCTTATACCCTCTGCATTCCAATCTCTCCAGACGGTCCCTGCACCTTCCATCAGCCTTCAAACACTCTCCCATCTTTTGCCCCCTCGTCCTCCTCCCTTCAGTCGTCTTTCGCAAGCTCCGCCTTTCCCCCCTTTCAAAGATCACCATGAGGTCCAGTCTCGGGCAGGGGATACTCGCCTGAATGATTTTGATGAATTCTTCGCGGGACTTGATTCTCTCTGCGTCCCCATCCCCAGTGATGCAGTCGTGGAACGCTCGAGCCGGTATTTGCAGGATGAGAGACACGGGTCTCATGGTAGGTAGCCGGCCCGCTCTCTCTCTCTCTCTCTCTCTCTTCCCTTTCTTTTTGTTCTATCTGGTTAGACCGGTTTCTAACACCAGGGCGTCTCCAAGGTTTTCCTGACGGGGATGAGGACAGAGGCCAGGAGAAGGACGACGGATTTTTACCAGTTCCTTCACCCGCTGTAGAATGCGGCCTGGTCGGATCCACCAGCATGAAGGCTCTTCCTGGTGACGGCAGTTCAACATCCGTTCTGGATTCGACTCCACAAGCTGGCTTTTTGGAGCCGGGATCGGATCAGGATACATCACATAGATGAAAATGGCCCCGAAGCAGTTCTGATGACCCTCTGCCCTTCAATCCACCGATCATGGTAGACTCTGATGACAGCGCTACGGATGGGTCCGCTGTTGACAGCACCTTCACATCTCCCGCCAAATGAGACACTTGCAGCCGTGCAACATCCATATCTCGCTCTCTCAAGGTGGATGGTGGAAGCGACGAAGCCGGCACTGGCATCGCCGGTGGACGTTCTATTTCGCTCAAGAGACAACGCCGAAACAGGGCTGGTACCGGTGCCATGAACCCCATGGTCGCGGTCGAAGTACCGATAATCGCGGATCGCCTCAAAGAAGACATATTAAGCCGACTCCGGACCCGCCAACGGAAGAGTCGTGCACGATCGAGGCGTGAGGTCCCCAATACCCAGGACTGTAAGTTTCCCGGGAAACCCGTGCAGTGTGTCGAAGACGACACGACCATGTCCGACACGAGTAGCTCGAGCGCACACTCCGACGATACAGACGACGACTACCGTGCGAGCAGCGAAGAGGATGATCCAATGAAACCGCCATTGAAGCATCGCAGGCTTCCCACACCGCCATCCGACACTGCGTCGCGCCGTCCTCAGTTTCGGATCCCAAGGGCAGCAGCCGCTGCAGGTCGTGAAGGTGTCGAACAGGAAGACAGCAGGGTGCGAGCGATGACTGCGAAGGACTGTTACACGACCCCCCCGAACACTAATCATGGACCGGACACATACGCCCACTCCCGACCTCCTATTGATGACAAGATGCGTCGTTGCCCTCTTCTGTTGTTGGCCCGAGGGGAAGCCGTGATGCTTTCATCTACAGTGACCCAAGTCATTTTCGAGATGGTCACGGGCCGTCCAATGACCGCCTCAGATCTCACTAGTGAGACGACAGCTGCAGCTGACACTGAAAGAGATTACAGTGAATGGAAGGTCGAGAGTCTGGATGAAAAAAGACATCACTGAACTTGAGAGGAGGACAACTGTCTAATGGCTCTGAAGCAGGATGGCTTCTCTTGGCCGGAGATTGAGGAGCAGTTTCCACACAGACAACTCAGCTCATTGCAGCAGCGATGGTACACAAAACTTCAGAATACGCACGCAAGCAACCCTCCCACTGACAAGCTGAGGCAAGAGGGGAAATGTAAGCGCGCCCATGCGTAGAATGTGTGTTGCGATGCGTACTTACTGATGCCATGCGAGCCTACCAGGTCGTGCGTCGGCTGGTGAACTCCTTTTAATATCGAAGCCGCCCACACCCCTCGAAACTTCACATCGCTATCCCAGCGGACAACCCCAACCAGCAGATGATCCGGCCACACCGAATGCGAAACCCCACACACCATCTCCGTCCTCAATAGTGACCGCCATGTGCCCAGTGTGCAATTCTGTGGTCGAGGTGGAGGCTTCCAGTGCGTTCGATGCCGCCAACAATCGCATGCGGGTCCGCGAGCAGCTGCGGTTCTGCGAGAAGCACCGAAAGGAAACCGCACGGCGCGAGTGGCCCCGACTTCGTATCCCATCATTGCTTGGGACTGCTTAGATGATCGGTTGACTCAATTCCATCCTCGCCTGCGCCGGATCCTCGATGATTCCGGGTACCGCTCCCGCTATAAGAGTGTTGTGCACAAGAAAGTGCGGAAGCATGGCAGGAAGATCCTCTCCCGGAGTATCCTGCACAGTACCGGCTACTATGGCCTTAGAGGCCATGAGATCCTGTGAGTGAAGAAACACCCCCCCAACCCCAACCCCAACCCCAACCCCGCGAACCCACCGGGGAACCTCTTCACTGACCTTCCCCTCAGCTCAGCACATGTCGTATCTCACTTTAAAGATGCCATCGACTCATTGGCCGGCATCGATAGCGTGGCGTCGAAGTATGGGACCGTTGTGTATGCCCAGGAGGTCTTGGTTCCGGAACTGCTGGAGATGTTGGTTCAGGAGGACATGGGAGTCGATGCCAAAGGGGCCCGCCGGATTCTGAAGGAGAGCAACGAGATCGGGAATTTGCTTAATCTTGAGTGCATCGGGTGCATGTAGTTATTGGTATGCATTTTCTTAGTGAATAACGTAGCATTAGAACATATCTTTTGGTTGAAGCTCAAAATCTTGCCCTCTTTCCTGTCTCATCTGGCATTAGATTGTTTAATGATACTCTACTTTTGTGCGAATGAATAAATTGCTAAGCTTTCCTGTCTTCCTACGTAGATATTCGAAAACCGTAATTAGAGTATTCTACCACGACAGACTCAAACGGATCATGAGCAACGCCGCAACAACTCAGGCAAGTAAGCCCCAAAGAGTACAAAAACGGAAATTTAAAGTAGCAAACCAGAAATTATAAATTGCACCATGGATATACTGGCCGGATGAGTGCTTGGGGTTTCGTATTGCTTGGACGGCAGCTTGGTCGTCAGTGAAAAACTTGTAGCTTGTTTTTGATTGAGCGTGTCATCCTTAGAGCAGAGGCCATGCTAATCTTCTCCATATATCATTCCAATTGACCAATGCCCTGGGTATATATATGGGCTCCCTCCCGCCTTCAATTCATGTTTCTTTTGATTTCTCCAGCCGCAAACCTTGCTCTTCATTACCCTTCTTTCTTTTCCTCTTCTTTATACTCATCCGTAATGTGCTTGTCTGTTCGATATATAATTGCGACCACTTAGCCAGTTACAAGTTGGCTTCTTCGTCAGTGTTTGAGTTCATCTGCCGCGCCTCTCAGAAGAAATCCGCCTTCCCTATCCTGTTATAGACCGCCCATAAATGTTTGAATTATTGGTTGCCTTTAAATTGCTCGAGTCCTCAGCCTACAGATGCGCAAATCCCAGCGGATAACAGCGCATCCGAAAGTGCAAAGCCTTTCCCAAAGGAACCAGCAGTTGTCTGCCAGGATCCGCGCTGCAGGCTACACTTCAATCCCAGCAGCAGCGGGGACGGTCCTCTATCAAGAGAAGATGAGAGTCCAGAGCAAATTGAACAGCGCGAAAATCTATCTCTGAAACCATTACCGAGCTTGGCACTTTCTCCATGCCGACACAGAGCGGTTCAACCGTCGAATCCAAGGCCAACAGGAACTCGATGACCTTACACAACGCCCCCGTCCAGTATTGCAGACCCCTGAGCGGAGGCAGGTTGTGGAATTGTCTTGCAGGCCCCAATCCGACTTGAAGCCTGATGATATCTTCCAGCAGCGATGCGGCAGCTGGTCTTCCGTGAACGCAGAACGGCCGAACCCGGCCGCATAATCCGGCTGCGGACGCGGTCCACAGAAGGCAATGGAGGAGCTCCACTGTTCATTGACGCTTTCAATTGTGGAGGTGGCCATCGAAGCGATATCCCCGGTGCCAATGACTAAGCATTAGTGGCAACGGTTGGGCGTCTCTGTGGTTGTTTCAGCATGCTGGCAGCTGAGGTTTATATGTGCCGTGCGCTAGTCCGTAATAGAAAGCCTAGGAGCCAACAGCAACTATTCGGCCATATGGGGCATCCCGCCGAACAAATCACGTGTCCAACGATATATAGTCTCAGCAATGACCCCAACATCATCGACATCAAGTCTCCCATATTAATTTGCCCATACGACCAGCTATCAGGTACCACTTAGTTTATATATAATCCAAATAAACGGTGCTGCACTATCTCCAATTTCTTTCCATCCATGTCAAACACTTTCTCCGGGTCAATCGGGAAGGAGGGCACCATATACCGTGACGAGGCAGGATTCGATGACAACTTCAAGCTCGACATCGATTTTGCGAAGATAGAGTTTGAGGAAACCCTAAATGTCTCAGAAGCGTCCTCCATATTTCATGTCAACTACTGTGGCAAGCCACGGGTCTTGAAAGTGGTATGTACCTTCATTTAGCATGCGTGCATTCCTTAACCTGTGTCAATTTTCCTGATCATGATGCGACGCAGTTCCACAATAATGGGGATCCTGGGTACGCCCGCGACCGTATTCGAGATTTGGACCGCTCTCGCTGTGAGATCAGAGCCTATTGCAGGCTTAAACGGTCCAAAATATGTGATTCTGGCGCTGTGCCCAATTTCTATGGTTTCATGCTAGCTATCGACCCAGCCAACTGTGCTCCTTATCTAGATGCCTTTCGACATGACACAGATTTTCCATGTGCCATTCTAATCGAGTACCTGCCAAATCCTTTGGTAATGAACTGCGTTACTTATACAACAGAACGTATGCAGAAAGCTGTCATTGGCATTCAGCAAATTCATCTAGCTTTAGTCGAGCATAATGATCCTTACCCCAAAAATATTCTCATTGTTCCTGGTGATCAAGAGAGGGTTATATGGGTTGATTTTGATGTTGCGATTGTTTATCCCAACGACACATACATTGAAAAGAAGGGACGTGGCCGGATCGAGTTTGAAACCGAAGTTGTTGAAAGCTTCGGACGGCTACTTGTTCGTCTCCACAGACAGCACATTCCTCCATTTTCCTGATTCGAAAGAGGCTGACAAGTTTTATAGGAAGAAGATCAAAAAAAGGGTCTGCCGCCAAACACAACATACTACTAGGAACGACTCCCAGCCTGCGCAGGGACATAAACACACAAAAAGGACTGCATTGGTTCGCTCGCAATTTGTGCTTGCTGAAGCAGGGTCCCATAGCGCTGCATGATATGAGCGTATGTGAATCCGGCCCACTGGCCAACACTGTTGATATCCCCCCAACTATAGTTTGGGTTTGTTGTATTGGGTGTCTTGTTGGTATTTTGGATAGGAAGAGCAGGAGGTGCCACCATCAGGTTAGTTTAAAAGAGCCTGGTTGTTGGCCATGGCTGCAACTGAATTTTGGATGACTAAAGAAGGTACATACATAAGTAGTAATTTCTCCTGCCTTGAGGAGAGCTGCGGAGCATCTAATAAGCCTAACACTGTCTTGAAGGGCCGCACACAACTCAGTGCTCTCCTCATTGGGAAATACAATCACGCTCATAGTGCTCAACCTTTCGGTACACCAATCATTTGCTGTAACTATGCTGATAGTGCTTAGCCAGGATTTGATTATGCCGGGCAAATCAAGCTTGCTGTCGACCCTCCATCAAATATAGAACAATATGGAGATGCTACGGAGGAAGAGTAAATAGAACAATAAAACAGGATGCCCACAAGCGCTGTGGTGATTTCATAGCTTCATGGACAGCAAAGACTCTTGTCCAACATTAAGTTGTGGGCTCTTTTCTTTCAAGATGTCACAACGAATTATCTGAGTGGCACTTTTCACTCGGGAACTTGCCAACTCGAAGGAGCCTTGTGTGCCACGAAGTGATGGGTCATAAACGAGCTGTTTTGTCACCCAATCTGACGTGGGGGCCGCAAAACAGTCAAAGCCAGTCAACACGCGCCAATGATCAACCCTGGCATTGATACTCCTCGGCCTTCCGCCTGATAAAAGAGAACAATGCCGGCTGTCAATTAGGCACCAATGCGTGGATGTGGAGCGAATGATCCTTAGCTCGCTGCGATTTCTATTGGTGTTTTAGGCGAAGAAAAATTGATACGGCCAGCTGTAATACCAGCTGAAAAGATACTAGCATTGGCGAATAATAGCTTAATACATCTAAGATTCATGAAATCTTGAAAGGTCAAAGCCTCATTTAGGAGCATGATTTGATTGGAAGTACCCCTTCATATAATACAATAAGGGTTCCAGGCTGCTGTCTGAAGAAACATGTCCCCTCACCATATGGTACTGATGCAACCAAGTTCTCAGCCTCCCATCACCGCAAATTACCTGAAAGAGGTCCTTAATATTCTTGACTGGAAGCCAACTGAATGGCAACGAAGATGCGATATATGCGACAGTTTTCTAACGATCGCCCTTACCCTACAGGGTTTTGCATGAGAATAACGCCAGGAATGAGCGTAAATAAAAAAGGGAATTCATTGCTACTTGGTGGTATCAGGGCTACGTACAAATGGCCGACGGCTTAATTTTGGAGAGACTTGCCGCTAGCACGGTTAATTGAGCTGGTTCCAATTCTTGCTCTTTTAGTATGCTTGGTCGAAGCCGGAGGATCCTCAGCGCTATCATTTGTGTGTGCGAAGCTCCACTGCGCAGCATCGTGGAACTCGGCTTCATCAAACGTGGTTGATGTATCAGAATCCTCCAGGATGATAGTGGGCTCAGAGGTTGCCTCACGTTCGGATGTAGAGAGGAGTTCCGATCGTGCTTGCGTGTGTCTCTCGTTTGCAGATTTGATAAACTCGTCCCTCCGTTCCTTTGCCCAATCCCGCGCATTTCGATACGCGCATGCCCCGCTCCGAAAAGTATCTGGGTTATCAGTCATCGCAAATGATCTTAGCGGGGTCATAATGTATTCAGACCGGCCATCGCTTTCTCGAGGGGCGGTAGGATGTGTTGTGTAGAGCATGAGTTGACCGGCTTGGTAGGTTGATGTTATCGTGTAGGCCTTATTATCGTAGGCAGGTTCATCCTGCTTGTACGACTGAAGTTTATATATTCCTCGAGCCCCCACTGCACCATCGTAACAAGCTTGCCGTGTAGCAACAGCAGGTGACCCGTCGGGGCCTTTAGCTTCTTGAAAGAAGTTTGGAGCTATCGGATGGTCTTTCTGCGTCGACGGAACAATGAAGTCGCTAAGCTCATCACGGATTTGACGATTTAGCTGCTCAGGCCGAGCACCAAAAAAGTGGTCTGGCTTTGCATTTGCCAGTGTGCCATCGGTTAGAGGAGCAAAGTTCCCAAATGGGTAGTCCCCTCCCATACACCTAACATCATCGATATGGCCTTCGATAATCGGAATGGCCAATCGTACTATAGGCTTCTCCTTGGATGCATTCAAGTCCGCCTCCCTAAACTCTTCAAATTCTTGCTCGGAGAACTTTGAGGGCGAGAGGGAAGCTCGGGGTTGCGCCAGTCGTTCATTGAGCTCAAGCCAGTTATTCGGTTTTGCCGGTTTCTGGCCATTGGGATATTTATATCCAGGGGGATAGACACCATGGTCAACCAGATTTTGTTGAAAGTTTCGATTATACGCTGTAGTGCTTGTAGTCTTCGTAGTGGTCTTTATTGTCGCTATCTGGAGCAGACCCCG
>NW_001813979.1:2460175-2462547 GCF_000149585.1 Histoplasma mississippiense
TATGACATGCTTATGTAATAAAGTGTCACGTTAGTTAACGTAATTCCCAAGCGAGCGAGCAGCCCAAGCGAGCGAGCAGCAAAACTAGCATATCTCAACTAACCCAGAATTTAAATCAAATTATCTACTCCCACCAACCACTAATTAAATTAAATTAAATTACATGAAGTTGAGGACATCTTATTCTTGTATGCCCAACAGTATTGCAATTGCTGCAGCGTTGTGGCGCTCGTATGCAGAGTCTAGGCTCCGGAGCCGCAGGTACGGAATGTTGAATAACAGGCTGTTCAACAGACTCAGCTGCAGGAATAATAAGATTCTGAGCTTCATTCCTAGTTAGACCCCCTGCACTTGGGATCCTGCGTGTAGACCTCTTGCGTTTTTGCTTCTCTTTCTCATTTGCATTGAAAATATCCTCATACTGCTTCTTCATAACCATGGCGCTGACCATCCCGTATTCGCAGGCCTTGATTATTTGGTCAAAGCCTTCCACTAACCCATGAGGTTGATCCTGATCCATAAGATTTCTGACCTTATTCACCTGCTTCTGCAATTGCCGGGGGTTACTAGGTGTTTGTAGGATCCAGGATGACGTTGAATTGCTTGACCTGCTGGCTGGGGGAGTAGGGGTTCGGAGTTGAATATTCAGCTGCTGAACAACGCATTGAGGATCCAATGGAACTATTCCAGTGGCCCTGAACCCACTTTGAATGTTTGAAGCCTTGAAGGCTTCCCGACGTGCTGCAGGATAGGCATCTAGGAAATCTGTCTTCTTAATGGTGTTGAATCCTAGCCGCATTCGCTGTTCAACTAGGGTTCCGTACGCGCGCTTTAAAGGTGCAAAAACACCCACATCTAGTGGCTGCAAAAGGTGTGAAGAATGTGGTGGCATGCAGAGAGGAATAATCTTATTCTCACTGCAGATTTGGTCAAATTCCGGAGTAAGATGACTGCCGTGCCCGTCCAGAATAAGAAGAATATGGGTTCCAACCCTGCGTGGATTTGCAGCTGGAATAAACAGCCGTGTAAGCCATTTGATTCCTATCTCATCTGTGGTCCAGCCATTAGGACTAACGTCCAATCTCCAGCCTTCCGGCAGCCCGTCAAACCAGCCTTCCTGAATATTGTGACCTTTGAGGATAATATACGGCGGAGGGGCCCATCCTGACGCGTTGACTGACTCAATTGCAGTCACCCACTCACGATTCACAGGCTGTATAAGAGTTGCTCGTCCGTAGTGCTCAGCACTAGTAATGACCTTGGTAGTTGCACAGAGCCCCATTGCAAACCCAGCTTCATCAAAGTTGTAAATATCTTCAAACACAATCCCATGCTCAGTCATTACCCTCTCTAGGGTCTTAAACCAATCCTCCACAATCCTGCGGTCTTCACACTTGGCCCGATCATGGTTATAGCGTCTTGAGAAGCGGCATTGGAGCTCTGGACGGCGTGCCACTAGATTTGACACCCAGTTCTTGCCAACGCGAGGAGGGTGGTTTGTATGGCTAGGCTTCCGTATGGCAAGAAGATGATTAGCCATATTCTCCACAAATGCAGGCCGGGGTGGTAGTCCTCGTAAAGCTAGGTCTAGGATCCATTGAACAAGCTTATCCTCTTCAGCAGGAGTTAATTTATGTGAATTTGCGCGTAAATTCACCCGTGAAGATCGACCACTGAGTCTATGACCAAGTGTAGAGCGTGGCACATTAAAGATGCGTGCAGCTTCAGAAATAGAGGATATTTCCTGCTTTTTAATAGCATTTATCGCGAGTTCAAGTCTTCCCTCTATCTCTATAGAGTTCCTAGCATCTTTAGAGCGAATTGGTGGCATAATTGCGCGTTGAAGTGGATGAGTAGGTAAATTAGTAGGTGGAAGAATTTGGCTGCTCGCTCGCTTGGGCTGCTCGCTCGCTTGGGAATTACGTTAACTAACTTAACTAACTTAGAGGGAGGATGATTAGATAAGCCCAATCGAAAGATCGCTAATTATGACGTGGATAACAAAGGGCGGTGGTACGGTATAATTCTTCGGTTCCATTGTACAAATCACAGTGACTACGTCTGATGAAAATCCAGTGAAAATTATTGGAAATGCTAAACGAGCAGGATCTGACAATTGAAATGATCACGATCCGCAAGAGTAGAAAGTGCGCGCAGAAATCAGAGCAAGGCGAGTGAGATCAACCAGCACACCCAGCGATGGACGCTGTTTCGATATGAGCGGGTGCTAGGAAGGAGTGAGCAACAGTAAAGAATCTGAGGCAGATGGTGGGAGCCAAACTTAACTCACCTGTTTTAGTACCTCAATGGACATAGCCGAGGAGGTCGCTGAAACGAATCCAAAGGAAGCTGAATCGACAGGCCAGCGATCC
>NW_001813979.1:2462716-2470932 GCF_000149585.1 Histoplasma mississippiense
CCCCAATTTAGTCCATCCACCGTATCCATATTTTGCCAGAAGCTTCAAGGTAATGGTCGCCAACACTTTGATGGATTCGATTTGGGTCTGATTTGGCAGGCGCTCCACACAGAACTCTAAGCCAGCTGTAAAGCATCATCAGCAATAGCCCTCAGGAGTTGTTAAAGTGCATATGCATGTTCGTACTGATTTTGACAGACCCATCCAGGCCTAGTAGGATATTAGAACACGTCAGGGATTTATGCTCGAAGCCAGCTGTGATCAGGTAAGACAGGCCATGGAGAACCTCCTGATCGTCAGTAATGTTCTAGCGACGGCTGGTCTGCGGAAGACTCACCTGTTCAATGATCGAAGCCAACTGACTCTCGCTGGGGTAAGCACGGCAGCCAACCAGTTGCACGAGAGTGAGAGGAAGATCATCAACCAGAGCATACATGGCTTCTTTGTCACTGTAGCACTCCCTGGCGGAGATGATGTTTTGATGTTGGACTTGCCTGAATTTCTGTAACATCCTCTCTGCATCTCCCATAGGATATTCCCGAATGGCCACAACTCGGGACGGACGAGTACGGTGGACAGTGATGGTGACAGTGCCGGCAAGCTTGCAGTTGAACACCTTCAGAAACGTGTCCCACGGAGATTCATTCTGGATGATTAGCAACTGAACTCCAGACTCAACGATCTGGGGGAGACCGAGGCTTCTTTGAGGGCTCTTCAGAAGCTTCCTGGTACACTTCTGAGCTGGAGGAGCTTTTCTCTTGCTTGTACTTTTCGATTGGAGATCATGCTGTGATTGATGGAGCTCATCAGACCGACCTGCTGATGAAGTAGACTCTGAAGGAGAAGCATACCGGGCTTTCAGCGATTTAAAATCAATCACGGTGGCGCGCTTATCCGATTCCGTTGACATATCGTCTCTAGATATAACAGGAATAGGCTAGCAAATATGGTATCAGATAGGGCTTGAAGAGTCTGGATCGATGAATGCAGCAACGGGACATAACTCAGTATTTATAGTGTGTAAAGAGCTTGAAATGGCATCTGGTGATGAAACAGGCCACACTTTTTCTGGTGCCTTCTACAGGGGTGACTCAGATATAAGTATTAATATGTTGCTGGAGTGTGCAATAGCACACAAACCCTCCTAAGGCTCCAGGAATTTCTCTTCCAGGCTATCATATCTAATTCAGCCATGGAGCGATCCATGTTCACTGATGTGGAACTACAACTGACAACAGAGCAGAGCACAAAATACCAGGGAACTGTTAAAATCAATCTGAGCCAAATTGCCTTCCATCCGTCTCTATCCCGCGAGCTCGACCAAAAAAATGTAGAGCGATTATGTGAAATCTTCAACAGGGATGACTGTCAATGGCTGGACATTCAGCATCATGTCACCGCTGTCGTCTCCCAGCAACACCTTGCGAACACCCTCCATGCAGCACATGTGACAGCCCATGCGCTGTTGACTAATCCTTCTGACCGATACCCCCAGCTGCAGTTCCCCACAGGACAGATACGGTGTGTTCACAGTCAACATTGTCTGAAAGCTGGTGAGGAACTGCTACCACCCAGCGATCAGTGATGGACTGTTGACCTTTATCTGAATGGTATGGTTTACACACTCATCCTTGCCCCCCTTTCTGCCCTGCACCCCCCTCTGACATGCCCAACACGCAGACATCAGCTCTGACCTTCAAGCGTCCCTTGTTGACAAATATTCCAACAAAAAACCACCAAGCGATGGCGAAGTCTACCGGAAAGTCCGCCAATATCAATATGAGGCAAATGCCCGCTTTGAGGAACGGTGGAAGTCTCGGCTATCAAGCAACAAAGCCAAGCAGCTTCGGCAACTCTCTTCACCTGCGCACATCGATGTCTGTGCTGCGTTCGATGCGTTGTTGGCAATCCCTGGACTGTGGAATGGAATGAATCTCGGCTCCCTTCACTGAGTACTGGTGTTGAACTGTGATGAAGTTTGTTCTTCCCCGTCAACTCCCATAGTCTTCTGATGCTAATCCGTGTAGGAAATCATCACTTACCTGGCACACGTGAAGCAATTCTGGTCCTCTCTCATGGACGATGACCGCAATAAGATGATGAAAATCGACCTACATACGGTGGAGATCCTACAGCTTTTGGCCCCTGGGCTTTCTCACAAGGATGCGAAGACTGTGCGGTGCGTTGTTCTAGGTGGCGAGGTCTTTACCAATTTCAACGATTCCGACCGTGCCGCTATCTGGAACAAATTACAAGGAAAGAGAGAAATCATCCCATCCCTTCACACCTTCTTTCAGGACATCTATTATCTCGAGGCATGTGCCAACTGCGTGAAGCGACTGGTTGTTCCCAGCAGACTTCGTCCCACACTCTGAAGTGCTGTGCTGGGCAGCCTTAAACCTCCCGATCCCGCGGTCAAGTATTGTATGATCCAGACATCGGAGACTGGCCATCGACGTTCGGGCTCTCCGACCCAACGTGCAGAGCTTGGGTACCGACAGCTTTGGCTGTACACTATGCGCCATTATCTGAAAATGCCCAGGGAGCCAGAGAGTGACGATCTTGTGGCGAAACCTGGTCACGAAAAGGCTGATGAGACAGCGCTCCATGAGATGGCTGTCCTTGCACAAAAACTTGGTTTTGACTCTCCACAAATCACAGATCTCATCGAGCTTTCTCCCGATCATCAGATCATGCGGGCTGTCCTTCTGAAAGCACAGGATCCTGAGCGGTTTCGATACAAGAGTGGGGTATTTGAGACCCTTATTGGTCGCATTGCAGAGTGCTTCTCTCTTGCCGTCCCCGTTGAGCGCCAGCTCTCTTGCGATTTCACCCCTGGCAGTGAGGCGAAGCCATATGCTCGGTGTGGGCTCCCGCACGCCAGAGCGCAGCAGCAAGACCATCGGTTTCTCTTCATCGACCAACTGCATACCGATGAGATTCCGGCGGCCGGGAAGGTCTCCACATTGTTCGTGAGACGATGCATCTATTTTGCTTTTTTTTGGCAAGCCACTGACATCTCCACCCCCCGACCATACTTGGGTTGGAGCTGCCCCTTTAGGAAGTGATCCGTCCAATTTGCCAATGTCGCCGCTTTTCATACCTGATGATAGTCCACTTACAAGATTCGGACAGGCTCCTTTGCTGGAAAACGATGGTTATACCACTATTGACCATGGCGAGCTAGGTCCAATGCAGCTAGAGGTGGCACAGAGGGCCACTGCCGAAGAAACCCGAGTCCACACAGAAGTGGAAGAACGGGAGATCGCCTTGCAGGCCGAACAAGCACGAGAACAGGCTGCCGACGAAGCCCAGCGTCAAACAGAGGCTGAAGAGATGGCAGCGGCTGAGGCTGCCAAGAGGCTTGCCCAATGTCAGAAGGAAGCCGAAGAAAGAGCATTCATCGAGCGCTATGCTGCGGAACAAGAACAGTTTCGACAAGAACAACTGAGACAGGAGGAGGAAAGGGTGGCTGCCAAACAATATGCTGTGGAACTAGAACAGCTTCGCCAGCGGGAGGAGGAAAAATTGGCCGCTGAACGATATGCCGCAGAACAAGAACAACTGAGGCAGGAAGAGGAGGAGGCAAGAGTGGCCGTTGAACGATATGCTGGGGAACAGGAACAGCTTCGGCGAGACGCGGAAGAAGCTGCAGCTGAGCAAGTTAAACGAGAGCAAATTCAGCGTGAACAGGAGGAAAGGCATACTGTCGAGAGAGCTGAACAGGAACAGGTTCAAAAGGAGGCTGAGGAAAGGGCAGCTATTGGGCACGCGGCTGGAAAGGCGCGTCTTCAACAAGAAGCGGAAGAAAGAGCCGTTGCTGAGCAAGCAGATCATGAGCGGCCTGCAAGAGAGGCAGCGGAGCCAGTACAGCTGCAGCTGGAGGAAGAAGAGAGGGCGGCTGTGCCAACAGCCGCAGAGGAGACGCACACCCCACAGCCCGTCACACAGCTCGACTTCACACCCTTCATGCCCATTAAGAGTGATGGCGCTCACAGCACCGTTGACCCTGCAAGCACGGAGCGAGCGACGAACGTCGCAGACCCCCCTCCAGAAGTTGAGAGTTGAAAAGCTGCTGAAAGCACCGCCGGATCAACACGGTTGGAAGTCTCCCAAACGCGGCAGGGTAAGCTGCGGAGACCTGGAGGCATCCCAAAAGCTTCGGAGAGAGGTGTTTCACAGGGCACTGCGAGGATAGCCGCTGCCGAACGATCTTTGAAAACGGGCAACAGACTCCAACGCTCGCAGCCAGATTCGCAGCTTCAAGGGGCATCCAGGCTCGAGGATGTGTCAACCGGCGCTAGAACGGTCATGATCATTTTCAAGGCTCGCGAGCAAGGGAATTGGGTCGACACATATAAGATGGTTATTAACCCGTCCGAGCCTTCCGACCGGTCTATGGTGGAGTGAATGGCTAAGAAGGATGCTCAGAACCGACTGGCGATCTTCTATGACAAGAACTTGAAACTGATCGCTCCTGTACAGTGCTGTGATGCGGCCATCGAAGATGGGATCAACACCGTCTTCATGGTGTTTGACGGGGAGTTGAACGTCAACGAAGAGATGATGGCGTCTGTGTCACAGTATGCCGACAGCGAACGAGAATGAGAGAGAACTAAGCATCGTGCATGATCCAAAATGCGGGAAAGTCCTGGGGCCTTTGGTTGTGGGTCCTTGGTCGCCACAGGACCACAGAAATCGATTCAATGGCCTCTGCTGTCCACAGACCAGCATGGCCTCAAATTGGCTGTCTTTGAGTCTATCAGATCCATGGACTGCATTCCATGGACCAGTCAGATCTATGAGCTCCTGACTCCAGCATGGCAATCTAGGTCAGTGAATCTACTGCACATGTTCTTAAGCACTGATCATAGTACCCCTTTCCTTGATCATTGTGCTAGTGACCACATGATGTAGTCTCTGGCCTTTTGTCAGCCTTCTTCTGCCACTGTGCCTCTGGCCCGATTGGATTTCGGCCCTCGGGTTGACCCTTGCACGGAGACGGTTTTTAACTGAAGTACTTACATCCCTATCCTTCAGTGAGCTACATGGGTGGTGAAAAGAATGCTGACTAATCTTGCTGATAACTCTAAAGTGTCTAGTTTCAGATATGGTGAGTTTCTGCAAACGACAACGGGTTGCTGTATCATTATTGCTTGAGATTGATACCAACCGCTATCGCAATTGCTATTATTACTGAATTATTACTAATTACCCAATATCCTAGAAGATGATGTTGAGTTTTTGATGATATCACATGGTCAATAGATCTTCTCACTCGAATCTGGATGAGATCTTACAGCACAGGTAAATTTTTATGTTGTTGTAATTGCAACGGTATTAACAGATAGAAATTTGAATACATCTTTGAATTAGCTGAATGATAAAAAATATCTGGTAATGAAAAACAATTATATTTAAATAGAGTAAATGCCGACCAGCGGGTCTTGCTGCGAAGATGGTGCAAAGAAATAGTATATAACCGTTTGTGCCGAAGCCAAAGGGTTGTGCAATGGCAATATTTTATCCTTAATCAAATGTGAAAGGGAAACGGAAAGGCAAGTGGGGGTGTGAGGAATTGTGAATGATCTGTGAGATGAGCAGGGGCTTCCAGGCACACATGAAACTCCCATCTTGATGATTGGCCTCCTCACACTGGTTGCCACGCGGGGACCAAGATGGTTGGGAGCTCGGTGGCAGACAGCCAGTCGAGGCACCGGGTTCACCGGATTGTGCGAGCATCCTGTACTTGGGCGAACGTGTAACGGTTCCGTGTGCAGTTTCCGCATGGAGCAGAAGATCTTTCAGGGTTTTCAGCCTCACATTGCAGATATCACAATCCATTGGCTGGAACTGCTTCAGATGCCGCCTCTGAAAATGTTTGGTCAAGTCCCCCAGCTCATGGAATGAATAGACTCGGTCCGCCAGCGAGAGTTTGGTGTTCTGCAAACAGAGAAAGCATATTTTGGGTCGCCGTTCCGTCCGGACCGCTCGTACGGCCGACTCAAGGAGTGTGTTGGATGATGGCTGGGCCATCACTTCCACCTTGACGGCCATTGATTTCACAGTGGTCGGCTTGGGGCTGGAGCCATGACCACGTCGACGGCAGAGCGGCCCCTCTTCAGCACCGCAGTATGCACTGACAGCGTGGATGGCGGTGATCCGTCGTTGCAGTTCCGCCTCTGAGGTCTTTGGCGGCAGTGTTAGGACCGCGTCGATCATGATCATCTGTTCGGGTGTCATGTACCCAGACCGCTCCAGCGCACTTCTCACATCCTCATCGACGACCTTTCCGGAGAGCTGCCGCTCGCTGTCGATCACAGGTTGTTCCTGCCGGTATCGCTCTAGAATCTTACGCTTGAGCGCGATCCTCGCGCGTTGCTTCTCGCTGCGGAGCCGGCGAACGGCCTTGTGATATCTCTCATCTCGCCTCTCGTGCTTCTCAACCCGGCGCCTGTATTTCACTTCCCATCGTCGGTCTTTCTCGGCCTTCCGCCGGTACCTTTGTCCCACCCGACCGCGGAGCCAGCTTGCGGTAGAGTCACGGCGCTTCTTCAGGCGTTCGACTCTTCGAGCGATCTTCAGGATGTGTGGCTGGTCATTTACCAATCTCGACTGCTCCGGCGTCAGCTTCCATGGTTGGCGAGGGTCGATGGACCGGCTCATCAAGCACATCATCCTCATCAGCGCCTTCTGCGGCTCGAGGACACGGTAGATGCTGAGGACATCAGCGGTGATGTTTCGGTCCAGATAGTGTTTGAGGAACGTATCGATGCTGGCGTGCTGGAGCATCAGGTTCTGGAGAGAATCGCTCACGTCCGCTGTTCGACGGCAGCATCATCAACAGGCATGCTCACTCTCGAAGAGAGAAGGGGAGGAAGGGACAGATGGACACTCACGGCTCTCATTAAAACCCTTCACTGATGCATCACGGAGGACATAAGGCTTCGTGACCTGCTGGAAGCCCGTGATCTCGCCGCCCTTTTTCATCCGAGTCCGCACCAACGCTGTGGTCAACCGGATCTCATGCGCAATCCGGACGCCACCTCCTTCGCGGACAGCCGAGCAGAAGACAAACAGATCCGCCAGGTCATCCCACAGCAGTAGTTCCTGCTGATTGAGTCCATTCAGAATGCCCAGGCTGTAGAGATCCTTGGTGCATCTGATGCCTGGTGACTTGAATGCCTGAATGTGGAACAACATCCCCAGAAGGAAGACATGAGGACTGAGCATCAAAGTTGGATCGTAGATGATCTCCGGAAGCCAAAAAGTGTTACTGAACAGGGAGTTAGTCGGCTCGTGAAGGAACAAAGCAGCCAATGGGGGAAAACTTACGCATCCTTCATGCCCAAGAAGGTCTTGGTGAAGTGGGCGGTCAGCCCAATGCACAGATGAGGTGCGCTGGAATGGGGGTCCCGGACCAGCATGAGCTCCAGATCCCAATACTGAAGCTGGGTCAAGGCATCTGGCCGATTGCCCGTGACCCCCGCGACCTGGCAGAAGAGGATCAGCTCGACGCGCAGCCAGCCGATCAGAAACTCCATCTCGTTCATGACCAGAAGCACGCGGAGGTACTCCGCGAGGTCGTCAATGTACATGGGATCCCCCGGCCTCTTCTCGCGGCTGAGCTTCTTCTCATCAGCGATGAGCTCGATCACCTGCCGCAATAGTTTAGACGGAGATATCAAGAAAGGAGAGGATCAGACATCAGGGTAGGAGCCACATTACATCCTGTGCTTGTGCCATGATCAGAGGATCGATGCTGTCACCCGTGTCTTGCTTATAGACCTGGGAAAATTGCTTCCAGAAGGTTTCCAGGGAGCTGATGACTTGGATCCCCGGTCGCCTTCTTCCCCCTTTGCCGCGATGCTGGTCGCAGGCCCAGCTGAGGAACCCTTTAAGGGATTGGATTGAGAGAGTTCGGTAGGCGTCGAGCACATCCCTCCTCCTCATGTATTCGCAGTATCTGAGAGCCTCCACGGTTAGCGGGATGGTTTGGGCCTCACTTGAGATCACACTCACCGGTGCCAGTGGTCTCGGACTCTATCCATGTTATCAACTGTGGTTTTCTTCAAGCGGCGCTGCCGGAGTTGTTTGACATCGAGAGTAGTCTCCTCAGCCTCATAATGTTCGGGAGGAGGAAGCTTGTCTTCTTCTGAGATCTCCGCATCACTGTCATCACTGTCCTCGCTGTCCTCGCGTCGGTCTCCTCAGTC
>NW_001813979.1:2472853-2492190 GCF_000149585.1 Histoplasma mississippiense
GATCCCTTTGATATATTATATAATTAGAACAGGGCTGATAATCGGATCAGGTCAGCGAAAAAAAAAAAAAAAAAGAAAAAAAAAGAAAAAAAAAGCCATGCCGGGATGGATTTTGTCTCATATTAGAGGGCTGAAACGTCGTAAGGGCAACTTGGTGTGGTTTGGATGGCATATTTTTCTTTAAACTATATAGATTTTATAGATTTTCAATTGTTTCTTGCCGTTTTGGCGCACCTTGACGACGCCACGCATCAAGTGGCAATCAACCACCGGTGCAACCACAACCCTGAATATCGGATATGCCGAAAGTGAAAGTGAGATTTAGTTTGGTTGTCAAAACAGCAGCCAACCACGCCCAGCTGTGGGGTTGGAGCAACTTTAGGGGAATTTGATTCCTGTCAGGCTGTGCTCGGAGGCGTATGGCTTGCCCGCTAAGTAGCTAGCCTGCAAACTCAAGCACAAAGCAGGGACTTTTTTGCCGGAGGCCGATGTCTTCTTGTTTGCGCGTTAGTAAATTAAACTCAATCCAGAGATGCTGCCAGATAAAGTTGATCCAAGTACCTGGGAATGTGCCACGGTCAAAACGGGTTGCTTCTCCAGACTCCCCAGTGGTCGAAATGGAACAAACCTCCAATCAATAAAATACAATAATCGCGAGAGGTACTTGGTGTTCGGGTACCGGGTACATCCCTCGGTGATTCTGTAGGGCATTGGCCCCGGGGTCAGCTGCCACCAACTGGACCCCTGAGGGCCAAGTCTTGCGTGGGGGGTCTGGGCTCGTTGCTTACGGGGTTAGTTGTGACCGAGTGAACTGATGTGATTGTACCAGGTACATACTTGCACCGATTGACGATAACATACTGATCCAGAGACGCTGATCAGGGCCTCGCCGGCTGAGATGTCTCCTGTTGTTCTCCTCCGTAATTTCACGGCGTTTTACTCCTGGGACTGCAGTCTGCAGGGCTATTCCTCGCATTCTTCGATGTTGAAACCTCGTTAAAATCATTTCTCAGATCATTATGCTGCCCTTCCTCCTCCCTCCAACAACAGCCCAGAGGTCGTTCAACAGTTCAACAATCGCATCCACCTCCCGCTAATTCTGGCCTTGATTTTTGGTTCACCGTATCCACCAGCAGCGGACTAGTCGCGACGACGAACCACGCAGTAGCATCACCAAAGCAGCATCCCATCATGGTCGATTCTGGTGCCGCTGAACCGCCACGGTGATATGCCCGTCGTTTTGCCCCCCGTCGAGCAGCATGTGACGGTTTCTGCTCTCTGTCTCCAGGAAATAAATATTCGCGAATAAATATTCCCACCAACTATCGCAATCGCCTCTCCTCTGGCTAAACTGCTGTGGAGAAGTTCGTGCGCGGATCCTCTCTCCTATTCTTCGAACCATTTTTGGCCCAGAATCCAAGTTTTCCCCCTTCCGCCTTGACTGTTTGGTTGTGTCCGCGGTTTAATTTGCAGTGACTTTTTTTAACCATTTCCCCTGTCGCCTCCAACTCTCCGTGATTAGTATTTAGCTAACCCCCTGCTCTCGCCATTCTCTGCTGTCTCCTGCATCCTTCGATCGATTCGACTCAAGACTCGACACCCTCCCTCCCTCTTCTTTTCCGCCGTCCAATCGTTTGATTCCGTAAGTATTCATGTTTTGTTCCCGCCCCTCCGTTTTTTCTTTTCTTTTCTTTCTTTCTTTCTTTCTTTCTTTCTTTTTTTTTTTTTTTTTTCGTTTCTGTGCAATTTTTTGGGGGTTTGATCCGCGCGACACTCAAATTCTAGCAGGGGTAGGTTTATCCTCTTGCATGGAAATTGACTTGCTGTCGCGTGCTTCGCGATTGCTTCTGCGGCTTGTTGCAGAAGAAAAAGCCCCTTCCACTGCAGAGAAAACGATCATGCTGTCCTTCTTCCTCCATGTGCGTAATGTGATGTGCATGCGCATCCGTTGGATGTCACACCCGCGATTCTGCTGCGTGTTTCATGCTTCCTTCTCACCTCCATACGCATGGCAGATACATATCGCATGAATCAATTGATCCTTTTTTTCTTTTCTCTCTTCATGTCTTTTCCATTTATTTTGGTGTTTTATTCGATGATATGCTAACAAAGCGAATACAATGAATGCATCCAGAGCCACCCTTAATATACCCTTTCCCCCCTTAAACTTCCCAGCGAGCCACTCAGGACATAAACCAAAAGATGTCGGATAAGGTTGAGGCTGGCCCCGTCGAGGTGGCGCCCAAGCCCTCCTTTAGCGCCCGCCTCAAAGCCAATTTCAAGAGATTTTGGTGGCTATATCTGGGTATCTTCATTGCCGTTGTGCTTGTTGTCGTCTTGCCTGTGTAAGCATATTTTTTTTACACCACTTCACCTTTTAACCTTCCTCTTCGGAGCAGTAATGGAGTTGGGTCAAATTTGATCTCCGCTATGCGCTTGTTGAATGTGGTCCCCACATAAACTGCGCTCATGTAAATAGCCGTGTGGGACAATCCCAACATGTCTAGCGGAATTGGGCAAGGAACTTTTCGAGATGACAGGAAACTAACCTTTGGCAAGCATCTACGTCGGCTACCCCCACATCGCCCAACGCGACGTGAACAGATCCACCCTCACCATCGACTCCATGGAAATCACCGACCCATCCCCAGAGTCCTTCTCTATCAAGATTGAACAGACTATCGGCTCCAAGTCCAATTTCCACCCCCAACTCGATGCCTTCAACGCCACCGTCACCATTGCAGGGAGCAAGAGTCCCTTCGTCACCCTTGAAGTCCCACCCGTCAAAGCTGTCGATGGCGCCAAGAGCACGATTAACCAGCGCGTCACCCCTAATATGGATGCGTTCACCGACTATGCCATTCTGGTTATGAAGTCGGAGAAACTCGACCTTGAGATTGATGGCAAGACGGGGTTGAGGGAGGGCTCTCTGCCGAAGACGACTGTAGATTATAATAAGGTTATTACCATGAAGGGTACGTATTGCTATTGCTGTTGTATTAACACATCGGAGGACCGCTGACGACTAAACTGTGGCGATTTCCCCTTTTTCTCTGTCTGAACAGGCCTTAATTCCCTCAAAGGCTTCGAAGTGAAAAACTTCAGTCTCGCATCCAACCAAACAGACGGAAGCAACATGCTCGGTGAAGTTTTCATTCCCAACCCCAGCGTCTTAACCCTCACCTTGGTAAGTCTATCTCTCGACAACGGGCCCCATCCAAAACCAAACCTCCCCTAATATTATATATATATATATATATATATATACTGTACTATGCCATAAGTATTAGCAAAACCCCACTACTTTCTGCAACCAAAAGACACCATGATTGTGGTGGGGGCTGCCCAAATATTTATGGCCTGGCACTGTATATTATAAATTATAACACATAAAACACAAACCCCTCCACCTAACATCCCCATCACCAGGGCGACGTCACCCTCGACCTCTCCGTCGATGGCCAAAAAATCGGCACTGCCAAGCTGCCCGCCCTCGTCATCCGCCCGGGCGACACCAACGCCAAGATGCGCTCGACCATCGACCTGGCGAAGGTCTTCCCCTTCATCAGCGGCAAGGACGCCAAGTACAAGAAGGGCGTCATCCCCCTGACCATCGTGGGTAAGTCGGCTGTGTATGGCGGGAAGGAACTGCCTTATTTCTCAGCCGCGTTGGCGTCGAATACGCTGGAGATCGAGCTAGATTTGCGGCCGCTGTTGGGCTCACGGGGTGGGAAGTAAGTAGGTGGGTAGGGATAGGAGAGGTAACGAACGGGTAATGGAATGGTTAAGTTTTTATGTCATGTTCTTTTATATTTCCTTGATTTTTTTTTTTTCCTTTTTCCTTCCCCCCCCCCCCCCCACCCTCCCCCTCCTATCTGCTTCTTCCGCCGAGGGGTGTGCCGTGGGTATGTATGATTTCCCTTTTTTGTTTTATCTTGCATGTTGATGTCTCTGTATGCGTATATATATATATATATACATCACCAATATTCGTGTGGATATTAGTGTCGCCACCGGGGCCCCTTCCCCCATCCTGCAGTATATATACACACCATTTTCCTACCACTACGATTAATATTAGTCTGATACTCTGGAAATGAATGATACCTCATTGCTGCGTATTCTAGTCTAGTTCGCCCCCCCTTCCCCCCCCCCCCTCTCTCTTTTTTTTTTGGTTTGCTTTTGTTGTTTGGCTGTAAATACGAATATGAATGAGTGATATCTCAGGTCTTTTTTATTCCCCCCCGCCCACCTATCTCTCCTTACGTATGGGCTTGGGTTCTTTTTGATGATGATGATTCTTGTCAACCTTTCCTTCCCCCTTCCTGAAAATAAAATATAATCGCCTTCTCCGTATTAATTCTCGTTTGGTATTCTGTACTTCCCCCCCTCCTCCCCCAACTATTCTTTTCGACTCTTCCCAAATGCTATAAAAATACTGAGCATAAGCACATTAGCACCCCATCAATCCCCCTTAACCCCCCAACCCCACCCTTTAATAAACAGAACCATCTACAACTTTTACTCCTTCGGGATACGTCATCCTCCTCCTCCTCCTCCTCCTCTTCTCCTCTTCCCCCCCGCCCCGCCATTGGACGTCGACATCATCCACGAATGCAACGCACGATACCCAGTAGCGACCAGACTCCGCTCCGTTCCCACCTCCGCATCCGCGGCAAGATGCCAATAAAAAAGCCCCCCCAGCTCATACTCCGATACAAACTGTGCCTTCTGCATCACCGTCCTGGGCGAATCGTACGAAATGAAGCCAGCCGCGGGCCCTTCACCACCACTACCACTGCTGCCGCCGCCGAAATCAACACAATACGCCGCACAAAACACGGCATCGTGCACCTCCTCCGTCCCTGGAAGCGGTAGCTCACGGTAATCAAACACCTTTTCCCCTCCCGCCGTCCCCCGCTCATACGGTTGATTAATCCCATTCGCGCCCGGGAACGCACGGCCATAGACGGGGATCCCCAGGAGGATTTTACCGGCCGGTACGCCCCAGCTTAGCAGATAGGCCACCCCTGAGGAACCCGACGCGGTGGTACTCGTCGTCGTCGCTGTCGCTTCCAAGGCTGCTTTTTGCGGGTCCGGCGGCGCGTAGAGCTGGGCATGGTGCCCGCTGAGGGGCATCCAGGGGCCGGAGAAGTCGTATGTCATGAGGTTTATGAGGTCGACGTAGAGGTGGGCTTCGACGAGGTTTATTTTGTTCAGGACCCATTCACCGGCGGAGAGGGCGGTGGTGAGGAGGTAGGCTGGGCTTGGAAATTGTTCGCGTAGCCGGTAGAGCAGGGTGTTGTAGTCGTACCCCTGTTCTAGTGTTTCGGGATGTTCCCAGTTTACTGTGTAAAAAGTTTGTTAGATTTTTTTTTTTTTTTTTTTTTTTTTTTTTTTTTTTTTTTTTTTGATGGGGGGAGAAGAGATAAGGGGGGTAGGGGGGTTAGTTACGCACTGTCAAGCCCATCAAGTAGAAATTTATTCATCAAGTCTGCGGCGCTTGACAGAAATCTTTCGACTGCTGCTGGGCTCGCCGCGACAGCAGCGAAATTCCTGCTGCCTACGATATCGCCTCCGTTATCTCCACCCCCAACTGAAAGAAGCACTTTTACCTTGGAGTCGCGCTTTCGGTGGACGAGTGCCCGAAGATATCCCTCGGTGCCATCAACTGGCTGGCATTCGTCCACCCATTCGTTGCTAAGCTGGTGGGAATCGTTAGTTATGTATTTCCGTTTAAAATAAGGGTGTATGTATAGAGCGATGGGTTGGGCACACCAACATAGACGGTGCCGTCCTCTCTCACCCTGAAAACTCAAAAAGCATCCAGTAAGCTATCTTGCATTTCACAATTTTTTTGTTGGTTTTTAGCAGCTAAGGAGGGAAGGACTTATGCGGACAATCTTCTCCGTTTTTTTCTCTTCATACCAGGCAAATGCATAGAATATATGGGAAACATAACCCAGATTCAATGACGAGGGAGGCGGCATGTCATTTGCCCGCCAATTAGCGTAGTAAACGGCATTCCAGTGCATCGGAATTCCAGAGTCGGATCTATGCACCGAGTTCTGCGCGGGGAGTTCTTTGGAACCCGGACCCACGGAGGGAGATCTCTGAAAAGGATACATCAGGAGTAATCAACCTAAGCTATGCACTTCACGTGCCTGGTTGAACGAATAGTTGTATCCTAGAAAGTTGAAGTGTCTATTGGTGCGATAGCAAGGAAGCAGTGATTAGCAAGAAACAGTGTTGGTTCTTGAGTCTCGGGTGGATTGGCGTTGGAGGTTCGAAAACTGAGAAATCGCAGGGGCGGTGCAATCAGTAAACCTGGGTATATATGGAGATATATATATGTATAGAAAGAGCGAGAAAGAGCGAGAGCAGTTAAGAAACAGCACGTTGGCTTTTAGCCCTTACGGAAATAACGAGGGCTAAATGGCAATAATGAAAGTAAAAGGGCGGGAACCGTTTTCATTGTTGATAGTAGTCAATAAGTTCGATGTGAGTCTCAGCGCATGAGCGAATGTGTATCACGACACAGCGATTCGCTTCTAGGCTATTTTACTCCACATCACATTGGGTAGGACAAAGAACAATCCCGTACAGTGATTCCCTGCTGTAGTGGCGATTATCTTCTACTAACCTTGGAGATCCTGAGGATTGTGGGTATTTTCTTCGGGGCTTTCCCCCTTTCCCATATATAATCATCCTTCAAGGGCCCACGAGGTTAGTCAAAAGCTTTCAATATGGCCATAGAAGAATGACAAGCCCTCTGGTATGGGAGTATTAGGCGCCTAAATATGTGGATCCCGAGTTAGTTAAATAGTACAGAGTAGATCCGGGGTCAGGAATAAGCAAAGAGGTGGAGGTGGGCCATCGTTTTTCCGATATAAAAATTGTATCATCCCTTGAACGACTGGACCAAAAAACCAGCGTCCGGATTAGCTCCTTAACACCAACCCAACGACGAGCATGGGTGGCTCGATGAAAGTGTGCGGTAAGAATCGCACGGATTCCTGCATGATTGGGCTACGGGAATGAAAAGGAGAGTGCAGCAGCCATGACAACGGAGAGCTTGCACATTTTCACGATCCTGCCCGCTGGATTGCACAGTCTTGTGTCTTGGTCTATGTGACTTGCTAATTATGTGCGTCAGGACTATAGCGGGCCTTTCTATTGCATCGCCCTACGATTGAACGCAGTAGGAAGATGGTTGCAGAGTTATCAGTTTCCAACCCGCATGGCTGTTCGTTCCTTGAAAATATTGCTTCTGTGAGCGAAAGTATCCCCGCAGAAGGCTGCCGCGCCCCGTTCAGTTATGACCGTGTGCTTTTGTCGTTTTCTTCTTTTGTTTCTGGCCAGCGTCGGCGTTGTGCAGTAAATGCATCTCAGCTCCTGGGTCTTTGCTCCTGGCGGTTCAGCGCACCGTGAAAGACATCAATCAGGACGGGCATACAAGCCCAATAGCGAGGATCAGATTTGCTCCCAATAAATAATGCATAAACCTGTACGGTACACTTGTCACAAGTTGCTAGGATATTCAGCATTACTAGTTTGAAGGTCCTTTGGTAAACTTCTTGATCAAAACATCTACTCCTTGATCCATGATATTAGTATTCAATTACAGGTACCTACTGTACCGCCACACAGCGGGAAAACATCACCTAATGGGCGAGGATATAGAGCAAATAATGCCGTAGGACTGCAATGACTTTTTATGTAGTTGCCGGAATGAAGCCTTTGTCTCCACCACCTAAGCCTGCTTGCTCCCAGGGTCTGTCATGATCCGCTTGCACAAGATAAGGCTATGTATTTCTATGTTGGAATAAAAGGACGGCTAGAATTGACGCAAGCCAAATGATAGGGGATATATACTCAATTATCGGCGGAAGTGGACATCGGAGGTGGTTGTAAAAGCGAAGCCCCGTTGGTTATTTATCATGGATTGAAAGTTTGGTGGTGCGTGCTTAAGCTTCTTCACACAAGATGAGCTTGCATCCAACATCAACCAACCACCAACCACCCTTCTGTGCTCCCCATGACATGACGGAGATCCCCTACGACTTCGGATATTGCTATTGTTTGGGTTGACGATTTCCTCAAACATACTCTCTATCTTCGTACCTCGCATCTCTACTACGCCGGCTGACGGCTGGGTCTTCACCCTGTCAAACTTGTCCTCGTTCCCTTCCAGCCGCGATCCCCATCAGTGCTACGGCTGGTGAGGACTGCACGAGGCGACAGCGACTAGGATTTCATCCCTCTTACTAAACTGTACATTGCAATTCTCCCGTTTGGAAGAAGACTACGAAGACTACCTCCGCCATGTCTGCAGACGTACAGGGAATCGCCGATCGAATCGTCTCCCCTGACGCCCCTCGCGACCCCAGCTTCAATTTCTCCTTCAGTCCCTTCCTCACGAAAACCTTCGGCTTTGGGCTCGCCTCGGACGTGCCTGTGTGCAAAGCGTATCGAGAAGGCCACTGCCCCCTAGGCCCAACATGCCCAGACAGACACCCCACCCCGTCCCGAATCTCCACGGCCACCTCCCCGGCAATGCCCGCGGCCTCGACCCACGGCACCCTCGTCTGCAAGCACTTCCTCAAAGGCCTATGCAAAAAGGGCATCAAATGCGAGTACCTGCACGAGTATAATCTACGGCGAATGCCCGAGTGCCAGAATTTCTCACGGACGGGATACTGTCCCAACGGCGATGAATGTCTCTACCAACACGTCCCCGAAGAGGCAAAGATACCGCTTTGCGAGCACTACGAGAGGGGACTGTGCGCATTGGGTCCGCTGTGCGCGAAGAAGCATGTGCGGAAAAAGATCTGTCGTTTTTATTTGGCTGGGTTTTGCCCTGAGGGGCGGGCGTGTCTTGAGGGTGCACATCCCGGGTGGCCAGAGAATTTGCCAAAGCCCATGGTTAAGGTGGCGAAGACGGAAGCGGATTTGGAGCGGGAAAGGGCGAGGATACGTGAGGAGCAGGAGAAGGAGGAAGAGAGGGAGAGGGAATGGAGGAGGGAGAATCGTGGCCGGGATGGCCGGTTTGGGAGAGGACGGTATCGAGGGAAGAGATGATTTGGGTCTCTCGTGGGTCTTGTTTTCTTTTCTTCCTGGAATAAATTTGCGTGTCTTCTTTTCTTTGTATGTGCGGGCTGGGCTTATCGGGTTTCTGCTTTATTAGTATTGATCGGAGTTTATTATGCCCTGGCTCTTTAAACTCTGGGCTTTCCGACTGTTGGTCTCTTTTTCCTGGATTTGGTTACTACGATCAGATAGCCGCGTACTGGATTGAAGCTTCTAGAAAACTGGGTGAAAATATTTTGCAACGTGCTCTGAAGAAGACGAGATAAGTGTATAGATCATCTATGCTTTTCGAAGCTGCCAAACAATGCATCAGCATATTCAATATCCTTCAAGTTGACAGTGCATGTCACAGACAACCAAAACAAATGTCGAATTATTTAATAATGAAATCAATGAGAAAGAGATTGATGATTACACCGTGCAGTCAGCGGTATATACATGGTCTTACAAACATCCATACCAGCAGATTCTATGTTTACTTCCTACCATGTCAATAGACGATAGATTGAAACCCTCCGGAAACAAAAGCACTTGCGCGCAGAACACCTACACCAAAGTCTTCCTCGACGAGAGTGTTAAGAGTGAATGCAAGAGAAAAGTGACTACGGACCCAAGTTCCCGGGCGACATATACTTCTGAAAGATTCACTCAAACTGATTTTCCAATTGGCTCTAGCTCTAACGGAATATTCGAGCGCAATCGCGACTCCTGTAACAGCGTGAAGCCTTCCATACCTTTACTTAGCGCAGGTTTTGCAGGTCTCCACATACCGTGGAACGCCAACGAGATGGGTTCAATGCCTCTAATGGCTTTCCTGGAATGTGGTCTCCCATGTGCCACTGGCTCAAAATATTACCATAAGGGATATCATCTTGGTGTTTGCGGGAATGGGTTGACCGGAAAAGAGGGCCGGAAACAGGAAATAGGCAATATCAGCGACACGCATCAACTTATCGATTTAGCTGAAGGTAGCTGACTAGCATGCGCAACGCTGCGAACATCCCGTTTCCAAATTGCCTCTGTCTCGAGGGCGGCATCGACGGTTGAAAGCGTTCTTCTCTCGCACATAACTCACGCAGCTGGAAGTCCAATTGCCCTGCAGCTCCGTACAAGCTTGGGGCCGTTGCATAACGAAGGTGCCTGCTCTGCATAGGTGAAAGACATGCAGGCAAAGGCAAGGAATGGCATACCAGATAGTCCATGGCAGTCGGTTCGCTTCAGGTCACCCGTGCAGCTATCGAAATCATCTCCCGAGGATTGGGAAGTCAGCCTGGACCCCCTTCTCTGTGGCTGTGGAGTGGCTTCCACAAGAGGGATCTTAATATCCAACAGGTTGAATACGTCGTAATAGCCTTGTTCCAATGAGACCTGCTTGCGTCCAGTATGCGTGAGGCAAGGCGATGGGCGCAGGATTTCTCCGTTCCTGAGTACCTTTTGCGCTGGCGTGTCTTCTACCCGCAAAAGCTAAAGTCGCCTTTATGCCAGAGTTCTTCTTAGAATCCGCGACGCTTTTCAAGTGGTTATCCAAAAGCGTTCCTTTCCACGAAGTCTCACATGAGGTGTTCGAAAGGTAGTCGGCCGTATTTTGAAAAGCTCTAGGTACTGATCCCGTGCTTGTTTCAGTTCACCGTTGGGTGTACTTATTTTGACGCTACCTACCAGGGGAGGGGGAAAGATTTGGAATTCATTACAGAGCCATGATCTCCTTGCAACCTTTGATCTGCAGTCCGGCCAAACCGAATCCCATGACTATAACCCGTTTCCTGTTCATATGCAGACCTTCCTGAGGCCAGAAAGAGGAATTGTTGCTGGAAAATTTCGGGACATTCTAATTCTGGACTTTTATCATTTTGACACAGGACCAGAATCCAGCAAGAGACACTTGGTTAACACCTCAAAACATCCGACACTGATTCAAGGAATTTGGCTATATACCCTTGATGCCTCAGCTTCTCGAGCTAACACACCACCGTAGCTTGCTCCTGATACAAAGGAGCCAAGCTCGGCCATAGTATTTGGAGATTGGATTGAGAGATCCTTGGTGATTCAAGTCTTTGTAATCGACAACAATGGGGAGGAAGGAGAAAATTAAAGGTAGGAGAATGACTTGAATATATCTTCAAACCAACATCAAACCCTGGTGCTACTGGCATGGAAACGGGTCCTCGTAATAGTTGATCCCCATGGATGGTCCACCAAAGCTTGATTGAGCAGGCATGCCTGGCAAGGGGATCACGGAAAGCTAGGGATATGGTTGCTTTGATTGGAAGCTCTTCGAACTGCCTTGCTCATATCAGTCGATGGTCCGTCGTGCGTTTCATCGGCCCATCGACGTCGGGTCGACTTGGATCTTCCCTGCAACAGTAATCTCGCTTCTGCATTCAGATATGCTCCAGTAACAGTTCCGGATTCTAGTTGAATGTGGAAAATCAAAGTTTCTAACCATGTCAAATGCTGAGCATCATGGAACTTGACATGATACAGATAAAGAGTTTGGCTTCTTTTCCTGTATTCTCCAAGATCTTGCAACGCTATGACATTGTAATTATATTTTTCTTATATTCAGCGTAGATGTAAACATATACTAATCGTTATCAGTTATTTAGTAGAATATCTAGATGATAGACTCTGCTGATGGACGCTACTGATCAGTATATATATGGGGTTTGTTGACTGAGCCTGCCTGAACCATGTTCAACTAGTTGGAGCCCTAACTAACTAACTCTCGGCGAGTTCTCGCTCTTCGGATTTCCCATTCTCTGCAATGAGCGCCCATACCAGGGACATGCTGCGGACATACCGGGGATTATCAAACGAAGTGCTGTTCTCAGCCAACACCGGAATTTGATTTATTCGGGATTGCTCAGTATAATAAAACCATACCAAACCCCAGTTTAAACTAGGATTGTAGAATTAATGTGTTGACCTTGACAAGACTCTTTGAAGTGAAAGTTGAAAGCTGACAAATGGGTTGCTTGAAACAACTGCTTCCAGTGCAATCATTCTGTTAGGCCACTGGGGCAAAAGAGCTCTCTCACACCAGCGCCATGCTGGTAGTAGAGGGGACGAACCAATCCATACCCCCCCAACACATTCCACTTTATCACAAGTCACACTTATCACTCGCAGTGTTGAGACGCGGGCTCGGCATAGCCGAAGCCCTCGGTTCCAAGGTTGTTCCCCGGCATTTTAGCCCATGACACACTAAATATTTGGTGCACTACTAACTTGGTTGGATGATTAATATGATAACTGCTAACTAACTAGTTAACTAATATAGTTACGGCATCTCTATCTCAACACACAACGAATTTTTTTATAATAGAAAAGTACTAGTAAATATGAGATATATGCATAACGGGCTTTATATTTCCAATTTTCTGAGCTTCAAAGACATCATTCCTGGATCATTGATTGCCCGCATAAATTGAAACACGATATTTTGTTAGTGGGGCACTAAATCTTTAAAGTGGATCACGAACAGACTGCGTACAAGGGGCATCACTACCTCCTTCGTATTACCAGGAATGTGAGGATTACTGCGGAGATAGTGGCAGTCTTTGATCTGTAATCACCTCACCGAGTACCACGGACATTCAACTTTGCCAACCCACGTTCCCGCACCGTTATTGCTACCCAGGGATTTGCCTAAGCAGAGCGTGATGGGTATGTATATATGTACATGTACATACTGCGTAAAGCCGCTCGACACGATCATATTGTCATTCCATTGTAGGAACTGCGGAGTTGCTTCCCCGATGCAACAGTAATCTGAGTTGGGAGTTGGGAGGTGGGAGGTGAGAGTATTCAGGATCTACCAGGCAGAGCCGTGGAAAGATTATACCATCCTTGCACACGTCATAGCTTAGGAAGGCCCGGGGCTCTGTTGCCGTGTCTGTACTCCGTACGCTGCGTATAAAACAGCATCCCCCTTCCCCCCCCAGAGGACCTTTCTCACAGCTGACTCCAACCATTCAGCTCATTGCACAATCCTAGTGGCATTACAATTCTTCTCTGTTTGCTATCTACGCAGTAATTCGAACCATTCAGCATCCGCAATCAACATGGCGCCGAAGATCGCTATTATTTTCGTATGTCTGCGTCTATATTACGTGGATGTGTTGCCTTACTACCCTTTTTGTCACTCTTTTGCCACTAATGAGATTCTCTCTATACGTACACTTAGTACTCCATGTATGGACATATCCAGAAGCTAGCGGAAGCAGAGAAAAAAGGCATTGAGGCTGCTGGAGGCACAGTAGATATCTATCAGTAAGGCCCCTCTTTTGCAGGCTAAAATCGAGAGGAAAAACCGCGAAACTGCCAAAGGAAATTTATGAGTTAGCTAGCCCTCCAATGGAAATTGACATGTCCGCGTAACATATATAGAGTCGCCGAAACCCTCCCCCAGGAAGTCCTCGATAAGATGCATGCGCCGCCGAAGTCATCCTACCCGATTGCTGAACCAGATGTGCTTCTGAAATACGATGCTATCCTGATGGGAATCCCAACCCGTTATGGGAATTTCCCTGCCCAGTGGAAAGCGTTCTGGGACAAAACAGTGGGTATTTGGGCTTCTGGCGGTTACTGGGGCAAATATGTTGGTCTCTTTGTCTCGTCCGGAACTCCAGGCGGTGGACAGGAGTCTACCAACCTCGCTGCGATGAGTACGCTGGCCCATCATGGACTCATCTACGTTCCTCTGGGATACAAGACTGTGATGTCCCTGTTGGTGAACGTCGACGAAGTTAGAGGTGGTAGCCCGTGGGGTGCTGGGACTTTTGCTGTAAGCCTTTGTCCCCATCTGCATATTTCAAGGGGAGATCTCTCAGAGGAGTTCTAGGGATGAGAAGCAAAACTAATGTATGAATCATGTTTTTTAGGGCGCCGATGGCTCGCGTCAACCATCTGCGCTGGAACTCCAGATTGCCGAAGAACAGGGCAAGCAGTTCTATAACACTGTCGCCAAGGTTAACTTCGAATGACTAAATGATGGGCCATCTACCGCCGATAACTCAGGAAACGAAGCTCGAGCCAGCGAACCGCAGCCAACACCTTTACCTGAGCGAAGGCCTACCGAAAATACCAAGCAGGATAAGAAGTCAGGGCCTTGTGGACTGCCGAAATGTATTGTTAGTTGACGAGTTTTCAGGTAGCCTTGATGTTTCGTTTTTTTGTTGAGGAACGCTTCTACGATAGCACCAATTTAGTTAGCCATGCGAAATGAAAGTAATAATGAGCAATGAAATTTATGTATGTACATACTATTGCTAGTAGCTCAATCACTGCAGGCTCCACTTGATGACCATGGAATTCCAAGGTTTTATATCATCCCGTTGAGTTTGTGCCCGTCCAATCCATCCAAGATCAGCCAACCACGTGATATCGCTAGTTTTCCTGAAAGACCCATTGACGTATTCGGGCCTTGTTTGTGGTGTCGGACAGAGCGATTGTGTCCGTTACTCCCTCACTTCAGGCAACTTTCCCACTGGAAAATCCTCACTTTCACTCCAGTGTTGTATTTCTCTACATCCTCGCCATGACTTGAATGCGTCTTGTTCCTCTTTGCTTGTTCTTATCTCTCTCTCTCTCTCTCTCTCTCTCTCTCTCTCTCTCTCCCTCTCCTCTCTCTCTTCCACACACCCAAATCATGGCGCCAGCAAGGCCTATACTGCTCCGGTTCGAAAGCCGGAATGGCCAATTCAGGTTAACGGTGAACCCGACAGACGAATTTCCATCCCTTTTGCCAAAGGTTAGGCTCACATATGGGACATGTGTTCTATTGGCGTGGAGATAATAATCCAACCTTCTTAACTTAGGTGCTGGATAACCTTCCCAAGAATACCGCTCCCCCGTCTATCGTACTTTCGAACAAGCCTATAGGGACTGGAGGACAGGAAAGAAATATATCCACCCTGAAGGGGGTTACTATCCAACGGGTTGGACTATCGTGAGTCAACCCTTCCCATGTGTGTTCACTCCAGTCTGTAGACTCATTCATTCAGCCACGGAGACAAGCTTTTTATTGGTTATGAAGAAGAGACCGCGGTGGTAAACGGCAGCTCGAGTGAGCATCCTTCTTCTATCTCTAAATCGCAGAATGCACCCCGTCGCCTGGACGGTGTCGCAGTGCGGCAACAGGAACAAGCTCCCCCTGTCCCAACACCAACGTCCGAGACCCTTATTAAGAATCCGTGGGAGGCTGTTAAGCAGTCACCCCTCGATGATCGATTGGATCGAAAAGACGGAAAAATAAGTCGTGGCCTTGATCACAAAATGTGCAGACATGGACCGAAAGGCATGTGCGACTATTGCATGCCCTTGGAGCCATATGCACCCGAGTATCTTGCGGAGAAGAAGATAAAACACCTCTCGTTTCATTCATATCTTCGGAAGATAAATTCGTCTACCAATAAGCCGGAATTAAAGAGCTCCTATATACCGCCTCTCTCAGAGCCTGACTACAGGGTGAAACGAGACTGCCCATCCGGTCATCCTGCTTGGCCAGAGGGCATTTGCACCAAGTGCCAACCCAGCGCAATCACGCTGCAGCCCCAGCCATTCCGTATGGTCGACCATGTTGAGTTTTCTTCCCCTGATCTCATTAATTCTTTATTGGATTTCTGGCGAAAATCTGGAACTCAACGACTCGGCTTTTTATACGGAACATACGAGGAGTACACCGAGGTCCCACTTGGAATAAAAGCTGTCGTCCAAGCAATCTATGAACCACCACAAGTGGGTGAAGTAGATGGCGTGACGCTCCATGAATGGGGTAACGAGAAAGACGTTGATGAGGTTGCCAAATTTTGCGGTCTGGAGAAGATCGGTGTTATTTTCACAGACCTCCTGGACGCCGGAGCTGGGGATGGTACGGTCATCTGCAAGCGGCATATTGACTCCTACTATCTTTCCTCTCTAGAAATCGTTTTTGCGGCACAGCTGCAAGCAAGATACCCCAAAGCAACGAAATGGAGTGAAACGGGCCGGTTTGGATCGAATTTTGTCACATGTGTGCTTAGCGGAGATGAAGACGGTGCAATTTCGATTAGTGCATACCAAGCATCTAACTCCGCAGTTGAAATGGTGAAAGCAGATATAATTGAACCTTCTGCAGATCCCGGCGTTATGCTCGTGCAACAGGAAAACCACTCTGATGACGATGCGAGCAAAGCCCGGTACATCCCTGAGGTGTTCTACCGCAAGGTCAACGAGTATGGCGCCAACGTCCAGGAAAATGCGAAACCAAGTTTCCCCGTCGAATACCTCCTTGTCACTTTAACCCATGGGTTCCCAACTGATCCTGATGTTATGTTTAACAATTCGACTTTCCCAATTGAAAACCGTGAGGTCATTGGGGAGAGCCAGGATTTGAGAATGTTGGCTGATAAGCTTGTATCACACGGCGATCCTAACAAGACGATATGTGGTGTATCGGACTTCCATCTCCTTTGCTTCCTCAATAGTCTCGGGATCTTAAATAAGGTAAAGTTATTTTCAACATTGCTTATAGTTTACCTTTATTGTGTTGTCATTAACCCTCATCTGCCTCCGGCTATAGGACGAAGAATTTCTTTTGTGCACCGTTGCGCGATCTCACGATACCGCTGATGGCATGCAATTAATTAACACATCCGGCTGGGCCACCTTGGTTACAATCCTTCAGGAGAGCGGTGAGCGGCCCCCCAAGCGTTCTTGGCCCTTCCAGTCACAAACATTTATTTCTTCCCATCAACGTTCAAAACATCCACAAGCCCCCAAGTCGGAACATCCCCAATCGGATAGTGAACAGCTTGCTAAGAGGTTTAAGGGGGCTAGCTTAGGATAGCATTTTACCATACAAACATCTACCACTCGTGTAGAATTTTCTCTTTCTCGTTACGGAACCGGGTTGCAGTTAAGATACATTAAAGTGCATATACATTTACGCTGATAAGCCCTACCAACCATTTTATATACCGTCCTACTTTCGAGATACGTCGCTAGCAAGGCGGGTATTTGCACCTCCAGTTGATACAGCTTACTACTGGATCGAATCCCTCACTTCACGACAATCCCAAACCAACCAAATTTTCCATTGTCTTAACGGTGGTGAATGGAAACCAAGGGAGAGGGGATAATTAAAAACAACCTTAAGCTAATTAATGCATATGGATTACTGTGTTTTCTTAAGCAAGAGAAACTGGAAATTCCCAGCTTGAACATTATTGAATAATAGTATGTGATCAATAAAATGGTGACGAGAATTGGAGCTTCCATGAAAAATCTTATATCTTTTCAATTTATCATTTTATCAGGGTTTGCATTTATATACACCAGTTATCTCAGGCTTAAAGAAAATTCACAATTTAGATACATTGGTCCAAACAAGCGCCTTTGCTCTGGTTAAAATAGCGCGTTCGAATGCCAAGAGAAAATGAAATGTGAAAATACAACTTCGAAAATTAGCCAAAAGAGGCATAGAGAAGCATCACCAGAGGACAATTTTCCCTTTGAAACAGCCTGAATCAGCTCTCCATCAACCGGGGCCCAACTCACGGTTTGACCAACTTCTTTAACCTATCTCCAAGCAAAGCTTTCCCGTTATCCGTTCGCCAAACCTCATGTGGTGCATTTTTGACAATATCCCACGCCACCAAATTATCAGTGATATTGGTAAGCTCCTTTTGCTTATCTGCCCACTTCTGGTTACTTCTCACCTCAATACCAGAACTGACAACAACCAACTGCATAGACGGAGACTGAATGTTCTTCGCGCTGGAAATCTCGCTCTTCGTCGTCGAATCTGCAACAAGGTTCTCTTGCAACTTCGCTTTGATGAATTTGCCATTTTGGTACGCCACTTTACCATACACACGGTCTTCCCTCGTGCGGCCCTTGAATATCGCCCCGGCCAAACTATCCAGTCCAAGTGGGGAGAATATCCCACGTAGCCAGAGCTTGAAGCCGCGACCCGGCTTGCCAAGCTCTGGCAGCAGATCCTCATGCAAGGGCGTCGATCAGCATGAGACCTGTGACGTCAGCGGCATGTCGACTAGCGAAAAATGCGGCTGTATATCCCACCCACGCCAGCGGATACGACGACCCCATGAGCCTTTTATGTCTGCGAGCGCGAGGGTTTCGGATAGGACGTCGGCAGACATGCCCGCAGAGTGTGGAGATGGGGCATTGTCAGACCACCCAATGCCGGGTCTGTCCCAGTAGCAGTATCGGTCAATGGAGCCATTGCGAAACGCCTCGTGTACCCAGCTGCGAAAGCTGTCTTCGACTGGCATTTCGCCGGCTTCCAGGAGGACTGTTGCGCTGCGTTTGTTCGCCGCCATTGAGGGGGCTGCGCCAACGCAATCCAGGTGGATTTGATATTTGCCGTTATCGACGTAATATTTATTGCCGGGGGCGGGGAGGCCGGCATCTTTCGCGCGCACGCTCAAAGTGGCCATGAGCAGCACGGTCGCGAGGGCCGTGACGGTCACGACGATCGTCTCAAGCAGGACGGCAAACCATTCTCGAAGCGTTCGCCGCGTCTCTTCCCTGCCCGTCAAGCGCTCTTCCTCCTCCCGCTTGCCCCATGCCACGAAGCGGGTCTGGGCTAATAAATAAAGGCTAACCACTGTCGCCCATGTGGCGGAGGCAATCCCCACCCATCCCTCCTCGATGCGGAGACGGCGCACGCCGACGATGATGAACAGGTTGACTGCTAGGAAGAGGGAGAGGACGGCGCCCCATATGGTCATGGGCCTCGACGGGACGGAGAAGAATATCAGGGCAATTAGCAGGTTGCCCATGGTCAAGGTGGCAAAGAAGAAATCGAGGAAACCTGGACCGCGGCTGTTCATCCCCGGCGGACTGACGAAAGTTGACGCGAGCAGCACAATCCACCAGATAAGGGTTATTATCAGGAAGAGGATGTTGAGGCTTCGTAGAGCCCGGACACTCCAGAGATTGTACGGAGACACCTGTTTGCGGTTCAGCCTTGAAAACCCTTTCTTTTTCCGTTATTTTATTTTTATTTTTATTTTTATTTTTATTTTTATTTTTTTGGGGGGAGTAACTGGTTTTAGGAGGAGAGAATTGGGCCTTACACCTGGGTCATCGGGATCCAAGTATACCCCTTGTGGCAGCAGCCGAGTTCGTTCTGTTGGCTCACATGTTCGCTGCCTCCTTTCTGTTGCTTCGTTTTCACCATGTTCTTCTTCCGCGCACTGGCTCTTCATGATTGCGTGAACCCCATAGCGGAGACATGATGA
>NW_001813979.1:2492345-2521452 GCF_000149585.1 Histoplasma mississippiense
GGTCTCGCTTTGTAAAATCCAGGCCGCATACGGAAAGGTGGGAAGAGGGGGAGAGGAAAAGAGCCTGGATTCAGGAGTTCCGCTGGGATCTTGAAATTGCAATTTCGTTCCAAAATACCAATAATAATATAGTGGTCGAAGCCTGCCTCATTGTTTTGGATATATAATAATCCTCGACCGTGGCGAAGGAACTTACCGGTTTTTCGTCCCCTGTTTGCACTTTTTCAGTTGATATCGTCATGGGCGCGATGAGGTCATCACTGGCCGACTCGAAAATAAAGTTGTTCCCGTTGTTAAACACAGGGTTTTAACTCGCTTCCAAATGTCTTTGGAATTCCTGCGGGTGGCCATACAGGCATGCAGCATGTTCCTTCGAAGATGGTCATTACAGCGCGCAGAGAGTCCATGCCCGATTCTCTACTGCGGCATTCTCCTGTATTCTCCTGCCGCGAGATTGAGGTTTGTAAAAACAGCTGGAGTAAATAATGGTAGTGCATTTACGTCTAGCGAACCACTTGATATAAAGGCAATTGGAATTCGGAGTGGTTTGATGGACGGAGGCGTGGAACATCCGGCGTCATAGATCAAACTAACTTTTTTTCATTCTTTTTTAAATCACATTTGTCAACTTGATAAATCGACTCCGCGAATATCGCCTTGCGGGCAGCAGTCACTTGTATTTGCTCTATCATCAAGGCAGCTCTTGGTTGTTCACTGGTAAAGACGATGCCCACTTTCTTGCTCTGTGTCGGCCTCCACCGCAGAATATTAACACTTCACACGCTTCACCCCGTTCACGCACTCTCCGTTCTCACCGCCACCCCTCTGGATGAGCAAAAGGGTACCCTTCCAGGCTTACAGGGAAGCTACTGGCAGTAGCATTGTCCCTCTAATTGAGGCACAATCACGGGATGTGAGTTGTGAGATCCTAGCATACTCCTCTCGTAGATAGGCTTGAGGATAGGTAATAGCACTGATTGCCGATGATGAGAAAGGCCTCAACCGCGAGTAAAGGCCCACAGATCCTACGTTCTTTGGCTATCTCGCCGAGTTTGTCTGCATCCTCTTGGCCACAAATGAGAGGCAGTTAGAGATCAGCTGGCTACGCATCCAACTGATCCTTTCCTACCCCCTTGCTGGCATCGTGGTCAGAGAATACACCGATGAGGATGGTGTACTTGATGAGCTGGTCTATTGGCCCATGGTGACCCTGGTAGTTGACCCTAAAGCAATCAGGGTCAGTGAATGATCAGTTGTGCCTTAGCACTGCCTTCTGCTAACTCAACTAAGGACTGCACACTCATGGCTGGCAACTCGCGGAAAACTACACCGTTTCCGAGAAGATGTCAGAAACTACGGAGGAAAGTTTAGGTTTTCTTTTACCAGTATGGCGTGTGCTTGGATGCATGGACGGGGACAAGGACAACAAGAAGGTAAGGAAGATGAGTCTAATTACGCCATGCAAGACTACACTTGTTGCTGCTCTGGACTTCACAGAAAAATGTCAGAGATCTATAAGCCGAGCTCCAGGAAGGCCGTAATCCACCAGGACTTAGGCCACCACAGGCCTTGACGAGGTCCTAAATTCGTCAGGGTGTAGGGAACCATGTAAATAGATCCATTTAGGGATAGCTTCAATGGTAGCATGTATATCGCCCAAGGGGCCAGGAGTTGAATACACACTCTCTCTGTACTGTACTAGGCCATAAGTACTGGCAACCCTCACTAGTTTTCTGCCATCAAAAGGCATCATGATTGCGTTGGGGTTTGCCAATACTTATGGCCTGGCACTGGAAGCTACCGTTCCAAGAAGATAACCCTTGCGAACTAAAGCGATGATCTATGATCCTCGCCTTCGAGATTCACATCTTCGATCAAACCCCTCACGAAATATCGATTGAAGATGCCGATATCGACCGCAACTGTAACAGCCTCTTCAAACCCGTCCCTCCTCATCTCCAGCGGTACTGAAACCCATACTGTATCCCCAGAATGCGGTTTCAAGCACATCCCTCACGTTTCACTCGGAGCCATCTCCGGCAAGCTCATCGAAGAAACTCCACTTTTGATCCTTCATAACACCAAAGAAGCTCTCGTACACTCCGAAGATACATATACCAAAGGCCTCTGTTTGAGTGTCGTCAAAATCGACCGCCCCTGTTACGTAAACTTGTGAGTCAACCATGCTGTTGACCTCTGCAAAGTCATGATATGTCAAGACAGTCGGAAGCTTGTCGAGAAGGGACACTCTCTCTAACAGAGAAGATGCTTTGTTTATGAAACGAGACGCAGGTCGATCTTCCTCAGGGCGTCATTCTGCACCAACTTGTTCAGAGTACTTCTGGCAGTTTTCGTTCAGGATGCTGGGAAGTATGTTGATGCCAGCTGAGGCCAAAAAGCGGATTTTGCCACAAATTGCGTGAGTTCGGTAACAGTCGTGAACTGCCTCTGCAAAGGGGATGCGCCCTTACCTTAGGGGATTTTTGGAAAATATGCACTCGCCCCGGAATCACCGGGCAGAGCTAACTAAACAAGCAAGACATAGCCGAGTAGCGCCTTGACTGTCAACGGGCTGTATATCCATTGGCTGGAGGACACCCCGAGCAAAAAATTCGCAGTCTTCTGCCGTTGGGATTTTTGGAGCCCTCCAGCGTCTTTCCAGATTTTACCAACTCTTCTGGCACTAGATCCTTGAAGAACCTTGCTATCCATACCTTCTCCTGCTCCAAGTTCAGTTGTTGATTGTGCGGTTTCAGCTCTTCCATCACTTGAAACTTTCGAGTTTTATAATTAGCTAGTTCTGTACTGTTTCATGATAAAGACAACCTACAATTCATGGCAAGATAAAGGCAATTCAACCCTGCCCGCATGTCATCACTAGTAGTATACGTAAAGGGGAAGCAAGGTATGGGCCAACTTAGTCAACATTTGATACTATGTAAACAACCACGTGACAAACAAGTGGCAAGGCTCAACGCTATGCCCGAACAGGCGGTGCCAAGACCCCAATGAGACGCACTAGACCCGAAGCGGCGAGCGCTGCCCAAACCGGGCGTCCACGTGGTAGGAGAAACCCTAACGCTGCCCTAGAGACGGGCATTGACGCTTTGATATATCTTCTCTGTACTCTGCACCCCGTATCTTCCAATCTCATGCCGTCCATGTCCTCCTCAGCCTCTTGCTGAATCCTGCCACCCGTGATCGCTCTCGATACGTAAAACCTTGCTAGATATGAGCGAGCTTCAGAAATCTTTTGCAAAATCTCGACTGGCTAAATTACCCCCAGAGGCGCCCTTGTTTGAGGACCCTAGTGAGGATAGAGAAAATGACCATGATGGTAGTGCCGCCTCAAGGCATTATGAACATCAAGATGATGATTCGTCTTCAGCTTCATCAGCATCCTCCACTGGGACTGTGATACCATCCGCGAGCAAAAACCTATTCGCGCGCACGCCTCGGTAGGTGGGCGTCTGTTTTGGATCCCCTTCTCTATTTCTCGCCTTCCGGTGTTTAGAGTACCAACCCAATTTTTGTCAGTCACTGGCTTTTATTTATTTTTGTTTTTATTTTCCCTTTATTCAATAAATCGTTTTTAATATGTTTTAATAATAGGTTAACATCCTCAAGGGCAGAAGCCGCACCATTATCATGGATGGACTTTTTTGACCGTGAGCTGTATCTGGACGAGGATGTCGACGGTTTGCACATCACCCACCATGTGTACATCAGTACGCCTTCAGACTCAGGTCCTTTGTTTGTCACCCACCATGGAGCTGGATCATCAGGCCTTTCTTTCGCTGCCTGTGCGGTGGAAATCAAAAAGCTTCTTCCTGCCGCTGGCATACTATCTCTAGATGCGCGAAACCATGGAAGTACCTCCGTAAAAATGTCTCAGGATGCTGAAAATAATTCACAGGTAGAGATGGATTTGACCCTCGACACTTTGTCTCGTGATTTGCTCTTCGTGATAGAGCAAACTCGAATAAAGATGAACTGGGAATCACACCCGGATGTCGTTTTAGTTGGCCATAGTTTGGGCGGAGCTGTGGTCACCGATGCTGCCAGCAAAGGCGAACTTGGGTCGAAGCTGCTGGCATATGCCGTTTTAGATGTTGTTGAAGGTGGGGGATAATATCAATTTCGATGTTTTGTTGGAATTTGCTGATGAGTTCAGGTTCTGCGATGGATGCGCTTCAAAGTATGGAGACGTACCTTTCTACCAGGCCGTCTAGCTTCCCTTCTGTATCTTCTGGGATCGATTGGCAGTATGTTGTGCATATCGTTTCCTCTCTTCCTCGCTCATGGATTTCAAAGAAACCTGTTCCATTAGGATCCATTAGGTTTCATCAGCTTGATCAAAACTAATAATGCAAGCACTCGATCACGAACGATCCGCAATACCTTGTCCGCACGTGCGTCTGTGCCACCTCTACTTCGTGAAGACCCATCCGATAGCTCCAGACCGTGGAAGTGGCGTACAGATCTAGCAGCAACGAAGCCTTTTTGGGAGAATTGGTTCATCGGCCTGAGCAAGAAGTTCCTTCAAGCTCGCGGGGGCAAACTGCTGTTGCTGGCTGGAACAGATCGCCTTGATACCGAGCTTATTATTGGGCAGATGCAGGGTATGTTCTTAAACCCCTTGAAACCTCAAACTCAAGGTGTTATTTGCCTTCTTCACTTTTACATACATGATGACTTGCACACTAAAACATCACTTGCCCGAAATTTTTCATAACAAACCCAGGCAAATATCAGCTCCAAGTACTCCCAGAAGCTGGACATTTTATCCACGAAGACCAGCCCGCAAAAACAGCACAGATCCTCGTCGACTTCTACAAACGGAACGACAGAAGCGCCCTCATTCTCCTGCCCAAAGTCGGTGATATCGTGGCGACGCAGGCTATGGCGAAGGGAGTTGGGGGTGGGAATGACAGCGGGTTCCCGCCAAGCAACTGGAAAAAGTCAAACCCCTGATCACCCGGAATTAACGGATGTCATTTCTCTGGGATCAGTGGATGAATGTATTTCCCCCCCCCCCCCCCCCACTTGCCGTTTCCCTGGAGCCAGCGTGCTTGTGATGAAGCACATTTCTGCTTTCGATATATGGAGATAGGCGGGATTTATAATCTCTCCAAGTGACTGCCTACGTTTCATACCATACTAGAAGCTCTTGACTTTATGGGTCCTCGAGGCAACTCTTAAATGCATCAGCATCTGCACAGGGCGGGGGTCACAGCCTGCAACAACCGGTTCTAGTGTCAATTTTATTTTTGCACGCCTCACGCAGCAATAGCATTGGACCAATTACTCTCTCCTTGGACTAAGTGTTTAAATGCATTGATACATCTCCCGGGTGGGAGGAGTGGGAAAAAGGAGGAGAAATGGACACATCCACGCCAAGGAAGAACTCCAGGGAAATCTCATATGAAAACAAATTACCTTTCCCGTTTTCGCTTTCCCCTGTAAAAAAAGTGACATGCCCAACGTTGATTGTATGCCTTTGCGCCAAAAACCGGGAATAGAAAGGAAAGATGTAGAAAACAAGAACACTAAGGGTAGTTGAAATACTCTACATAAAATGCGAACCCGGTACGGATCCGAACATTGGCAGGTAGACAGAGAAAAAAACAAGGAAAAAGAGGCACGTATATGCTCAATATCTGTTGTCTTCATGGCATATACGCGCCACCCGCAACGACCAGGTTCATTCCTGTAAACCGTGTTTTGTAAACAGGGCTCTTTTTGGTAGGGAATGCACTTATCTGGTCAGGCGATACGACAACCTCTTTGTTTTTCTTCTTCGTTGTGCTTGTACCAACACTTGGAACACCCGCAGCCGAGGCTTGAGCGTTCGATGAGGCAGTAGGGTTTCCAGCATCGATCTTGGTGCCCGTACCTCCTTCGCTTATCACACGTCCTTGACCGGTGGACGGATCCTGAGCTGGCCCTGCCACGTCCCAGACACGAACAGTGCCGTCTGCGCCACCCGAGACAAGGACTGCCGACTCAGCACTCCAGGTAAGGGACCAAATGCCACCCTTCCCATGGCCACGCATGCGCTTTAAGAGTCTACCGGGCGCTAGATCCCACAAGAAGATGGAGCCGTGATCGTCAGCTGAGGCAAGAATCTTGCCATTGTTGCTGCACGCTAATGCGGTAATGTTGCCAGTGTGGCCCGTAAACATACGAACAGCGTTTCCGGTGGTTACGGCCCACATGCGCACAGTATGGTCGGAGCTACCAGTGAAAACATAGGCTGAATTTGGGTGGAAGCATACACAATCGACGTCTTGATCATGTCCGGCGAAGATTCGCTGCTGTCGTATCCGATCCGTCACCCACAGGCGTGCAGTTTTATCATGACTGCCAGAGATGAAGTAATGGCCATAGGGACCCCAAGCGATATCCCACACGGGATGTGCGTGGCCCTTGTAGACTACCATACATTGCCAGAGATCAAGTGACCATAAACGGATGGTTTTATCGGCTGATGACGAGAGAAGCCAGCGCGTATTCGTTTTGACTTCTTCCTCTTCCGGGCTGGCGATTGAGGGGGCAAATGCCACCGCGTAGACCGGTCCGGAATGACCAAAGAGACGATGGGAGTTTGTAGGCGGAGAGTCTTCTAATTCTTGATATGTTGCTGGGATCGGCAAACCATCAAGACTCCAAACCCGGATATAAGAATCTTGGGTTCCAGCGGCAACCAACATACTGTCGCCGGAGAAGTCTATGCAATTGATGCTAGAAGACGGTTAGAGTACCTACATAAAATGAGTAGGAAGCCATGGGCTTCCGTCAACGTACCTATCGTAAGTATTGTGAAAAGTGAACATGCAAACACTAATGGCGGGGCCAACTCCCCCAGTCCGTCCTTCGATTTTGAATCTGTCACGGTTTTCCTTGACCTTTTGAACTTCCATGGCGACATCGCGGGCTACAGATGGCGGATATGGTATTTCAGCACGTGTTGGAGCCTCCTCGTCTTCTTCCTTTTTAATCATTTGTTCAAAGTGTTGAACAAGAGATGGGCGACCTCCCGTTGGAGGGTCTTTTGTGTCTGCTTCTTCAAGCTCTGCTCTTACATCTCCTTCAAGGAGTGGCTCCATCGGAAGTTTTCCAAGCTTGAGTCTGGGAAGTGTTCCTGCCATTGCAGGATTATCACCCGTATATGCGGATCCAGGGTGGTGGCCTGGTATTCCTTCATCCTCCGCAGGAATCCCGGCAGAATCGTTCGCTCTTCCCAGCATTGCAGCAAAGCTGAACCGATCATCCGCCGCTCGGTCCTTAGTAATTATTGTGCAATAGCTGCTCAGAATAGCTGACATGACAGTTCCTCCCTCCTTCTGCTTACTCTCCAGGAACTGCATAAGGTTTGAAAAGGCTGGATTGCTCAATGTAAGGCGATATTTATTGTTACGGTATAGCTTTGCAACACTATTCTCCTGTACATGCTCGGGGAGGCTTATTGGCTCTAAAGCGCGAATATCTTCACTGTGTTCCGGAAGAAACAAGCTTTTATTTGTCTCGAAAAACTGGCGACCTTCCAGTGGTACCAAGGACGTGATGAGATTAAGGTATGAGTAGACAAACAGAGGCCATAGGACACGTCGGAGCTCCGGCTGCGAATTGTGTTAAAACGCTGTATAAATATACTCGTCGAGGGACAATACCTTATAAATATCCAAATTATCTTCGATCCATTTTCTTGTCATATCTGTGAAGGTAAGTAAGCAACCCCAACCAGGAAACTGCGGATGGAAATATGCATACCAAATGCCAACTTGAACTTTGGGCGCGATTCTTCGCTAGCAGGAGGAAGTGGACGTCCATCGATTTCCTGGTTCGCAGACTCCATTCGAAGCATTGCTTCGGTTCTGCTGTAACCTTTTTTCGCCAAATAATCGATGACCTAGAGCATAGAAAAACACGATTAGTTTGCACTTATAACCAAAAATAGCCAGAAATTGTAAGATACAGCGCATGGGCAATAACAAAATAAACTATTATAATAAATGAAAACGCTGCGGACACAAACAAGGCCACCACAGTTGCGCAGCACGTACTGCTAGGACAAGACCGCGGGCACCTCCAACAGAAGGGTCTCCATGTTGCACACGCTCAGGACCTTGATGGTCCATGCTGTTTTGAGCCTGCCGAGTAGCCCAGAGAGATTTTTCTGCTCCAAAAAAGGGAAAAAATCATAACGGGATCTGGGTGGATAAGGAGAACGTTGTAGAAAGTCTAGCCCAAAATGAAACCACATGTGATGCAGAAAGGTATAGAACCAGCATTTATAGCCCTTTGCAATGACACTCAGGCTCACCACAAAAATGGTTCATCTCTGCATTCCATAACATGAAATGTCAGGCCCAAAAAACACAATGAATGTCAGGCAAAGAGATACCTCACAGAATTAAATGCTTGAATGATATCTTGAAACAAGATGTTGTCACATGAAAAGGAAAGATAGTTGAGAAAATGTGAGGAGTTGAGAAACAAAGATTCAGTAAGAACACAGTATTAGGAACAAAGGGGGAGAAGAATATATACAGTTTTATGGCATATAGAATGGGGAGAGACGACCTCAACTGAAAGATAAATAGGCTTGGAAAGTTCAACGAACATAGCGTAGAACTAAAGTACAGATTATGTACTCCGCGCTAGACGAAGTGACAAGACAGCGAGGGAAGGCTTTTGACCTACAATCTGATTCAAATTCTGCTGGGACATGACCCCTGACGGAGGGCCAGAGGTCGCTGGACTCGCTGCTGCAGGAGGGCCGCCATTTACTTGCTGTTGCTGGGACATTGGCACCCCGCCGCCTGGGCCCATGCTGGCGCTCCTGGGGCCTGGGCTGGGAGCTCCGGGACCGGACATGCTGGGTATTTTCCGCTTCTATATTAACAGTATTGGGGCATATCCGCCGAATAACTAAAAGACGAGATGACTGCAATGAGTTTTCCCAAGCTCTGAGACGGGCTGGATAATTAAGAAAAGTGTGGCATTAGAATTCGATGGTGGTGAGTGAAGTTGGTTTGATGATGGAAAGCTTGAAATCCCATTTGGGTGTTCTGATATTGCACTATCACTAATCAGGTTAGTTAGTTTTGAGCAGCTTGAACGACGTGCGCTTATATAATCACCGCCTAGAAGTCCAAATCTCCCATCAGCTCTAGTTAGATACTCGCTCAATTGTATGGTGAGAAACAGCATGGAGCCCCAAGAGCCGGACCGTGTCTTTACCTCTGCTGATCGAATCCGTGAACTTAATGATATCGACAAAGTTTGTCCTCCCATTTGCTCTCCCCGCATTCTAACCTAGTCTGACGATAAGTTCGCAGGATGTTGCAAAGCTTCTCAATGCAGCGGGTGTTGCGATCGGCTCACTCACCAATTCTCCTTCCGTAACCTCAGGACAGTCATCCAGCGATTTGCCCAAAATCGATGGGACCTTAGAATCACATCGAGCAGCTTTCAAAGCTGCAAGCTCCCAATACTTTGCGCTACTCTCCTCCATTGATGTGCGACTACGACGGCAGGTGTATGCTCTGGAGGAAGCGTCTATCATCCAACCTGAATCAGCTGAAGTCACTGCTGGAGGCACTACTACTACTGCCTCTACTACTTCGTCTGGGGGCGTTAACCCTCTCGATACCAGCTGGCTTAATTGCCGGAAAGATACCGTCGGAAAGGATAAGGAGGCAGAGCTGTGGGCGGAAGCCAGCAAGTTTGCTACTCAACTGGAGAAAGCTAAAGGGCCTTCCGAAAATGAATCGGGGAGTTGATTAAAGCCTCATCAGGGCTCGATTCTGGGCTGAAATGCAATATAAATCAATCTCCCGCAACGCTACATCTATATGGTGAGGCTTCTACGTCCATTGACTTCGCCATCCATTGCGCCGTACGACGTTTACAATTATCGAGTTATCAACTTGAAACTATTTGGAAGCGGCATTAAGCTTGCTGGTGTCCTTTATCGGCCGGCCTAAGTAAACCGCGCCCTTGTAAATGGATTGCGCTATTGGAACTGAAGGAACTACTCTTCAGGAGACTCATAATGTTACCTATTTACATATAATAGGGATACTCATGTGTCTACTACGGAAAATTGTCTCGTCGCGTAAGATGCTGTGGACTTAATACGACGGATATGATGAGCAAAAATTACTCGGTATGGTGGCAATGAAGTTTGATAGGTGTGCCGTGTTGGACTGGAGCAATTATGTGTTGAGTTGGAGACAGTTTCGGCGGCTTGTTTTCTCACCGCGGTAACGTAACCTACGCAGTAGGTTTCTGATATACTTGATCGGCTCTCTGACTTACGATTTCCTCATGGTTGCTGAGGCTTTTTTGGAATAGATACAAGGATCCTGGTCGTAAAGCAATGAAATGGAAGATTGTACAGGTTCTTTAACCTGCAAAGGGTCATAAATGTCTTGTCATTCATTCGAGAATAAATAGGAGAGCCGATAGCAACATAAAGTAACAAATACAATCCACACCATCGCCAAAAATAAGCACGACAATACCGGTGCAAAATCCCAGCCATCTGAGATTCCCGTGGCTGGTATTTTTCTATAAGCAAAAAGAACAAAGCCATGATGCTATCTCTTCATAGAATTGATCATCTCCCGATGTGTAGCTTGATCTCTATTTGTTTCGGAAAGGGGTGGAATGCCTACCGAAAGTGTTAGCAGAAAGAAATAAAATCAAGCCCAGGAGCAGAAGTAATATAGTGATGCTGGAGAGAGATAATTGACAAGAGCTCACTTCTCAAATCGGAGACAATATCCTTCGCTTTTCCAAAATAGACCTCCTCTGCAAACAAAGTCCAGATATTAGTAAAAACAAGAGAGCCTTGGGGTCGTTTAAATGTAAGGTTAGCTAATCTCAAAGAAAAAGACATGCGTACGTAGAAGATTCCGCATCTTCAGCTCCATATCTTCAACCAGCCGCCCCACATTTGCGACATGACTAGCATCCCCGTCGACGGCCATATCTGCCTCAATCTGTCTCGTCATATTTCCACTGAGGTCTAGCTCTCCCAACCCTTCTGAGCCGGTTGATAGGTGTAAGATGACCGTGCTGGTTAATTTATAGTGACATGTCCGCGCACGGTCTGTGGCCTCAAAGACATGGATACTATCCCAGGCGCCAGAGTTTTTGGAGCCAGGTGTAATGGCTGGGAGGAAAACAGTTAGTTAGCCAGCTATTCAGCATAGGCGAAAAGTCCTGCCCGTCGGTTGGCGTGGTGTGGTGTGGTGGTGGGGTGGGGGGGGGGAGATTGAATATAAGCCGCCCGGGCTTGCTGAGGACAATCCCTCTCACGAACGAAGATGGGGGAAACAGATCAAGAAAAGCCTCGCACCTTTCTTCAACAAAACAACGCCCGCAAAGCCATCGTCCAAATCCCAAAAATATACACTTCCCACCCCACCCTCATAATACAGTTCCCGGTAAACATCAAACGCCTCGTTGGCTGCGACTTCTAGCTTTCGCACTCGCTCACTGGGCACAGTCCCATCTTCAATTGGTGGGTCGAATTCATTGCTCCAAGGGCTGCGGTAACTGTCACCGTCCCGGTTGTAGTCGCAGAGCAGGTAATCGCGCTTTGTTTGAGCGCATCGGCGGATTTCGAGTGGCTGGTCGACAGAGGCGAGGAGGTCTTCGGTTAGATCGGGGACGAGGCTGGTGATGTATTCGAGGTTTTGTTTGGTTTCGCGCGGCGAGAGACGGCGGAGGAGGTCACTGGGCGATAGAAGAAGGTTAGTACCTCAAGGGGCGGGGTAGTTAGGTTGTAGAAGGGTCGAACGAGCGGAGATAACAGAAGGGGGAAAGGTGATGATGGTTACAGGTCCAATGCTTACAGCGCACTGTCAAATTGCGTATCTGCCATGATTGTAGGGGTTGTGTAGTGGATATGGAAGATGCGGAGAAAAGAGCTCTCTCTGTTTGTGCAGCGGATGCGATCGCGAAGGCTTGGTGATGAACAGAGTTAAATATTAAAAGTACGTGAGGCAAAAACCGGAAGGTTGTTTACAAAACGCTGACAAGCTAAGAAGCTCCATTTTTAATAGTTCAATTCGCAGAATTCATTCTATTGGGTATCTGGATGCAATATATACTCTTATACAACTATAGAAACAAAATCTAAAGCCAAACCCTCATTGAATAAGGGCCATTGGAACAAACATATAGATTGTATATCGATTTCTTTTCCAAGCAGATGTATATTACCACAGCCAAAAACAACGAAGATGGCAATTCTAAATATCAAAATCGTCAGTGTCATCGCTAACTATACACAGTTTTCCCCGTGTGCCTCTTGACGGACTTTGTTGCTCATGTTCCGCTTTTCGCTTCCCAGTAAGCTGGTTGAAAAGCGTTTCAACATCAGGAAGTTCGAGGTCATCCCCTGCACTACCTTGAGAACTGAGATATCGATCTTTCGGTGGGAGCTGGGGCGAGTATTGGGAACGCATCAATGGAGAAAATGGCTGGGACCCATTGTTAAAATGGTGTATTTGTCGATTAAGGTCGGGCGGGTCAGGACATTTCTCGTGGACCCGTGAAAAAGAAGGGTGTTTCCTTCGGTCAGTGCCTTTCAAAGCTACAGCTTCGTACTGCTCAATTTGGTCATCGGGGTGTAGATGAGCTTTAAAATGGTCCGCGCAGTCGGTTGTCAAGGCATTCATATTTTGAAAAGCCTTTACGAGTCGGCAGGTGACGGCCCCGTGCTTTACAAACTTTGTTGGGCGGTAAGATCTTTGCAGCTCGGGATAGGCATCAATTCGTGGCCTGGAGACAAACTGAGGGCTCGTGCCCCCGATACTGCAATATCTTTGTTCGAGTTCTCTTCGTTCGTCCTTCGAAAGAAGAACTTCATCCAATGGCGGGATATCAAAAACTTCCACGACTTTTGGCGGAGATTTGCGGAGGCTTTCAGTAGCCTTGCGGCTCACCTTCATGCCACTGATACGAGATGCCTTGGTGAATCCAGTTTCAACACCATCAGGCATGTGAAATTTCTTGGGAAGCCGCTTAGGAACTCTCGCTCGCTTGGTGGGTTCCGGTAAATCGGTCTGGGAGTTTTCAACTGGAATGTCTATTTGTCGTTCATCCACTGCAGGATGTATATCTCGCGGAAGTATTCGTGGAGACTTATCATCGTGGAACGTAAAACGAGCCCCACTAGCTATCATCCGTTGCATTTTCTCGTAATTATCCTTTGCTTTTGTGAACGAGTCTTCTTCCTTGCCTTTCATCAAAAGAAGAACAATATTCCCTCTTCTTTTTCTTCCGGTTCGACCCATCCTTTGTAGCATCCTGATGGGCGAGGCGGAAGAGTCATAACACACTATGAGGTCAACTTCGCCAATGTCAAGGCCTTCTTCACCGACGGAGGTAGCGACAATTGTGTTATATGTCCCCTCTTTGAATTTCTCGATGATTTCGAGTTGTGTCTTTTGGTCCATCCCACCTGATCCTTTCGCAGCCGCTTGCCCAACAAACACATGTGGACGGATCATCGGACCGTGTCTTTTCAATACCCTCACGATCTCTTCCGCACTGTCACGAAAATGCGCAAACACCATTATTCGCGTACCTGACGGATGTCTATTTCCAATGGAATCGTCCCCATCTTTTTCCGCATCCATGAAATGGTTCAACACGACCCTTTTTAGGAATTCCAGTTTCGGGTGCCCAATAAAGTCTTCATTATTGGTCCACATCCTCAGCCGATTCATCAGCGTTTTGAAATTCCCATCGTCAACGATTTGGCGTTGGTATTTACTACCGCCTGCACCCAAAGTGCTCTGAAATGAAACGAGGTTGCGGTAGAACGGCCCAATCCCGTGGTATTTCAGGAGGTCTATTGCGTGGGCCAAACTCGAAAGTACCGAGAAAATGGCATGTACCATACCCTTGAGCCCATTATTTGCATTCCTCCCAGCGGGTGACTTCAACCAGTCCTTTCTGGCGACAGTGAGTCCGTACGGGGTAAGAGTCATCGGGTCCTTTGCCCAATGGGCATTCTGGCTTCGAAGTTTATCCAGGACGGGCTGCAACGACTTGCCGAATAAATCCATGCACATGATCATATCTTCAGAGTAATCAAAAGTCTCAATTTCAATATTTCGTGAATGAACATATTCACGAATGTCAAGCGACTCTTTCCGTTCGTATCTCAACTTTAGATATATTCAAGCCATCGATCACTTCTTGGACAGCTTCCACCGATGACCCGGGAGTTGCTGTTAACGCAAGAACCCTAAAACTGGTATTGTATTGTTGGAGAAATTTCACCACTTCAACGTAGGCATAGCCACCAGTGGCACGGTGGGCCTCTTCAATGACAAGTAGGACAATCCGTTTCGGATCTGCATGTCCATTTTTAAGATCGTTAACAAGAGTTTGAGGTGTCATGAAGAAAACCCGCTTGCTCTGCCATTCCGCAGCACGTATTGCTGGCCCTGTACTCCCAGTAAGCATCACAGTTTGTGACCGAGGTATCCCGGCAATACCGAAACATGCGACAACTTGCTGGGAGACCAGTGGTTTTGTTGGAGCAACGAAAACTATCTGGGCGTCTGTAGTCCACCGAAACCAATTCAACATGACGGTAGCGGCAATGAATGTTTTCCCAAGGCCAGTCGGAAGCGCCACGAGTAAATTGTGAAACAGAGCGCGTTGGGTAATGTTAAATTGGTATTCTCTTTTCTTGCCTAAGTTTGTTGGATATACCCAAGATTTTATGGCAGTAGAATCCAGTCTGTGATGTGTTGGAGGTTCGTTGAGGCTTATTAAGGGCCAATTGTGTGACATAGATTGTGACGATGATGACGGTTTGATAGTCTGAGAAGGCCCACCAAATAATGTCATCTGCCGCAAATTTCTCTGCTGAGAACTACCTTGTTGACGGAATGAGGATTGAAAAGGAAAAGGCTGGGACGATGGAACTAAAACGGGAGCCTTTTGGGGCGAATCAAATGATGAATCCAGGGAAGAGTCGAAGGCGTCTTCAGGGATATCTCCAATATCAAAAAAGGCATCCTGAGGCCCAAAATTAGAATTGGATGAGACGGGACTTTTTCGTTCCTTAGGATTAGGCCATGGTTCCATGTCTCCTTTGTTTTCTCTTCGAAAAGATTCCAGAGATGCGGCAATGGCAACTCTTAAATCCCCATCCATATCATTATTGTTTGTCTCCGGAAGATTCCGACTCCTGTCAATGACGGGAGTTGGAGCACGTTTTACAGCAAGGTCCTCTGGGTCAGGCTTCTTCCACCGAGGTCCACGGATTATCGATGGGCTCGATGGAGGTTGGGTCAACTGAGTAACGAAAGTCGGTTCTTGGGCACGGGGGTGTTTTGACTGATATATTTTGTACTTTGGACCGGTTGGCTTTGTATTAATTTCATCCTTGCGCCTGGCAACCGGTGCTCGATGAAGCGATGGCAGAGTGTCTTGGCTTTGACCTGATTCATGGCCGCTCTCGTGCCCCGTTCCGCTGAGGGTACCCCAAGAAGTGCGAGCGTCTCTTTTGTCACTTGTCCGGGAATGGCTCAACCGTCTTCGTTTCGGGGCTCGAGAGCTGTCAGAGCTGGCAGCTGAAAAATCAGCGGAAGTGGCGTCATTAACAACGGGGAGGATGTCATCATCATCGAAGTTGCTGAATTCACTGCCGAAGGAGCTCGACATTGTACTGGGGGTTTAAGTAGAAACACGAGAGTACGGGATGAATAACCAAATACCCTAGGAGCCAGACGGAACCATATCTATTATCGGCTCCGTTTTTGCCGGGCTCCAAATTGATGTCAGCGTCGTTCGGTTGGCCTTCGAGGTGACATTCGAGGTGTGGTTCGAGGTGATATTTCGAGGTTTGGAGCCGCCGCGTCAAGGCAACTGAGTAGTGGCACAACGCGCATCCACGTGATCAAGATGTCTGGAAGCTGGCCCTAATACCCTGGCGGGTCCTCCCGATTTACTCCGTACAGCATGGAAAAAATGAATCATACTAAGGGAATTGGAAGTAGTTAATTACACCCTGCTTAGCAAATGAGCGATGGGAATGAGGCCGAACATCCTCCAGAGCGCTTTCAACCACCAAAGGTCAAAAGTCCATGAGACGACCAACCTCCCAGGGTTGACCCTTGGGAAGTTGGAAGACGAGAAGAGCATGGCACCCTTAAGCCGTAACAAACAGTGTTTTAAAACACCTGTGACGGATCCGGTGGCAAAGTCGATGAAACAACAGAAACTCAAGGCAGAGAGAAGAGGTTTCTGGAATTCGTGGATTTCCCCAGGAGACAGTGACAGAATACAGGTCTGGAGACCTCGAAGCGAGCATTGTTTTGTGTCAGCCTCTTGCTTTCTTGCACTTCCACCAGGCTCGGTGTGCCGAATTGGGTGGTTCCACTGGTTCAAACACAGTGAGCTATCAGGTTTTCCGCCAGACATTGGGTCAAGGTTTGCTGGTCACAAACGCCACCAGAGGCCCATTGGCTCTCCGTCGCAGGAGCTAGCAGGCTTTCAGGGGTTGGGACAGCAAGAACGGCGCCAGTGGAGCTCCCCAGGAACAACTTACCAGCTTGAATCGGAGATCCAGCGCTGAATCCTGGCTGGTCACATGGGGCGTTGCTGGGTTTCTCCCCCCGTCGCCCGACCCGCATCATATAAAACAAGAGCTGGAGTCAAATCGAAAACAGGGGCCCCCGGATTTTTCTTCCTCCTCTCTTCTGCTCTTTTCCCCCAGAACAAAAATCTATACACTCTTTTGCCGTCTTCCAACTCTAAATTGTTCTTTACATTCCCGCGTTCTTTCTATCTATTTTTAATCAATTCTTTACTCTCTTTTAAGAGCTTTTATCTTACTTTAGTGTCGAGCAACCCGCCAGAATGAAGGCTTTCACCATCTTCGCCCTTGCTGGCCTCCTTGCTTGTGTCTCCGCCCTGCCACAAGATTCCCAGCCGCAACAGTCACAGGCTCCACTTCCTCCTACTGTTTTGTGTGCTAATAAATGTATGTGCAATTGTTACAAATGGTGCTTGAGATCGTACTAATTGCTTCCAACTCTAGGTGCCAACGCGGATGTGTGCTGCAAAGCGGAGTGCTTCCATGTCCCCTGTCCCAATAACGCCATGGCCAACGACACCACCGCGTGCACAGCAGAATGCCCCAAAGGCGACGGATCTCCTGGAGCTACGGATATACATGTTCAGTGTGTAGAAAATTGTATCAAACAACACTTCTTCAGTGTCACCTCAGCCATGCCAAACCCTACCGGAACTGCTGGCACCCCAACTGGTTCATCGGGCTCCGGTAAGATGATTTCATTTATATTTTTTAATATTGTGATGGGTCTTGCAGTTTCTGCTGGCTCCCTCCCCAGTAATAATGTTTTGCATCCTGCTTTGGTAGGGGATACTAATGATGTATATAGGTGGTGAGACAACTGGCAATGGTAGCCAGACTGGTGCTAGCCAGACTGGCGCTACCTCTTCTGCATCTCCATCCGCTGGTGCGGCTGCCAATAACGCCCAACTCGGATCCTCTGCTGCTGGTATCATCGGTCTCCTCATGGCTGCTTTGGCGTTGTAAGTGCGTCGAATGCATCCAAAAAGAACATTGCACTACAACCTGGAACAGCCCTCGGGTTGTAAGGAGCCATTAATTACTTGGGAAACAACGGGCGATTTAATGATGTTGGACAGGGCGCGGAATGCTTCCTCTTCAACAAGCGAATGCTATGTTTCACATTCTCATGTTTGTCTATCGATTGACTGTTTGAATAATTAACCATCCTTTTTGTGTTCATGCGGGAAATTAATTGTCATACCATCTTCCCTTTTACTTTATTGGTAGAAATGGGGCTCGCATGATATGTAATAATGTCTTTGGCCTGTTTACCGTGAAATTTGATAACAATTTAACTCGTTACATGCCCTGCCTGCACATATAAAACCAACCATTTTAGATACATTCAAAAATAATGCTATAAGCAAGTACTTGCCAAGTTTGTCTCCACAGAATGATTTTAATTTCATCTTCCACTAGTTAGTTATATTGATGCCATCTCATGTATCTGGCTGCTAGCGCTTCTTTTAGGCAATAGCATGCAATATTTACAGATTAAACAAAAATTACATGCAGTCAAAACTAGCCTATTGCTTAAAAGCTAGCTAGCCTAGAATGCCAAAATTTGCCATCGTCCATCTTCTGAGTATGTTGTACCTCGAATACAGCCGTTTTAGGTAATAAATATACCTACCTAGCTAGAGGACCTTCCAACCCCGTTCCCAAAGCTCCAATTCCTACCTCCTGTAATCATCTCCCACCCACGCGCAGCCACCGTTCCACAAACAAGCAGGTAAAACCAATACAATGGATCCCCTTCCACCCAACGCGGCCATACCCATCATAGGCAAGCATGCAGGGACATTCCCCACCGCCACTGGCGCCACCAGCACCGACATTCTCATCAACCGCATGACCACATATATAACCCAATGCATGCGCAACCATGACCCATCCCATCCCACAACCCGCCGCCACGTCCACCGCGTCGTGCACCTCGCGCATAAGCTCCTGGCCTCCGAGCGCGCAAAGCAGGCCCCAATCCTCGACCTCCTCACTCACCACAACCCCATACAATGACGCCGTCATAACCCTGGCGGTCCTGTTCCAATGACATCGGGGATAGGAAGTATTCTCATTTCCCCCCCTCCCCCCGGCCTACCAGCAGCACTCCTACCAGCACCAACGTCGTTTACGACGCATTCCTCTCCAACGGCGCAGATCCCTCCCCGGCCGCCAGAGTCCAAAAGGTAGTTTCGAAACGTCTCCTTCTCCACGGAAATGAAGGATCCGAATGTAATCTGCCGCCCCATTTTTTGAGGAAGGGTATCCAGAGCTAGCTATCGTGCAGGAATGCAGAGAGGTTGGTAAGGGGCGGGGCCAGGGGAGCTGGGAGTTGGACGAGGCGATTAAGCATTTTGGAGCGAAATTGCAGAGGTTGGAGGGGATGATGAAGACGGAATCTGGGAGGGCGATAGCTAGGGTGATGACGGTGAGGTTGAGGAAGTTTAGGAATTGGTGGGTTGAGGAGAACAGAGGAAGGGATGGGGATGTTCGATGAATGCAGATTATTTTTGATGCTTTTCATTTCAAAATTTGCGCGTGAAGTCAAAAAAATCAACGGCCTTCTGTCGTTTCTCAAAGTATGTAAGTACCAATTTACTCCGAAAAATCAATCCTTGTTCTCCCTTGCATTAGGATTTACATATGAATTCATGAGGTATGCTGTTTGATGATAGTACTATACTAGTACTGATCTTGGATATATCTCAAATAGGCGAGACCAAACATCCCCAGATGAATATGCAGCATGTTCTTGAAAACAAACAAGGCAACCAATGTAAGTATATATAATTATATATGTGCGAAGAAACATTCATATAGAGACATCCAGCATATAATTTCCCTGCTCCCATATCACCCTGCAAAATTCCTGCCTGCATGTATCCGAAAACGGGGGGAATTAATCACCTATCTCCTTATCGGAGACGAGGGTGGTCAAGAATTTGACAAAGCAAAATCGACGTGCTGAGGGGGAATGAGGCTAGCAATCAAGCGATGTTCGGCTGGGATTATATCTGTCTGATGGTGGAAAAAGTGAAGGTCAAAACAGTAACGCCTTCAAGTAAAGGACGTGGGGAAGACTCATAGATATATAGGTTCACTTTGCGCAAGTAATCTCTCAAAATAAGGAGAGGGGGGTGGGAAGAACGAAAGAACACATAAAATCACTGTAGACAGGTTCCTGGTAGTGAATATAATATGCGTTACGCAGCTTTAAGGCAGAGGAAGGTAGAAGAAAAGAAAGAGAGGGGGCCGAAAATCTACATGCGTCGCATCCAAAAGATAATTTTAAAATAGGATGGGTTAACTCCACAGGGCCATGTTTGTAAACTGGGGGTATGTCCTCTCAAGAACGCCGATGCCAATTGAATGAAAATACGAATGGAGGACCTTTAAACACCAGGATCAAATCTATCCTCCTACATGCAAAAGAGTTGAGGGACAAGGCGTAAAAAAAAGAGAAATGCATGGTGTAAAGATAATGGACACCGGGTCCTGATATCGTAATGAATTGACAGCCTGAAGAATGAGGGAGTCGAAAGAAAAATATATAGTTAATTAAATGAGGAAATAAGGAAGAGTGCGGTAGAGAACAAATACAGCCAAACAAAGGAGATGATTTACACCTAAAGGAGTATTTGTATCACACTCGATCTCGTGCGAAATCTAAAACATCACAGTCATCCTCGAAGAAGCCATCCTCATCAGCTGTGGCAGCACAACCGACGGTAGAGGATGAAGCTGTCGCCCGCTTCTTCCTTCGAGCTGTAATCACTACATGCTCAACATTATCTCCAGCGTTTCCAAGACTGATCAAATTCTCTATCTCACCAGGACCAGCGTTGCGTCCGATATCGATATTATCTTTGCCATCTTCATCGCTATGGGTGGCCGGGCGTAAATTGAGTTTTATCGAAGGGATATCGTCCCCAAAAACCCATGGTTGTTGTGTCGGCATGACAACCTTCTCCTCATAGCTGGTAGGATAAACCATGAGGTTTACTCTGCGGTCGGTATGGAATGGCTGATACGGTGCATTGGCTTCGATTTCAGCCTGGGAAAGTGGCTGTGATTTAAGCTTGCCACTCGAGCGTCGTACGAGTGTAGGTGAGGACAAATACCAGAACCCGGAAACTTGAGTTTCGATCGGCATGGGCAATGCCTGCTCGGGACCGCTGAGCAACTGAGCATTAGCTGGTAATCGGATATCCGCTAATTTGCTTCCAATAACGGAGTGACTTTGTTTGTTCTTTCCAGCTGAAGAACTCCGTCGGACTCTGTATGCTGTAAACTTGCCGCCGTCAATGACACCTAAGAAGGGTTCGTCTTCTGTACCAAGCCAAGTGACTCGAGAACGAGCAGTGTCTCTGGAAAAGGCAGAGAGATGCAGGCGGTTTTCGCCCACACGTCGAAGTGTGTTCATAGTACCGGTTGCCGCACCCATTGACTTACTCAAACCAGCAGCGACAGCCTTACCACCACCACGAACTCCCGTTGCAGCCGAAATGCCGAATGCCCCTGCACCACCTTGGAAAGCTGCTCCGACACTCGGCGCACGACCTCGTACAGCTGCAAGAATAGGCTGGGTTGTGCCACCAACAAGTTTTATGGCGGCAGAGAACGGGTTACCTGGAGGAGCCTCTTCATGGTCTTCAATAGCTGAAGTATCCTTTTGGTTCATCTTAGAGGGCGCAACTCGGCGGAGAGGTGGCCATTGGAATGCAGCACGTGGAAGGTCATAGACGTGAACAGTGCCTTTCTTAGTGATAATCGCTAAGCGCTCCCCCGTGGGAGCAGTCCATACAATATCAACAATACTTGACGTCGTCAGTCGGGCATATCTCGCGACTTGTCGCACATGAAGAGCCGGAGGATTGGAAGCCACTGCGTTTGAAGTTGGATCATCCGATATAAATGCCCTAGATCTGCAGTGCTTTACCTGCATGAGATCCCAAATATGCTGTATGTCCCCCTTTTTACTGGCAGTTAGCAGCATGAGACCGTTAGGTGCGAAGGAAAGAAAGCTGCATCCATTAGGTGGTTGGAATGTGGCAATGGGGGTAGGAAATCCCGATTTAATATCATGGGCTTCTTCACATTTCTTCAAATCAATGATGGACACAAGATCGGGTTCGCAAACCAAGCCTGATTGAGTATCAGGCGCATGCGTTGGCGGAAGAATATTGTGTCCGGTTTGCGCGTCAAATTGGTGAGAGCGACGAGAAGGAGTCGCATGCGTTAACTGAGCGTCTTTATTCCAGTAGCTATTCCAGGTTTGGACACTTTGATCTCCGATCCATCGAGCACCTTTGAAAATTTCTTGTGTGACTCCTCTTGCAACCTTATTGAGGAGGCTCTCTCCTTCCCCAGAGTCAACCCCACACGAGATTGAAGGACGAGAAGGAGGGGTATGACTATCTAGTCCATAAGTTTTCTTCTGGATTAGATGCGAGGGAATGGTTCCATGGAGGGAAACTCGGCGTGAGGCAGACGGTGGAACAACAGCTAGCCATCGACCACTAAGAGATAAAATTGGAGTGTCTAAATTGGTTGAAGGCCGGCTAGTATCAGATTGGAAATCGTCCAGGTCATTTGTCGAGTTCGACGAGCTAGAATATCTGCGGACATCTTTCCACTGCATACTAGTCCAAGTTTTTCCAAGGCACTGAAAAAAACCGCGTGACGACTGGGAGATAATACTATAAATGAAAACCTCGCCACTCGTGCCAGAAGCGATAACAGCAAAATTTCCACTTGCAAATATTTTCAGGTTTCCAACGGGTGACGAAGCGGAGATCGGCAAGCCAGGGAAGGGATCGTAGCAGGGCACAGGTTTTGTTGAATAGAGTGTTGTTATGTGCTCCTGTGTTTTGAGGGAGTAGACTTGAACTCGAGTCTGCACTTGTAGGGTATCATCACGCCTTGACCGTGGGTTCGGTACTGCTGGTACTATTTCGACCTGATCCGAATCCGCGGAAGACGAGGTGCCGCCATCGTCGACTGTCTGAGCGGGCCCGTGTATAGATATCGCAATGAGTGGCCGATATGTTGCGAAAGGATCAACCCTAGACGCCCATGTCAGAATTTTGGCGTCTAGTACTCTTCCATTTAGTCCATCGAGCTTCCCGACTACTCTGGCTTTATCGCCTTCAACATTAAGCACGTCCAAATACCCATCACTCCCAATCAACATGACATTGCCACCAAATTTATTACTTGATTTTGAATGTGGATTCGAAATCGCATCAAAGCAACAGAAAGTATAGCCACCTTCCCCTGCGGGTCGCATACTGGGACTTGGGAAATGCGGTATGTCGATGTCGGGCGCGGAATAAAAATGTGGTTGTGGTAGATGAGGCAATGGAATTTGGTGCATGTGATGACTACTGGACGAACGTTGTCTATCCACAGATTGATACCTTGCCGGCGTAGAATTCGGGTGGCCATTTCCATAGCTCAAGGGCCGAGGCTTCCCCATCGGTTGTGAGGCTGGTGAAGGGCTATGGCTGAAACCCCCTTTTTCCCCAAGTGAGGCAAAATTTGGTGGCGATGCGCTTATGCTCAGCCCATCTATCAGATCATTGGGTGGGCTTTTTCCAAACGGAATGGACTTAGCCCAGGAATCAGTTCGATGGACGGTATCACTATTATCATGGCCACTCAACGAGTTTAAAGTATCCAAGATTGGAGAATTGACGTGGGTTAGATGTTGCTGCACGGCAACATTCTGAGAATCGAGGGTGATATCTTCCGGCTCCAAGGCTGGGGAGAACGCGCTTCTATAGAAGTAGAGTATATGGCCGTTAGATACATAAATTCTATGCTGACTCGTACTAAGTTACGAGAATTGCAGAGGGAATGGAAAGAGCTGGGGCTAACGACAACCACAAAGCAGCGGAGGAGTTGGTCACGTACTGGCTATCCGGATGCGCCTGCGTTTCAGTTTTGGCGGCCCCATCCTCTCGCTCCGCAACATTTCTTCTCTTTTTCTTAGATTGACGGCTAAGGCCTGATTGAGTTGGAGCTGTGAGCTGCTGTGACAACGGTGACTTGGCCGCCGGGGACCGACTTTGCTGGCGTGAGGGGTTAGACGCTGGGGGCATCCAAAAAATGATAGGAGGTGGCCACTGAAGGGCCGTGAAATGCGCAGGAAATCCCGGAGAAATACGTAGAAGTCGATGCGAAGAAGTGAATCACTCCTTCTGTGGTCCTCGTATTTTTAAGGAGGCTTGGTAGGCAGGCGATCCAGGATAGCGATCGACGGTCTGTGAATTTGAGAAGACGAATGAATGATAGGAACAGTCAAGGATGGTATGGGGACGGATATGATGAATAAGTAGCAGGTTTATATTCCAGATATGCCAGATACCGCCGTAAATAAACACAAGATAGCTATAGAACAAGAAGCCGTGAGGCAGTAAGGTGTACACAGACAGGTGAGAGGAGGATCAAGAGGTGGAAGGATATGGGAGGAACAGAGCTTCCAGAGCAAGCTGCTTGTTTCTATAAGGAAATGTTCACAGGTGACAAGTAGGTTCAGTAGACACGAACAAGCTGCTGGCAGATGCAGCGGGATAGTTCCATAAATTATTATCAAAGTAGCTGGTTCGATAGAAAGCGAGTTGTAAGCGTGGTTGTAGGTCTGTTGATAGGAGAGTCAGGATGGAGCGACAAGAGGGGCAACGATGACACATCCAGCGAGGTGAGAGGATGGCACCTGTGATTGGCTGTGGATGACGGCGCGTCATGGAAAATAATAGTTAGGTAAGCAACCTGGCCGACTACAAACAGTGCAAACAAGGCAAATAATGAAGTGCCAAGACTGGCAAAGAGTTGAAGTCATGTGCTCTGCGTCACCTGCTGATTGTTAGCTGCTGGACACAGTACAGAATACATTTACCAGACTTGCTTGCACAAGACATACCAGGCGATCCGATGCACTTAGGTTGTGTAGGGCCAATGTCTGGTTATGGTGCTTGTGGTATTTCTTATTCTTCAAATCCTGGCTTTCGTGGCAGATCGTGAGAACAGCATCCCTGAGGTAACACCTAGGAGTGTTCGCTGAAAAAAAAAACCATCACGCCGGTTTCGACTTCGACCATGTATTTTGTACGTATCCTATTTGTTATCTTTTGGAAAAGTAGTTGTTTGAATCCTGTTTTTCTGGGGTATTCAAACTGAGGATTATTCGTCCTCTACTACGTACACGATCCTTGTTTTCTTTTGAATTTAGAATAATCAGGAATGTTTCTTCGAAAACACCAGCTCCAAAAAACATTTTGACGTTTGAATGACCCGTAACCTCAATCATGTGACTAGGATAGATCCATCCTTCTTGATCATCTGTATGGTACATCGGGTCTATTAACTGCATGACATGATAAAGCGAGGGGTGTGCTGCCTGTCTCATTGGAATAAGTGGCCGCAAGTCTAAATAACTGATACATATCATCTCTTTAAAAAATTATCATTCCATTACGGTTTGGAAAACGGCTGACTGGATGACATCTTCGCCCTTGATCTTTGGTTGTGTTTAATGTTCTGTACCAAGCCCTGAAGCTATTTGAGACATTGCGGATATGTTATTTCTGATCCGTCAGTGTCTTGTCACAGAAAAGAGCCGTATGAACACCTTCAATATTTCGAGACGGATAAATCCGACTATGAATGTGTGAAAGCATGAGCAATGATGAATATCACACACCAATTATCGAAACCTCTTTGTAGGACGATTATGCTCGAATAAAGTCGCATTGTTAACGTATATAACGGTACTAGAACACGGCTTACTCAAGCGCTGCGGGGGATATTTGGCCTGACTGCATGCTCCACCTCCCCCTGTTCGCTTGTCTATTCTCAAACCCTGGCCATAGGTGGAATAAAAGAGCATATCACAGATAATAGAAATAGGGTCCAGTCGTCAAGCTTTCTTCTTCGATGCTGCCTTCGCTTTGGCAGCCTTTTTCCGATTACTTCGAATCATAACAACACCTAGGAATGAACCCACGACCGCAGATCCGAGTAGCGTCAGGATAACGGGAATACGGATTGCCCAGACACGGGGTGGGAAGAGGTCATGGAGTGGATGGCCGTCATCGACAAAGGGCTATACTTGACAATCGAGAAAGTTGGTCAGAAGACATTTTCATTGCGCTGCGCGACCTCAATCCCCCCACCCCCCCCCCCCCTTTTTTTTTTTTTTTCTGCGTTTGCGGCTCGAGAAAAGCGGTAAAATTATTCATCATACCATGAGTAGAGTCCATGCCGTGTAGTAAAGGTAAACAGCAGTTGCCACTAAAAGCATGGCCAATCCAATAAGTCGTCCAAACTGTTTGTAAATGAACAATTAGCAAATTTTTGATTGTATACAGAGCAAGGAATGAAAAATCACCATCACTGCGAAGAGTAGAGGTAGCTCAGGTCCGGGGATTGAGTGAGGTATCAGGTTAATCCCTAAATAGGGTTGAAAAAGAAAGGGCTATCAAGAAAACCAACGTTGCTAATTGCTGAATAGTAATCAGGGTTGAGAAAGGTCAAATTCTCACCGGCTTCCTCCTGACTGGGTCGCGGTCGGCAAAATAACATTGGAATCATTGTATATCACGTGATGGATTCAGGCGCTAAAGCCATGATGCCGTTTTTTTTCTGCCATTTTGAACAAGCATTCATCCCCAGCAAACACTTCCAGCCACGCAAGTGATTACAATATCTTAATATGACTTGGAAGTAACGACAAACCGCATCACGTCCTGCTCGAAATGGAAGATCCGGTGATGCTACAGTCAGCAGTTCGTCTGCCTACTCCCCCACCGGGCGCGTCCTACTCTCCCCAGCCTTCTGGGACTCGAAAACGGTCACCACCATCCCGATCCCCTTCACCTGACCGGCGTCGTTCTCCTCCAAACGGGACGTCTCGTGGAGGGCCTGACTTTCCTCATGGCGAGTCAAACAGTCATATGGAGAGAGAACGTCAGCTCACCGAACGGCTTCGAATACGAGAAGCTCCTGCGAAGCCCTTGACCGAAGAAGAGAAGCAAGCTGCTGCGAAGGCGGAATATGAAAAACTGCTGAATATGCGCTCTGGTGGAACTTACATTCCTCCAGCGAAACTTAGAGCACTTCAAGCTCAGATCACTGATAAGACGAGCAAGGAGTATCAGCGGATGTCATGGGAGGCCCTGAAGAAATCCCTTAACGGTCTGATCAACAAAGTCAACGTTTCGAACATCAAATTTATCGTTCTGAGCTTTTTGGAGAGAATCTCGTTCGCGGCAGAGGTCTCTTTTGCCGAAGTATTATGAAAGCTCAGGCTGCTAGTTTGCCGTTTACTCCAATATATGCCGCCATGGCCGCGATTGTCAACACAAAACTTCCGCAGGTGGGAGAGCTTTTGCTAAATCGGCTCATAGTCCAGTTCCGCAAGGCCTTCAAGCGAAATGACAAAGCCGTTTGCATCTCGTCGACCACCTTTATTGCCCACTTGTGTAATCAACAGGTGGCACATGAAATGGTAGCTGCTCAAATCCTGCTGCTTTTGCTACACAAACCTACGGATGATAGTGTGGAGATTGCTGTTGGCCTTACTAGGGAGGTCGGACAATACTTGGAGGAAATGGGAGGGCCAATCGCGCTTGCTGTGTTTGACCAGTTCAGAAACATACTTCACGAGGCAGATATTGATAAGCGTGTTCAATATATGATCGAAGTTCTATTCCAGGTCCGAAAGGATCATTACAAAGATAACCCTGCTATCAAGGAAGAGCTTGATCTCGTCGAGGAGGAAGACCAGATCACGCATCGCATTAGTCTTGATGATGAAATCGATGTCCAAGATGGTCTGAATATATTTAAGTATGATCCTCAGTGGGAGGAACATGAAAATGCATATAAGAAGTTAAAAGCTGAGATTCTGGGCGAAGGGAGTGATGACGAAGACGGGGACGAGGGTGAATCGGATGAAAGCTCCGATGAGGATGAGGAAGCCGAGAAAGACCAGCAAATGGACATTAAGGATCAGAGCAATACCGATCTTGTTAACCTCAGGAGGACGATCTATTTAACTATTATGTCGAGTATTGATTTTGAAGAATGCTGCCACAAACTCATGAAGATCACTTTGCCACCGGGACAGGAGTCGGAGTTGCCGTCCATGATCATCGAATGCTGCTCTCAGGAGCGGACTTATTCCAAGTTCTATGGCTTGATCGGGGAGCGTTTTGCGAAACTCAACCGTCTTTGGGCTGATCTGTTCGAAGAGGCCTTCATCAAATATTACGATACTATCCACCGCTACGAAACAAACCGTCTTCGGAACATTGCGAAATTCTTTGGACATATGCTCAGCTCGGACGCGATTGGTTGGCATGCGTTGTCCATTATTCATCTCAACGAAGAAGAGACAACATCTAGTAGCCGTATCTTTGTTAAAATACTATTCCAGGAACTGGCCGAAGTTCTTGGAATGGCGAAACTGCAGGAAATTTTCAATGATGATATACTCCAACCTAGTTTTGAGGGTTTGTTCCCGACTGATAATCCAAGAAACACGCGTTTCTCGATCAATTACTTTACTAGTATTGGTATGGGTGTTCTCACAGAAGGGATGCGCGAGCATTTGAAGAATCTACCTAAACCTACTTTTCCCGCCTTACCTGCACGAGCAGCAGAATCAGACTCAGAATCAGTCAGCTCATATTCAAGCTACTCGTCATACACTGGTTCTTCCAGGTCGCGCTCGTATTCTCGCTCTCGCTCATCCTCTCGTGGCCGAAGACGCTCCATCTCGTTCTCCCGCTCTCCCTCATCTCGAGGGGGAAGCCTTAGCAGAAGCAGTAGCAGAAGCTATAGCTCTACGCCATCCCGCTCACCGACACCTCCACCTAGGCGCCGGGGTAGACAACCACCATACTCTCGGTCGCTATCTCCTGCGAGCCACAGATCTCGATCTGTCTCATATTCTCCTGTACGTCGTCGATCTCCTCTACGCAAGCGGTCAGATTCGCGGGGTCAGAAAGCGATCGCTAGCGGAAGAGGTAGCGGACGCTTTCCATCCCGCTCAATCAGCCCTCCCCGTCGCGGACGTGCCAAGGACACTCGCCACAGGTCGACAAGCTACTCACTCTCCCGATCCCCTCCACCCCGCTCAAGCAGGGGAAGGCGGCGAAGTTCTCTGTCTTTGTCAAGCTCACGATCCCCCCAACCTCGCAAACCGAATAGGGCCAGGCGACGATCCCCTTCTAGATCTGTAACCCCGCCTCGCTCCCGAGCAATCAGAGGCCGGAGCAAGGACAGACGCCCATCCAGGTCCCCGTCGCGTTCTGCTTCCCCGCCCCCGCGCACTAGGCGCAGATATAGCCGGTCTCCTACATCCCTTTCTCGTTCCCGGATCTCCTCAGCGCTCGTTGACTCCACCACGGCGTGGTGCATCCACAACGTGATAGCCGCTGGGGCCGTGGATGGTGG
>NW_001813979.1:2521670-2523073 GCF_000149585.1 Histoplasma mississippiense
GGCTATTTCTTCCTTTGAATCACCTGAACTCGTGATGTCCTTTCATTATTTACACACTTATGATCCTGTGTTTCCTTGAAATTGGCTGGGGCACGCATTCTATCTCAAGACATATTTCCTAGAACATGATACCTGCTCAAACTCTTCCAGCCTGGTTACTTTCTCCAGCACAGCTATTTCTAAACCAATGTTACCACCATGTATTGCTCAGCATGTCAGCCCTTTTCTCTTGACGCCCTCCTTTTCTTTACTCTTTTTTTTTTTTTTTTTTTTTTTTTTTTTTTTCCACGAGAAAGAGAATACCATGTTTCACTGGGGCTATCGTCATTCGTATCTCTATTTTAGAGCCTAGAATATAAATTAAAGATGTTCGTTAATCGAGGAGGTCTTATCCTTAATTCTCATAAATAATTTTTTAACGAGTTATTATTATTATTATTATTATTATTATTATTATTATTTTTTTTTTTTTTTTTAAAGATTTACGCTTTGTAGTACAGATGTAATTGTGGAGTACGGAGTAATTGTGGAGTAATTGTGGCCCAGGGCACGCCTTCTCTTTTTTGTTTTAATGCTAGACAAAGAAAGCGAATTGGAATACAACCTGGGAAATTTATTTGTTGTGGAACTTGAATATCAGTCTGGAGAATAAAAAGGAGAGATGTCGCTAACAAAGCTATTGGGTGTGTTCGTTGTGGACCCAATTTCGGATGTTGGAAATCAACACAATGCTGGTAACTGAGGAAAAAGCGAGACTAGTCTTATTTTATAATAATTTGTTTCTAACTTGAGCAGAATGGGAAGTGTAAATAAAAAGAGTTACGAAGATAATTCGATGGTGAAATAGTGGAAATGTAGCTGCCATTTTTTTTAATATGAATATCAATGCAAGAGAAAAGGGTGTTATTTCTGAGGTGTGAGTATTTAGAATAGTATTTCTCTCTGGTTCTGGCTAAGGCAAATTCATGGTTTGCGCAAGTTATAATATAACTTGGAGGGGGAGGGATATCAGAGGATATGAAAAAAATAATAAAAATAATAGAATTGTGGAAAAGGAGACGGTGGGGTGATAGATGGATCATAAAATGAAGATGAGGATTGGAGAGGCAAGGAAAAAAGGGGCAGGAGAAAGGTAAAACACCGCCAACATTCCATCCTAGAAAAAGGAAAAAGTGAAGAAAAGGAATTAGCGTACGGGACTAGTATCGAAGAGAAACCTCGTCTTTACAGGCTTGAAATGATTAATAAAGAGGATCATTCAAGTAGATCTGATTCTGGGCCCCATCACATTCATAATGTAGAAGAGATTTTGCATCTCCTTCATCAATTGGCCTTGCTTCCCTTCTCCATTCCAGCCGGTGTACCCGCACCTGCTCTGATCGAATCACTCAAAACTCGTTTTC
>NW_001813979.1:2523431-2529839 GCF_000149585.1 Histoplasma mississippiense
TTGATATTCAATCAGGGGGATGAGGGGGAAGAAATATGGTAAAAAAAAAGCGCAAGACATACATTCACAGCCAACTTTCTCGCCGTTAGATCTCCCAGCTTTCAGCCCGACCCTTGACCCATTGACTACCAACGGCTCGGTTCTTTTTGGGGAATCAGCCTCACTAGATCCTGGAGAGAGGCTAATCGATCCTGTGGGCGACTTCCGATCTGTTGACAAAGGTGCCGTCACCGCTGTCACGTCATTCGCGTTTCCATTTCCAATCCCTGTTCCGGCTTCCACTCTACTTCCACTCTCATTGGTGTTTTTGTTTCTAGCAAGTCGATAAGGCGTGAATACCGCCCCATTTCCACTACCACTGCTGCCTCCTCCATTGTCTCGGTCAATTCGTACTCGAATTCTGGAACCTTTGAAATATGCATTGTCAAATAGCGTGACAGCTCTTCGAGCCTCTTCCTTGGTTCGAAATGTAGCAGTTGCATAAGCCCTCGGGTGGCGACCTCCCCCTTTACGATCTTCGCGAATATCGCATCGCTCCACAGTACCAGCCGTCCGGAGATAGTCCTTCAAATTCTGCCAGGTTGTATCGATGGCAAGGTTCTGTATGCAAATGCTGCATGAAAAATTCACAACTGAATCCTGGCGAAAATTGTAAAAGCTGTTACTGTTGCTAGTTTGTCGAGGCATGTTAACACTATTCAGTTCATAATGGGGCTGTGGGAAGCACATTGCCGTGGAGTATCTGTGGATTGCAACAGCTGAGGGTTCGAATTGCTGGCTCAGAATTGTCGTTGGCATCGGGAAATGAACATCGCTGGGATAAATCAATGGAAATTGGTAACCTAGGGAGTCTGTCGTAAGGGGAACGAGCTGATGCTGATGCTGGCAAGGAGGGTTTAAGTGGTTGACGAAATGGGCAAATTCTGATGATGTTGCGTAAGACGGAGGGGGGGAGAAGTTCCCTGTGCCTGTTTGTGAGCCCATACGCATTTGAAACATAGAGGGGACAAAGGCAGTTGAGTTTCTAAGGTCATACTTACTCAGGGGGCATAGTTCTCGTCGGGGAGGAGATAAGTGGTGGGCAACTTGGAGGACTCGAATATCCACCAGCAGCATATGGCATTCGGCTTGGAGGTTGACTCTTGGTCGGTCCAGCAATGGGTTTGGTCGGCGCACTTGCGAGCGATAGTGTTACCGTCAAGCTATTACCATTCCACCCGTTCGTTGACAGCCTGTCTATCGCGTTGGTTAGAAAATACGGTTTGACGGGATATTGCCGCTAAATACTTACTATAAGTGCGCCACGCTTCATCTTCATTTTTCACTATGATTTGGCCAAGTCCAGTTGGATGCCCGTGACAATCATCGTAAACTACAGCCTGCCGTATGTGCAGAGCAGTCTGGCGGACAAGATCTTTCAGTTCCTGCCATCGACATTGAGGCGGGATCTGCACAGAAATGGGGATCCATAGTCAACGCTTCATCCTCAACAATCAAATGAACAATGGCATTGACACTGAGGAACAGAGAACAGATAAACTTACACCTTGAATAAATACGACATATTCTTCATCTGTTGACCGAGAATTCCTCCGGCCATCTCGTTGTCTTGGTGACATTGGCATGATTTTCCGTGGAAGTTAAGGGAAATCCAGACCTGTTTGCACAGCAATATTAATTTCTTTTTTTCCCCAATACAGCAAAGGAAGGATATATTTAGATCAGGAGCAAAGGAGGCAGGTCCCTGGGTGTTTGGTTTAGGGCATACCTTCTGTGGGAATATAAAGCTCCAGACGATCGCAAAAAATGTACAAAATTTGCCCCGAAAATCAGAATATTTTGACCCACCATATATATTTATTCCAGTTCCCGACGCTGGCGCCCTTCGACCCGCGAGTCCAAAGGGTAGAACAGGGCGGGGAGAGAGGAAGATGCGCTCATGAACAGGAAGAGAAAGTCGAAACTTAGCGGCACAAGATGTAAATCCCAGATAGAGAGTATAGACCTAAGGGAAGAACAATGCAACAAATAAAATATAATGCACCGATGGGAGATATATTAGGGCCAAGGATGATTGTTTCGGAATATCAGTGAGTACGAGCAGGTCATAAAATGTTTGTCAAAACGTCAGGAAATGGCTGCAGAAAGATGGAGCTACCCCACGAAATGTATATAAAAAGGCTCAAAAGATCGGTATTATGGAGAGGAAGATCTTTTCCAGGGAGGGACCTGTCCTCGGTGTTATCGCGGATCGCAGGCCGGCGTCCCTTCAAGATCAGGATAATTCAAATACCCACTGGAAAATGAGAGTATTGAGTGGGAATGGCGGGACTGATTGGCAGCAGCCACAGTGCGTCTATCGTCGAATTACAGCCAGCTGAATATTATTCGAAAAATAAGGCAACCATCACCAACTTTGAACCCTCTTTCGTACATCGAGGAGTCAGTTCATTAGATAGCTATTCCGGAGAAAATATCTATGATCATCATTCCAAGGTGGCGCCCAACAGCGGTGTCTAGGCATGAATAGGGTCTAGGAGTGAGCTGAGGTATGAAATAATAATAAGTAACAGACTAGGAGATGGGCAAATATCAGTATCACATCTTACTGTATTGGATGCACAAACACTTATCATTCGGGGAATCCGTTTTTGCAGCCACATTAGCAATTCCGCACAATTCCATTACGTGCGGAGGCATTTTGCAGCGTTACCAATTCCCGATGCCTGACAGGAACGGAAGTTAGGACGAATGAGGAGGAGTCACACCACTGGCAAGTATGTGGCCTGTCATTGGTTATGCAGTAGCCAAAACTGGAAGAAGTTCATCCTGAACACCCAACTACAAAAATAAGACAAGACTGAAAAAGCAAGAAAGAAAAAAGAAAAGAAAAAGAAATCACGCCTGTCCACAAGTTTCTCGTAGGCGCTAAAGGAGAGATCTGGACGACCATTTTGACAAACATTCAAAGCTAGTTCTCTCACGATGGAGGAGAAGCTGTCAGTCTATTTTGAGCCTTGGGCATCGTGTAGATGATGAATATGAATCATCAGACAGTGACTTAACAGAGCTTGAATCTATTGATACTCCTTCGGAATTCGAGGTCACCGATACTGATACCGATACCCCGCGAGCTTGTTCACGATCAAACCGCCGTGGCCCACAGCACCTGCCTACAATGCCTTATAACCGGCAGAAAAGACGGTCAAAATTATCTCGCGTTGTCAGAACATTACAGCGAAACAGTTGGGGAATGGAGGCCTTTATAGAGGCTTGGATTCAGAGTCCCGATATCTTGACTCATCGACGATACAGTACTCCTACGAAGCGGCGAAATGCACTATATTCAGCACTTTCCAAAGCAGGGGTATTCAATGATAAAACAGGTATCCATTTCCTTAGATCTGGGTCGTACTGCTGCTCTAGGCGGATGCTGTTCTGGAACCCTGAAAGTGGCTGAAAAATTAATGGGATGAAATAGATCTTAGATCATAAACCGATGATCTAGTGATTTTTATTTTGTTTTGTTTTGTTTTGTTTTTGTTTTTGGGTGGGACGATCTTCTGCGAAGCCCTTGGTTAGCCAAGGTTCATCTGTTGGCACTGCTGTGCGCCATCCGAACGCAGTGCATATGAGCTGTCTAATACACGTACGGTCGGTGCCGCAAACATATCCATGGGTGACCTTACTTCTGCTCCCTCCGCCCTTTTTGGAAGTGCTTAAAATGGGTTGTGGGAAGCACAACGTTGATTTCTGGGGCAAAATTGCCTATCCACAATGGAAAGCCCTAAGGGGGAGGACACTAATCCAGGGGAAAACATGGAAGAGCAATTCGAAAAGAGTGAAAAAAAGAAAAAGAAAAACAATATGTCTCGAAGTTATCTGAGAAACTGACACTGGTGATTCGTAGAAATCATTACCCGGAAATCGGGCTTCCCCAGCGCGGCTGCTGCAGAAACTAGGATTAACGAATAGAGCGAATCAACGTCTTAACCAGCAGGCCTGGGCAATGGCTCAAGGGATATGTCCATCATGATGCAGAAATGTCTTCCGAGGCTGGATAATCAACGCAACTCCAGGTGCATATGCAAGTAGCATTGCCGGACGGGGTCATCGGCATGCGAGACTTTAATGTCAGGGCGTGAATGAACATGAGCACTGATGATTATTATCTCCCACCTTGATATGTCAAGTTGTCAGCATATTGTTAGCGCGTGTACGGAGTATTAAGGCTAGCAGCATGGGCCTCCTAGCACCTCGCCTCTAAGATAATCGGAAATTTGGGAAGAAAACAAAGACTGACAGCTGTGATTGCAGAGTGCTCTTGTCCATCTTGTTGCCAGTTAGTTGCCCTCACTAGGTCTCTCGCGGCGTGTGGCAATGAAGCGGTTCTGCAGCAGCTTTGCGCCGCAAGGAGCTGAGTACATCACTGAAGAATCGTGGACAGCCCATGTAGGTACTCCGTAGTCAGATGTATGCTCCATCTTGCCACTGTGCAGGCCCGATGTGGCTGGCTGTTTTGGTGGGGGAACTGTGAGGTACGAAAAGTGACGAGTCATTTTTGGACCAGGCGGCGCTCAAGTTCGCAGGTTCCTTGGCTATTGTTTTTCAGATGTAGGTCATTCTTGTCCCAATACCCAAGCGGTTGGAAATAACCCCCAGTGTGCAAAAGTCTCGATTTCCTCTCCAATTGCAATATCTCGAAGGGACTGAAGATCATTCATTTCATCTCGTCTATCTGGTAATCGTGCCGCGTTCCACTTTATTTTTCTCCCTGATTTCCTCCTCCTCAGGCAATAATTTGCGGTTTGTATGTACAATAAAATGCTAATTTTTATATTTTCCACAGGCCAAATCCTAGTATTTTTTTATCTCTCCTCATAATGGATATACATGTACGGAGTACATACTATTTCTTTCGACACCCAGCAACAGACTTTCCTATCTGTGCTGGGCTCCCCAATAACGGACTGGAAAAAGCTACCACCAATGCTCAGACGGAAAGATGATGCGATACAATAGCTATCCTAGCTGGCAATCCATGGGTCTATCCCAGACCAATTGCCTTAACCCCGCTTGGTCCTGAGCCTTCCCCACTGAGCGTTCCGCTATTTGATGTATGATGGGCCCGCTCCTCACCATAGCCTGAGCGTTGACAAACTGCTATCATTGGACTTGGGAGGAACCTCCGCTTGAACTGAAACGACGCCAAATGTAGATCTCCGGATCCTCATTGCTGGGCTCGGAGCTCGGGGTGTCCACCGGCCTTTGAATTCTACATAGTGAGGAATAAGGCGCGCTTCCAAATCTGTTCTATGAGGAGTGCAAGTGGAACCCTCAGTACTGGCGATATTAACTCTATATCTCCATATCTCATGGACAATAATGCTCGTCGTCGCTGGTTCTTACATGTTTCTTTTTTTCTACCGCGCCCAATATCAGATGGAGGTCATTCGAGGAAATCGGAATATGTTGGTCAATTCTATTTCATACCCTCTGCTAGCTAGATAATAGAAGAAATGTCATGGAATAGACGCTTATGCCTGCATACTGTCAGTTAAATCCCTATCTATATACCGCAGGCGCTCTTGATATCCTCTAAGCGGCTTGCTATGCTCTAAAAACTCGAAAATGCACTCATCACATGCCACCCACAATTATTTATGAGACCGTCTACTCTGAACAAAGAAATAATATCATTCGTTCTACGAGAATAGAAATGGGCTTAGAGGGTCATAATATTCCCACTTCTAACTACTCACATATCTTAGCAAGAGCTTCCGTCGCGCAAGTTACCAACTATGCTAGAGAGCAGGGAACACACATCGCTTAATCTCGCTCTTCTCTTAAGAATTCATCACCGCTTTACCTTCTCCCACAACTAACTATTTAGCCGCACCTCCTTCCCCTTCCCGCCCCCAAACAAATACCCCCACACACCCCAGCAGCGGAGAAGAAGGTTGTAACAAGTGCGACTCGATTCTCATTATACAGCAGTACTGCTGATGAGTGAACCGTCCACTCACAAACCACGATTTAGCGATGCATTTTTAACGAACGGCTACACGAACGGCTACCAGTTACGGTCGAGGGGCAGGTCCTTTACACACCACTATTACTTGTAGCGATATAATCGATTCGATCATTTTTGACACAGTAAAAATCACATCAAGACAGCCACCTCCACGAACCCCCTCTTAATATACAATCTAGACTACAGCCCTAATTTCTTCGATATACGCCCCCAGCTTCTTCCCCTTTCGTGCTCTAAGAAAAATGCCAACACCGTTCACTTCAAAGCCGCATACATACCTACCAAGCAGGCAGCTAACGGGAACAAGCTTCGCATCCCGTTAAGCCCAATCCACTGGACGCAAAAACGCTCCGTCTCCGCCCTCGCCCCCACCT
>NW_001813979.1:2529939-2534204 GCF_000149585.1 Histoplasma mississippiense
GTTCTGACCTGCCCGACGGAGGGATATAGTCCCGGAAACGGTCGGAACCAGTCTAGTAGAAGAATGCGGCTGCGGTGCAGAGGGCGATGGGCGGGTTCTGTGTTGCGCCGAGATGATAGACGTTTCGCCATAGCTTTGCGAGGGTGCTGGCGGAGAGATTGCTTTCTTGGGCGGAGGTGAGGAGGGACGGTGCGACATTTACACTGTAGGCGGCGATGTTGCCTGTGGAGTTGGAATGTGCTATTATTAGCATCTGGCAAATATTTTGGTCCTTACTCTGAGGACATTATGCGTGTGTGTGTGAGAGGGAGGTTCAATATGTTATCTCTCGTACGTAGAGAGATAAACCGAGATATAAGATTCCCCTTAGAAATTATATTGATAAATAGGTAGATAGGTACTATCTCTTAGCATCATCCAAGATGGAATAACTGCGTACCAGAAAGCCAAGCTGCACCGCTCAAGCCTACTGCCTGCGCGACACGGAAAGCGGTTGGACAAGAGGTCGTGTTCGTGGCCATTGTTGGGTTGGTTGAAATCAAAGGGAACTTGGTCTGGCGATTGCTTCTTGTTGACAAGGAAAGGATCTTTGTTGGGTAATATTGCCTTTCCGAGGCTACTTTATTTTGGTCGTTAATCGTCTCTGCCTAAATACCAAGGAAAAGTTGCTGTGACGTCACTTAGTTACAGATGCTGCACCTGCACATCTTTTGCTGCACAACTGCCACATAATTAATATACATGTTTGTATGTATAAATAAATACACCTCAAGCAATATTTCCTAACCGAACTTTCGACTGTGCTCGTTATAAATTCTCACCCCCTGGCTGCAAGTTGGTATCACCGATTAAATCAGAGAAAGCTGAATCTGGAGCAATAGCGGTAGCTCTTAACTTCATTTATTATAATCAATTGAAATGGTTCCTGTTTTGATGTACGGAGTACAGTACAACGGCTACATTGTTTTTGAGAAGAAGTCTTTGAATGAGAATAACTAAACAACTATATCAATTCAACAAATGGATGTAAGTCAATATCCGCAAAGTGGGAAGGATTCTCGCTCCATATAACAGTTTTCGCGCCCCAACCTTCATGAATGTGGCCAAAGCAGTGCATCTGGGGTCGGCTTCTTGCAATGGCTGTGTCTGACAGTCTGGGTGGTCCATGGGTGATGACTACATTGACGCTGTCCTCAAGAGCAAAATCATGCCTGGTGTTGGGATTGTACTGAAACTCCCCCGATCCTGTGCATATGGAGTAAATAGACTGGCATAAACGGTCAGAAATGCGTTTTTTATCAAAGCAAAGCGGTGAATCCCTCCATCTAGCAGCATAATACCCATGGACGCAGCATCCTTAAAGAGTTAGGCTAGTGGCTGTCGCCGCAAACTTGGCCGTCGATATCTGATCGCTCATTTTAAAGGACATAACGCCTCTAATCAATCCGAACGCGTTTGGTCGCAAAGGAGCCTTTCGCCGGAAATCTTTGGCACTCGTTTAGTCATATCATCTTGAAGAATGGGAGAAGTATGGGAGCACGTAGATAACAGAGACCAAGAGAGCACGAGGATAAGGACAAGGACAGCAAAGCCCCACTCTTATTTCAGTCAACTTTCTTCACCAGTACTACAACGCAGATAGCTCAATTTCCGACACCAATATAGCCCATATTCCTGAAATTCCCTTTGTTTCGTCGCAGGGCGGTTGCGATATCTTTAAATGCAGATATCAAGATCATGAGAGGTAGGAATAACCAAGGGGGAGCAACTGCCCCCCCAAATGCCAATTTCGATGAAGGAAGTCTCCCTCCGTGCAACTCGAATTCCGCTATCGATGCGGAACGAATTTCACCATCGTTTTGTGAAGTGCTCAAGTGTATTGCCAAGGATGATAAGAATTAGTGACTCACTACGTACTGAGTATGCGGTGGGCTAAAATGCCCACTATCTGAACAATATGCGAAGCCTTCCCCAATATTTTTTCTGCGATACAGGGAGCCACTGGGGATCGGGAAGTAGCCCGTTCCGCCACAAAATCATCAGATTCTGGACATCCACATTGGGGAGACGACCCCTACCTCTTCCTCCTCCTCCTCCTCCTCTTTACGTTGTGCCGGATGACATCGCCAACGACCCAGGCTACAGCCCATTGACGTTCCCCCATTCCTCTCCTCGGAAATGGGCAATATCGCAAATGTCCCAACCTGCACCGGCTCAAATAGCACCGGTATACGGAGTACCCAGACATGCAACCTGTCCTTGGAGGGAACTCCAAATCTATGTCAGATTCGCTGTGGATTTCAACCGCTCGGGAACAGGGTTCAATTTCGAATTCGTCGAAGATCCCATCGGAGCGGAGGAACTCGTTAACACTCACATCCAAAAGGGGAAGAGATATATTAGAGTCTTGGTACCTGTAAGTTCCAGCAGATAATAATAATAGTAATTGAGGCTGTAGTTAATTGATACATTGGTATGACGAAGCTCGGCAAACATGCCTGCTTGAGATGGAATTGGACACCCCAATCTTCACTGGCAATAATAGATAGATAGTGCTGCGAATGTCGGTTTTAGAGGGCTATTCCATTTAAAGAGTCGTAGTTCAGCTGCGAGCATTGATTGTGGATGAATATATTGGCTCACCACATTGCCTGCTTCTAAAATTAGAAACGAAGGTTACTGTGATATAGTAATAATACCAATTGAATGCTTAAAAAATGTTGTTATCTGGCAGCAGAAATACGATAGTTATTTGAAAGCTGTTAAAAATTAGCCCAAACTAGTAATCTATTAGAACAGAGTACAGAAGCAATAAGCACAGAATCTTAAGATAGATAGACAGACAAATAGATAAGAATAGTTAGCAAAATATATATATATATATATGAACGTTAAATCAAGAAATAAATCACTAGCTTCCATAATAAAACAGCAGCCAAGAAAAGGTGAACTATCTCTTGGGTTGAATTAAGATTTTTTATTTTTATTTTTATTTTTTAGATCATCGCGTTGAGCTCTCCTGGAGGGTTAGTTCTACTCCTGTTATTGTTTTCGCGTTTTTAACACACAACTTTACTCCCGTAAATGCGAATTGGGGATATCATTTCGTTAGAATACATGTAGATAGTTCATTGCAAAATTGGGAATCATGGATTTAAAAAAAAGAAAAAGTCCGTCTTCACTCAAGAATATCACGCTATGGGATTGCCGGCGTCCACCAGGATGTAGCCTGTATTACCGTAAAGAGAAAATATATATAGAAATATGTGTAAAAAGCAACAGAAGCAGAGACACCGCTGATTCCGGATCTACCTTCAGAACAAGAAATATAGAAAAAAAGAATTGTGAAAACCAGGCAGAACCGAAGATTCCTTCCCGAGGGATCTGAACGGATGTTGCGCAGGTTGTGTGTGCCGAGTGTGAGGTTGGATCAAAAGGTCAGCTGAACGTGGGCGGTGTGGTTTGCGAACGTGAAAACCTTCGAGAAAGCGCTGCGGAAGGGGTCGATTGGCGATGATTACCGAGAAGGAAACCGAAATGCAGCAGAGTAACGGTAGCTTTCTTTCGATTTCTTGGCAAGGACGGTGAAGAAAACCAGCCACGCCACGAAGGAGAACCCGGGCCAAGCCAAGAGTCTGAAGCTGAAAAACACACACGAGGAAGTGATTTCGCGGGATCCTTCTGTAATCGAAAATGGATTGAGGTGATGGAAACGACGAAGGGGGCGGGGAAAATAAGTAAAACAAACAAGGGCTGGAAGAGGTTGAGGATAAAAACGAGACGTGAGACATGAGGGGTTGGTTGGTTTCCGAAAATAGCAAGTCGCACTCGCACAGTCCGCGGAATCCCGTGATGTTGTGTTGTCCGGAGATTCGGAATGACAGGACAAGGACGAGTGCGATAAACAATAAAAAAGAGAATACCCCTCCTCATCCGTCCCCGGAGCCTGTGATAGGCGGGGAAAATTTGTTTTCACCGCCCATGGGCAAAGAGGGAAATATCATATGGATAATAGGCGGTGAGGATAATTCTGAATTCAAATAAGATGAGAAACCAGGAGGACGGTCGGGTCGGAAATGGGTCGCGCGGAGAAGGCTAAATGCGAAGGTGAAGGACGACTCTTGCGTGAGGGGTACCTAAGGTATTCAACGGCCATGGTCATCTTTGGGCCCTGGCAAAGTTGTCCGGTGAGTTGGTGCAAGCTCTTTCGTATCTCGCATCTGACAGCATCTACACATTGGCAGGAACACTGATGTCATTTTGCT